>NW_022198581.1:1733954-1899143 GCF_009176525.2 Contarinia nasturtii
TATACGAACTTACGCTTTGTCCATATACATTAACACACTGCTGTAAGTTCGATATGCGTCAACATGCCGAAACAGTCGCACATGTAGTAGTCAAATGACACAACGCTGGTCAACTTTTTTTAATTACATCTCACGCTGCAAATAATTTGTACAAAAAAGTAGAACGTATTTTAAAATAAAAATTACCAATCCAATTAGTAAATTGGATATCATCCTTAAAAGACCTGATTTTGATATTGAAGCATCGCTCTCAACACTCATAGACTCATAAGCAATAATTCTTTGTGGATCTTTGAGATACATTACTGATTATTCACTATCAAAACCGACTCTTTCAAAAATGACGTCTAATCAGACGAATTTATATTTCTTGGTATTTTTTCACCGAAAACTGTCTCGACTTATTTATACAAATTATTTTCTATCTGATTCGACATGACTAACATTTATGACCATTCCCAACATTCTGCGATTTTCAATTGACGTTGAAAAACTTACTAGTAATCAAAGGAACTTACGTAAAACTTAGACGAACTTACAAAAATGTATGTAGAACTCAAGAGTTCTTACGCGAACTTGTGAAACTTACAGATACTTATGAACTTACAACGAGTCATTTTCCCTTAGATTTTGTACTCGTCTCTCTTTTGTGAAAGAAAATTTGAAAAAAGCTTGTATTTTTTTCGACATCATCACTCTGTGGTGTGAACAACAAACTGTGTGTTTTATGCATTTCCTTCTCTTTTGCGCATTTGCTGGCTTTTGATTTTCATTTATATTGCAACAAATTGATTTTTCTCTTCGTTTTTTTGTTTGTCGCTACATTTTGCATACTTCTTGTAAAGTTAGTAATGGCTGTTAGTTTTGAATTTTACACAAATATTTTCTCCACAGGCGACGACTGATGTTAACTGTTGTCGATATTTTTTTTCTTCTTCTTTATCGTTGGTTTTTTTTTTCTCCGTTGTCTTGAAAGTGACATTTTACATGAATTTACAGCCACTGTGTGTGCATCTTCTACGTCTTAAATATGAAAGGAATTCGATTTGCGGTTAAACTTTTTTTCGCTCGCATCTTTTCGCATATATCGATTGGTTTTTCTTTTCTGAAGATGAACAACAAAAAAAAAAGAATGCACAATATAAATGTACTTCGTTATTGGTATTGACAACTGTAAACACATACAACACGATCTTCACTTTGAATGCATGGTGTGTACCATAAGTCAGAAGCCATCCTTCATTTGATCGATCGTACATTGGAATAGTTCAAATACCAAAATTACTAACTGAGCAAATCGAATGAATCGACAATGTATGCAAGTGATAAATGTATCATGGTGCGGATTCATTTTGTTTCGTTGCATTTCTTTAATGAATACTGAAAACAGTGATTTATGACCATTGTATGATTATTGTTGTTATTTTTCGTTTTTGTTTTCGGTCATTATTAGCGCCAAAAGAATATATATATTTTACTGAAAATGAATGCAAATTTTGTGCACACATACTGGTTGCACATGAAAAAATATTTCATTCGAGTGATAGAGAGATGAAATTGACACTACCTAATGAATTACTTGCGGTTGTTCCATACAAAATCGTTGTACTGTTGTTGTTTGTTTTTTTTTTCTCAAACAAATTGCTCGGTGTTGTGTGGAATTTATCTTGTGTTGTCTGTTGTTGGCTTAAGTACGCCTTACAAATCGAATTCCAAATGAAACGAAACATCGTTTAATCCACTCAATAAAATCTGCCAATGGAACCTGACGTTATGTTGTTGTTGTGGGTTTATACACATCAACGAAGTAAAACCAAAAAACCGTTACTATTTGCCAATGAAATCATGTGTCATTTTATCATTTCAATGTGATTAAAAATACCTTTCGAACTTGTTTTATTTACTTTGCATTTTCATTGCAGTCTCAAGTCTTATCATATCATGTGGCTCAGTTTTCCTTTCGAATAGTGACAATCTGTCTTTCTTTCTCCCTCCTATCTCTAGCTATGCGCAAAATGATTTTCTCTTTTTTATTTCAATCGATCATTGAACGTGTGTGCTCTTGAAAGCCGTATTGCTTCGTTCACTCTTTCTCTGCAGTTCTCTGATTCATCATTTATGATATACATTATCAATCTTGGTCTTGATGTTCTTCCGCAATCCAGAGAGAGAGGGAGAGAGAGAGAGAGAGAGAGAGAGCTTGCACATTTGATTGATCGATTTCGGACGGATTGAACAAACCTGAGTTATCGGAACTTTTCTCTCTTTTTCTTTTCATCGTCATATTCAATTGAACTATAAACTATGTAATTCATATGAATTTAATCAACTCAATGATAAATTAATCTGTCATATTTATCGCCAATTAATCGATTCGTTGATGTGTACTTCTGTACAACAATTTAATCTTATCAACGCTTTGCGATACCTTCTTTCTCCATACAAAATGAAAATATATCAGATATTTACAAGAAAACGCCACATTTAATGCAACATTTCAAGCCCAGTAGCTGGTAAAAAGAGGAATATTCGATAAAAGTTTTGTACAAAAGCCAAAAAAAAAAAAAAAATGTGTTACAGTTGTTTTTTTCTTCTCCTTCTTTTCTTTTGTGTATTTTCCAACGCGGATCGTGATGGCCGTCAAGAGTCGAAATCCAGTAATAATTCCATTGCGTAAGCATAAAGTTGTAGAAGCAGATATGGTCAAGTCGAGTCGACACATCCGTGTATTACCAAATCAAAAGACACACTTTGAAATAATCTATATCAAAATCGTTGAATGCAATAAAAGTATATAAAATTGAAAACTAAAATGAAAAGAAAAAGAAATACTTACAACAATTTTTTGTTTGTTTGTTTCTCTATGCACGGCACTGAAACTCTACTGTGTGTGTGCGCGCGCGCATAGAATTCAATATACCGGCGTTTTCTCTTTCGTTTCGCTTTTCTTTAATGATCGATCTAACAATGGCAAACATAAAACCGCTACCAAATAGAACTCAACAACAATTAATTTTCATTTACGCAATCTAAAGGTCGTTGTCTCTTTCATCTATTCAACCAAAATATATTCAAATTTAATCCAAACGAATTTCTTTGTCACTCACGGATGCTGCGAAATGTGTGATCTCGAGCAATTGCTAGAGTATTGGGTTTTTTCTTGTGTCGAATAGACGGTGAGATTAACTGTGATATTTCCGCTTTACTGTCTGTAAGAGGAACTGAATTTTTGTAATGCAGCCATACTGACGGATTCAAATGAAACTTAAGTTTCGTCGTCTGCATATTTGTCACGCAGAATGGATGAAAAAAATAAAACATAATTCCGACGTTACGCCCTTCAAGCATTACGATTTAACAGTCAAAGTTCATTGTCTAATTGTGTATCATTGCTCTATTCAAATCAATTTTTTCACCTCATTTCCACCGGATCAATGATCATTGATCAATTCATGGACAAATCTATTCGATCACAATTTTACGTGTCAATCGCTTTATGAACATGTCGAATTTCGATGACGATCAAAATTGAAATGTTCGCATTTTCTGCGTCGTTCGAAATCATGTGACTGGAACGCCAAAACATTGCCGTTAAAACATCAAAGAAAAGCCAATCGATTTAACAACGAAAAACACCGTGTTGTTGTTGTTTCTTTTGTTTAATCTACCGGCTAATAATCCAATGAATAGTTGACGCTGCCATACGACATTCGTAACGCATTCGTCCACAGCGAAAGAAAAAGTCTTTCACCACACACACATATATATATTTTATGTCGATTTCAGAGTCTTTTCACTGTGGACGATTGTTTCGCATTTTCAATATCTTTGCCAGGTTAGTCGTCACTCTGTCACTGTGCAAATGTGTGGCATTTCATGGGAATCGAACAACTATTGAATGAAAATAAACCCAACGAAAATATATAAAACAAAAATAAATAAAATACGTATATATTATATGAGAGAGTGTTTTCGATCGCATATATACAAAGGACAATAAAATAAAACGTCTTAAAATTCAGAAGACATTTTCAAATTCTCCGGTTGCGCCGATAAAAATTATGACGCTATGTGGACCATAAAATAAAACGAGTTCGGCAAAACCATACGTTGGACAATGTTAAGTTTTCATTTTTTATTCTCTTCTCATCTCTCTGCCACATGCATTTCATCTTCACCTCTCTTTCTCTCTCTGTGTGTGTCTGTTCAACGGCATAATTGTATGGTCATAAATATCGTATATACGGGTCCGGTTCGTAGCACTGGTACAGCATAAGATCCAGTATTATATCGGTTGGCACAGCAAGATTTACACAGTGATATATACAAGGTCGTTTCAGACTGACTGAATCGGGTGCGTAGTGCATTTATACAGAAATGTTTTCTTGTCCGTACTAAATAGCAATGAAATTGAAATCGAAAATGATTTACAAGAAAGAAATAAAAAAAATAGAAAATCAACGTATCATGAATGTTATATTTTCTTGTAATGATTACAATTCTCAAAACATTTTCTGAGCAAAAAACGATTGAACATTTCTTCACTTCAACTGGTACTACAAACACAAATTTTGCGATAAAAAAACGAAGAAAAAAATGGTTCGTTGAATAATTTCAGCGGTGACGTTGTTCTTTAAAACAAGCGAAGAAACCATTGTCCTCTCTTCTGATACAGTTGAACCGATGACATCAAAGAATTCACTTAAATGGTATGAAGTCAAAGTGAAACCTCCGCCAGAAAATGTATACAAAAAAAGTGACAAACTAATGACAATCATCGATTTAAATATCGAATGGAATTTTTAAAACGTTTTTCTTTCTCCCTTGCTCGCTCAAACGGTTTGAAAGAAATTATTGCACATTTCTTTACTTCTTCATTTTTTTATACAGAAAACAAAAAAGCGATTGCTGCTTTTTTCTCCTCATGTGTATGTGTGTGTGTGTGCGTGTTTGTGTGGAAAAATTAATTTAAAATCATTTCTAAACAAAGCTGTGCAAACAGTGAAGCATAAACGACTCAAATAATGGCTTTTTAAATTACTACTTTGATACCGTCATCGATACAAATCACTTTTGGTCTTGTTGGTTGTTTTTTTTTCGGTTTTAACGATAGCGAATGCAAATTCTTCGCAAGCAATTGATTTTGCTTCTGGATTTTGTTTTTGTTTGTTCGCTGTATCTTTTCTTCAATCGAAGAGCTGAGAGGATTTTGTGTGTATGAAGTGCACGATGGTGGAGGTATTGTAACGAATATACTTGTGTATAAAGTCATGGTCACTAAACTTTTAGCACACAAAACACTTTCTTTATTTCAATCATTTATTCACTTGTGCAACACTGCGTATATCCAGTCTTAAATGGCATCCTTTCTCTTTCAATGTTCGATTGCACAGTCGAGTTGCCTGCATGGCTTTCTTGGATGAGACGTCAATGGTGTGGGCAATTTGTGTGTCTTTTGGCCAATGCCAGAATTATTTATGAAATTGGTTCAATTGCGTAAACTGCATGAATATTACTTGAATGGAGGAGAGGCGCATCAGCTACGCAAACGAAAGAAAATGAAATCAGAATTGTTCCGCTTTTAATTCATTGTGATCAAATCGATAATGGTGTGTGTGTAATACAATGTGTATACTTCCAGATGAAATTCATTTGAAGGGCACGAAAAAAATATATGATATATTTAATATGAACGAACACTCTGGTGTGGATAACTGCAATTTTGTGCACCATTTTCATTCAGTTTCTTATTACACTGCCCATGAAAATCGATCGGTTTCAGATAAGAATGCATACGAAATTTAATTTTCGTTGAATATTTAAAATGTGAAAAACTGCATTATTACAAGTATACATGGACACGCAGTTGAAACGTGCAACGAACAAAAAAAACACCAAAATAAATAATTGCACTGAATGTAATTTTATGCGATTTTATTCAGAATGTCTCTCTCTCTCTCTTTCACTCACTCTCTCATTTGTGCAATAATGAATGAATGCAGTGAGAGGAACAATTCAAAATATAATCATCAATTTTCCACTATCAATTTGAATTATTACCGAAACGAAGAGAAGCAACAATATAGCAAAAAAGCGCAAAATGGGCACAATTCAACATTGTCAATGGTGATTTGAAGTGTGTGCAAATGTATGTCCGTTGACTTACTAAAGAAATTCACCTGCAGCGTTTATGCGACAATTTTCAATCAAAACTAACTGATTCATTTTGTTCTACACATGGGCATCGACATAGCGTGCACAAAGCAAGCCTTTTGCTTTCGGTCTCATCGTTGCATCGATTGCATTTGCTATAGAGATACAAATTAAAATAATAACCAGTTTCTGATGCGTTTAAATTTATAATACGCTGCAGGCATCTTCATTTTCAGCCTATCAATCGAGGCATCGTGATTACAAATAATTTGTCTATCGGTTGTTTTGCCGGTATAAATCACAAAATATATGATGTTTTTTTCTTCGTCTCTTTTTTGTGTGACGTTTCATGGTGTCGCTTTTTCATCGAAAAATTTCATATTTTCGACCAATATTTGTTCAATGCCATGCATATAAATTTTTGTCGATTAATCCTGAGTAAATTGTTGCATTTGAAAATTGATTGGAATGACGACCGTAATATTGGAACCCTTCAAATCAAGCTCACATTTGAACATGCTTATGGCAAATTCACAACAAGAGAGAAAACAAAATTATATGCTTTGCAATCGACTTTCTCAACCTAAACACAAGATAAAGTCCAATGCTTTTTTTTTTTGTCGTTCAATTCATAATTCACCGGACAATGGTATATTTTCTTGCTACTTCTGTATCACAAGTCGTAAATCTGTTTGGACAATAATTTCAGTTGAATGTTTTCTAACTGGAGAAAATATACGTAAGCATCCAAGTATTGGGCTGTACAATTGATTCGAATGAGATCGACACCGGTGTGTGGTGTGTTGGCGTATGCCATCGAACATAAGATGCTATCGAAAGCAAAGCTCAATGAAACATTTAAACAAAATGTAAACACTTTTCTTTCTCTTTCTTTCTCTGAATTTCATTGAAAAATTGCACACTATCATTTCCTTCAAATTGTCACGATTAAATTCATTCAAGACGAACTAAAATCTAAATTATCGCTTTGGTTTCGATATAATTACCAGTTTTCGAATGGAAAACCATGTGTAAGACACGGTTCGCGTAATAAATCTTTGCTCTAATGAGAACACAAATGCACAAAAGGTGAAAAATAGAGCAAAAAAATAGAGGGAGGGAGTGATAGAAAAAGTGCAGCTTTCAAATAAGAGAACCTATCATTATTAATATTGTCAGTTTTGTTGGAAATTATGAAGTTTTGTTCAAAGATAATTGTTCGATTCCTCAGCCACGATGGACGACAGAACGACTCATTTAAGTGATTTATATTGTATCAAGCGTTTCCATTGTAATATGGTGTTAATTGAAGTTCCCGCACACCATGGCCAATGCCATACCAAAAACTATCCATCGACATTGCTGTTGCTCTGCTTTGTGGCTGTATTTCTCTGTCTTTTTCTCTAATCTCTGTGAGACAGATTTCCGTTAATCTTTCTCACAATCAATTGAAATTAATGTGACCTTTTGAAATGACTTTTCAATTGCACAAAGTTCCGTTCCGAAAAAAAAATTCCATCTCACTGCAATTAACTTTAATGAGCACAAATGAAAAACTATTCAATACTAGCGAAACAAAAAAGAAGCGAGATTGAGAAAAAAAAATCGTTTGAATTTTCCATACAAAACACCAATTTAATGCCTTGAATTGAAATTAGTGAAACCATATGTGAACGACTTTTCGTTGCACTGTCAAACTCGGCTGCATGTACTGAAAAAAAACACTCATTTATTATTTATTTTTCCTTGAGCTTTTTTAAGCAGTTCTAGTTGATTTTTACGAGAAAACGAACAAAAATGCAATTTCTTTTGTGAATTGAATTTTAAATTTATTGAAAACTGTAAACAGTCATTTGAAAATGAAATTATAAAAAAGCTATTTCATTTATATGATTAAAATCAATGATTCACTTATATTATTCGATTTTTTTTTAAAGTGCGACAAAATTGACAATATTTATCGTCGACCTTGGACGATTCTTCTCGTTGTGAAATGTACATAAAACGACTGGCGCCATATGTAAAACGCCAGACAATCAAAAAAATATTAATAATAAAAAGAAATATTGAACCTAAACGCAAATGAGCATAAGTGCGAAAAAAGAAACATCTGCATAGCCGATGATGCGAAGAAAAAACATTTCACACTATACAGCTGTTCACTGGGCATCTGTATACATTACGTCATTTTTTATCGTACTCATTAAATGGATGGAAATCAGTCCAAATTTGTTGTTATCGAAAATCAATTTGGTCAAAAGTGTTTGTTTCCATAAAAATACACGAAAATCGTAAAAAAATTAATTTACAGCGAGCGAGAGAGAGAGAGAGAGATGAGAGGGGAAAACGAAGTTCGACTGCAGTTGATTCATAAACAACCATTACATAATTTTGTTATTTTGTTTTGCCTGATTATGAAAATCATCATTGGCCGTTCGAATGAAATATTTGTGGTTTTTTCACACTTGGTGGTCTTCTTATGGTGTCATCACTGGCAACAAGCAACTGTATATCATATAAAATTATCTGTTAAAATCTGTAAAGTTTTCCAACCACATTTTTTTTTTTGCGGCATACAAAAACATTCGCTCAAATAACCTATTTTTGTCAAAAATTGATCATTTTTAGACGTTGATCTGGGAAGTGTGCTAAAAATTCAAATGGAAACTGCGATCAATTCGATTTGAATAGAATAACAAAAATAGCATTATAAAAATTTCACCAGTAATATTTGCACGAATTCAAATTCTGGTGTATACAAAAAATGATGTATTCTACCTGAGAAATGTTGCGAGAAATAAACAACCAAATGGTTGAATCTTTAAAAGAACATTGGTACGAGCGGCACGTAAGTGCAGATAGATCGTTTCCGATTCGCAAAATGGCATATTGATTATCTGAAGTATCTAGAAGAAAACAAGTTCTGTATTAGGCAAGATGTTATCATTTCTCCAATGTATTTTATTTATATTTTCATTACATTGCTATATTATGTCACGTTTTGACCGGATTTCTTGTAAAATTGATTACGTTAATCTTAACCGACAGTTCAAGTTACTTGAAGTTTATTTAAGTTGTACTTTGTTGCTTTTCGAAAATAAATCGTTTCTACATGAAGTATTTGATCTAGTTAATTATTTGTTTTAAATGTCACGCAATTTCGTGTATTTGCTTGAATTATTTCAAGCGTAGAGGAATTAAAGTAGACATTTTCGGGCCAATAAATCTCTTCGATCATCATCGTCAACATGATCGAAAGAGATGGAGGCTCAAACGCTCACGCACATGTAAAGCCAAATGGTTTACAATAAATCCCGGTTTTTCCCCGCCATATAGTCAATCAAAGGTCAACTAATCAAGCATCTGGCATGTAACTTAAGCATGATATGAACACATCGTTACTGTGGCTGTCATTGCACGACGATATGATGACTGCTACGGTAGAATTATTTCTGCTGCGATTTTTGTGATTATTCAACATCGGAAATGATCGATGACTTCAACGTCTTAAGTTTTGTGAGAGACTCTCTAATTGACACATGATCACAAACACATTCACACAAACATGTACATACTGAACATATCTTACGATTTGCATTCACTTTGTGTTTGGTCACAATTAGCAGTGGCTCGATGCCGTAATTTCATTAAACTATTTTCAAATGCTCTCTCTCCCCCTCTCTCTCTATGTGTGTGTGTGTGCTTTTTTTGCATGGGGGCAAATATCATCCGATTCCATTGCGATTTTGCCCATAAGTGCTAAATGCAATTGAATCGTAATAAAATCATATTATGTTATTTAATAGAAATAATTGATGTTTAAATATCAGTTGTTTGGTTTTGCCATTGCTTCTTTTGGGCTTTTGCTATACATTGAACGCCTGCATTTAATTGAATGCAAATGAACATTGCCCAAACTTGGAAAACCATTGCAAACGAATTTTACGAATCTAACGGTTTCAAGCGGAAAGATTCATTTTCTATAGCAAAATCTCATAAATATTATTATAGATAAATTATTGTTACATCTCTTTCTCGGTCGCTTTGACTTCGGTTTGTTTAACAACCGCATATATTTTTGTTTTGCAGCCATTTTTCACTCTTCCATCGACACAAAACTGACACATAAACGGTCACTGTGCAGAATTGAAATGTCAAATGCAACCAGTCTAATATATATATATATATATAAATGTTCGTGTTTAGTATGTACTATTTTTAGATATTTGTTGCAATTTTCTAATGGCACTATGGCGGATTGCCTCTGTCGACGATGTTTTGTTCTTTGTGTCTGTCTATTTTTGTTGTTGTTGTTTCCTGTTTAAATCATTTCTCTGCGAAAATATATAAATATAAACAAAATGAAGCATTAATGTTTTTTACGCCCGAAACAACAAAAGTTGTAATATGTAATGAAAATCAAACCGATTTTGAGCAATGAACTCGGACATCAAGTAAATGGCAATAAATATACATCATGCATGAACTTTAACGCTTCGTTGTTACAATATGCAGCGCGAATAAAATTGTGAAAAGAAGGAAAAAAACGAGAGAAACGGCTGTGTACCGGCTGCCATATGAACAAACAGGAATCACACACAACAATAAATAATGTTTACGAAATATGCATCTTGAACGCTTTTCGTATTAAGTACGAGCGCATGGTAAATGCAATTCAAATCTATTGAAAACAATTACCATTAGAAAATCACTCGCAAATGTGCGATAATCTTGCCAAATCGCATTTTTCTCCAAATCATTCTAAGTCCAAAAGTTGAGCATTGCTATAGAAACACCGACGACGCCCATGTGCCAAATGATGGACAATTGACTTTTATCTATTCATCAGCAACAAAATAAAAGTGATTCAGCACTAAAACGGTTCGTCGGTTTATAATTTGTACCATTTTCAATGTCTATTCAACTGAGAATGAGAAGTATTTTCATTGATACGCCACCGCAAGATTTTCTAAATGATATATTTTGTTTTTTCCTTTGCTAATGAAAAACTTGACGGATAAAATGCTTAAATGCTAAGTCGACAGAACAGAATTCTATGTTAAGATTATGCCAACCAGATTTGTACTCATTGAATTTATGGATACGATTTCGAATTGTGCTTGCTGATTTTTTCTTCGTTGTCTGTGTATCCAATCATCATTTGACTTGGTGTCTATCTGACTGCATCCATTGTATGGTGTTGATTTTGCAACATCGTGCCCGGACGATTTTTTTTTTCTTCTTTCCAACAGTTTCTGCATACGAACAAACAATTATTGAACATTGGAATTGTGTGTGTGTGCTCTTCAACTTGTTGTTACCCAAATGGGTTTATTGTTATTCTCATCGAGTAAATTTTTGTTTTGTCTCTCTGCGCTCTATCGATCGTTACGTTTGAATGAACTATTGTAGGCGAATCGAATTAACATGAATATCGATTCAACTCTCTGGTAATTGAATAGTACACACAACAACACAACCCCTAAAAAAATCATATAAAACTCCAAAAGCCAAACTCACCAAATTCAAAATGTAAAACCAAAATCAACGAATCAGACGGAGAATAAATGATCATATTGCTCATTCATTCGCATATTGATGGATAAAATATAACAAATGTGCAGTTTGCGCCTTTTTCAGTTTGCACAGAATTTTTTTTTGTTGTTTTTGGTTTTTACTTTGTTGCATTCAATTTATAAGTTTCAACGTGCAGTCAAAGAACTTTATGTTGGGCGCCTTCGTAGCGCATTACATTTGGTCGAAAATGACAGTGTGTGTGTATGTTGTGTGCCATTTAACCATTTCAAATGCGTATCTGTTGTTGAGCTTTATATTTTAATCGGTTTTTCGTAAATGCCAAAGTGCAGTTCGATTTTTTTCCAGAGAGATACGTTAAAAAAAGTCGAGGAAAAAAATGAAAAACGGAAAAATATACATTTAGAAATGCTAAATGGTAATAGTTGTTAGCACACGCCATCCACGTTTTTTTTTTCGACCAACTTTTGAATAATAAATTTCAACGAAGCGAAAAAATGCCATTTAACGATAATTTTCCGAGAGAAAAAAAATCGAATTTGAGGGACTTGTTGTTGTTACGGTTTCTCTATGCTCTAATGTTATTAATATCTATTTACTATCGTAAAATGCGGATTTATATATATCCAAATATATATTGGCTTTCATTTGCCAATTGGTATTAAAGTTCAGTTTTTTTTTCTCCATTTTTCGATTTGAAAATATAATCTGTGTACAATATATGAAAAAAAAATACATTCTTCATTGCGATTCAGATTTCAAATACACACAATAAGATTATCGCATCGTGCGCACTCATTCTTTGTGCAACTTTATTCAGCAACGTCGATAAGTTTCATTTTGTGTGCGATTCGATTGGTTTTTATTATTGCGATTTGAATTTGCATTTCGATTTCATAGATGAGATACGAATGTATTACCGCTCCTTAAAATCGCATATTCATTTTTGCTGGTGTGTGTGTGTGTGCACAATATTTAATGGCGGAAATAGCAGATCTATTTAAACTTTGATCCAATCGCTTGCTCTGTCTTTCGCATATAGAATATCAGAACCATAATAAATGAAATGCCACAGATAAATTGGTAATGCTGACCGGCATATGCGGAGGCGAGATATACTTCATTCTGGTTGGTAGCATGACAAAAAGAGCGCACACTCTCTACAAATTAATCGTTTGTCGAACGCGATTTTCTCTTCTCTTGGATGGCACGAGATCATTCTTCATTGTGTTGTTTTAAGTAGCTACTAAATCGAAGATGACATAAACTAGTTTTGTTTGCTTAAAACGAATAAACGAGGTGAAACAACAAAATTATACAAATCAGCACATTGTTCCTTAAGCAAACACAAATAATGACAAAATTAAAGCAGAAATATAGATGCTACGATTACTGGTGTTTGCTATGTTTGTATACAGATATACATAATAAAAAAAAACGTGAACATGACTCGTGCTCTAATCGATGTAAAATATCAATAGATTTCATTTCAGACGATGGAAAATATCATAGCGACTTTTTTTTCGTGTGCAACACAGATAAAAACACAAACCAAAAAAAAAACCAGTGCGACCATATAATGTTTTGCGCAATCTATATGCGCTATTGTAGCACACGCTTTTGATGTGATCAGAGCACAAATCCGTTTAGTGCGCGTAAAATGTACACAATTCTATAGGTCATTTCTGTCAATGTTGAACACAAAACAGAACAATGATTTCTCCTCCGTCGTATGTCTCGTCGAATAAAGGCAATGTCGTTGTTGTTACGGTAAATGCACTTTTTCGGGCTCTCTATCCCTCTCCTTCTTTCGCTCTGTCTCGCTCTTTTGAAAATGAACAAAAAAAAATCCACCAGTCCAAGTGTATTGCCCCAGCACATTTCTTTCTTTTCAGTACGTTTGTTCATTTGATAAAATTTATTTTTTTCTACATGAAATACGATTGCTTGCGCATTTCTGGTTTTCTATAATATGAATGATGGAATCAGTTTGATAACACAATGTTATGCTAACCCGTAGGCTTTTTTGATAGAATGCTTGCGATGTTTTTTCTCCATTCATTTTGATAAGCTTTCATTTTTTTATCTCTCTTTCTCGCCGTAAATTTCGTTGGCTGTGCTTTGTTAGACCGAAAAAAAGTACAATTGCTCATTTGCAATTCCACGTAAAATGCGAAACTTGTTCAAAATCAGCACTGAATTCATTTCAATCATTTTTTTTTCTTTCTTTCCTTCTTTCTTTTTGTTTATGAAACACTGCCATTGTTCATGTGATCGTTTGTTTTCGCAAATTACCCATATTCGATGTATATATAGTGTTTGTAGTATATTGTCGTTGTTTAATTTATATTTGGTCGAGTTATATTCATTTCGAATGCAAGACTATTACCACCGACTAGAATACAAAATGTAAAACTCTAATCGGCAAAGTGGGCGCAAAACGCGATGTGCATTGAATTAAAAAACATTTTTAAAACGAATGAAATGTGAGTTTGCGTTTGAGCATGCGATTTGAACTTCTGCCTTTTTCCGTCGCATTTATTCGCACTCAATTCATTTGAATGGTTTGCCTTTCTATTGTGTCCGATTTCAATTAAAACATGTTTTCTGACTTCTATCTTTGTATGCGTATGAATCGATGTTAAATTTTGTGCACATTGTAATGGCGCATGTTCGCACGTATCAACTTGGATTTTATAACCAAAACATTTTCCATTAAAGCGAATTGTTTTGCACATGGTTGCCGTCGTTTTTTCTGCAATAAACCGATAAAAACAAATCTGCGATTCGCAACAATGTCGATACTCTTTTTTTTTTGCTTCTTCAGTGTGTTTATCCATCGCATTTCCGTTGTTTTATGGATACTTTATGGTAACCAGGGAAAAAGATGAAGGGAGAGAGAGAGAGAGAGAAACAAATAATGAAATAACGAAAAGTTAAAACACAATCAGAATACTTAACGCATACATACGAAATGTGTTGTTCAGAAGACATTTGTATTCATGCTTGATAACCATGACTATTTTGGCATTTAACGTGATTATATTTTTGTCGAATAAGCCAAATTATAAGATTTGTGAAAAAAAAAACTACGCTGAATACAGATCGCTTAGAATTGAAATAAAAAGATGATCGAATGCGGAAAATTGATCAAATTCGTTTGCAATTAAGACGATGGATGACGACGACTTAGGGAATTTTCAATTGTCGCTAAACGTTAAATCGATCAATAATTGCCACGTTCTAGTTTTCTATTCATCGTAAATAAATCATAAAAGTGCAAAAAAAAAATGAAGAAAAATCGTCGAATTGCTATTTAGGCGGATTAGACACAAGGTCGCGCATTATTTTGTCGATCTTAATAATACGTTGCCATTCTCAGAGATTACCTTACGCATTTTAATATGCACAATATGCATTCACTCCAGAGCAAATTGCATAACCGATATAATGCAGTTAAAAACATTTTGTGTTGTCTCCATGAACCACTTTTACGTGGCGCCCGTCCAATGTCTGACAAATTGTTGTTGTTTTTTACACAGATTTGCATAATAAATGTATACCAAGCCCGATATCTATAAGATCAACATTTTTATAATCACAAATGAGTAAAGTTTTTCCTATTTTTTTTTTTTATATTTTCAGGAGTAACTCGAAAGCATCGTATTTGCCACGGCAATCACACGAAAAATTAACATCCGATCCAGATCATGGCAGTTACAAATTAACGTTAAACTCAAACGAAGATTGTATACATTTGCCGCACTACAATGGTCAATTGCATTCGACAAAAATCAATAATTTACCAGACGTTTTACCGTTAGGTGTTAAAATAAAAAGTGTTTCATCGACACGATACGGTTCTAATACGACCCTAAGCAATGGCAACGGTGATGTTACAAACGGTGTGATAAATAATGAGAAATTAAACCATCACCATCTTCAGCAGCAGCAGCAGCAGCATCAACAACAACAGCAGCAACAGCAACAGCAGCAGCATCAGCAGCAGCAACACCATCATCATCATCACAGTATTAACAGTTATGCAAATGGTAAAATGAATGCCATGATGAATTCAACCAAATACATTTCGCAATCGACAATTGATTTAAAGCGTGCCCATCATTTATACAACAATAATGTTTGTACACGAATTACGAACACTGAATCGATGGGGAATTTGCTCGATTGCTCCAATTATCGACAATCATCGCCACCGAATTTACAGCAAATGGTATCGCATACAAATGAACAACAACATCACCGTGCCCAAATAACCACCACAAATCTAACGGTTGCACAACATAATGCAATGAATACAAATGGTTTGGTGCAACCAATACCAATGCAATCGTCACACAACGATAAAGAAAAACTGATACGGTGCAACAATATTATGGATTCATTGCTTACGGCACGTGATCAAGATGCAAAAATCAGTCAATTGCAAAGTAAATTATTGTCATCGCAACGTATTCATCATGCAAATATTGCCGAAATAAATGATGAAGATGCGTTCATTGATTGCCTTAGCACCGATGATTCATCGAGCGTATCACAATTGTCATCCGAATCAATATCGTCTGTTGAATTGAACGGTATTGGCAACGGTCAAAGTTACAAAGAATCATCATCATCATCGTCGTCGTCATCGTCATTGCCATCATCACCAATTCATAAGAATGACATCGTCACAAAATCAATAATCGACACGACCAAGGATGATTTCATGCATAATGGTAATGATGTAAACAGTCAGTTAACTGATAGTGTGACGTCAATCAAATTAAATGAAACGATCACATTAGAAGTTGGATCTCAAACAGACGAAAGCATTTTAGACGATAGCATTAGCTTTGTTACTGCAAATGGCAACGATTCGATTCACACAACACCAACAAAATTCAAAACCGAAATTATTACACGAACCAGATTTGCCGATGAATTTGATTGTAAACAGCTCACCGAATCGCTTGTTGAACAATTATCACCAAACGATCGTCTACGGAATATTCTAGGTAGATACCTTTTGTTGAACTTTTGATAAATTGATATTTTATTGTGTTGTTTTTTTTGTTATCTCATTTCGAATAGCCCCAAAAGTATACAAATCGACCAGCGATTATGTGACTTGCTTATATAATCCGAAAATGGCGTCACGATGTACCAAGAAAGATGCGGGTACTTCGATGCATCGTGAACAACCTTTGGATCTAACTGAAAAGTATGTATATTTTTAAATAACATTTTCATTATATATTTGATTTGTGTCATATTGCTAATTAAATGTCTCTCTCTCTGCTTTTCACTCTTCACAGCACACCTTTGAATGGATGTTCTTTCTCCTTAAACGATTCAAATCATCATCCATTCTCGCGTCAAGTGAATGGAAGTCGATTCAATCGCGATGTACAATTGATAAATGGTGATGTATGCGATTTAACCAAACGAAAAGAAGAGCTTGTGATTCGTTTAACCAAACAATTAGTCGCATTGACAAACGATCGTAGCATAATTAACGATCAAAATACAACAAACGACTTGCTCGGCACTGACATTTCCAGTATTGTTGCACAAAAAGTGCGACCCAGCGAAGCTAGCAAATTTCGTTCGCACGTTGATGATGTTGGCCATATTACGATGCTTTTACTTTCATTGTCTGGTCGATTGGCTCGCATTGAAAATAGCTTATTCAGTACAACAGATGTAACGGAAAAGGTATCGTATCAATAAAATCAATAAAAATGAAAATTAGAAAACAAATAGATGCGGGTTCATTTAATTAGCCAAATGAATTAACTGTGGATTTCTATTTTCATTTTCAGAAAACGTTGGAGGCCAAACGAGTACGTTTATTAGAGCAATTGGATGAAGCGAAACGCCTTAAAATTGATATCGATCGACGCGGAAAAATAATCGCACAAATCTTGGAAAAAACACTTTCGCCCGAAGAGTATGCCGATTACGATTATTTCATCAATTCGAAAGCAAAATTGATTGTTGATTTGCGTGAGATCACCGATCGCATCCAATTGATCGAAGAAAAATTAAACGCACTGAAAGAGACCCTCATTCACAGCGAATGCTGATTAATTAATTTTGAGTAGAAAATATTGACCATTGATGATTCTTGACTTAATGTTTAAGATTTCGCAAATCGTGTGATGAAGTACTGCAAAAACAAAATGATAATGAAAATTAAAAAATAAACAATTTATTGTTAAGCATTTAATTAAATGAAGAATGAGAAAGATAGAATGAAGAAAGAAAGAAAAAACATTGTGGAAGTGATCAAATTGTAATGCGAGTTTATAGCATGTAATGTTCTCGACAACTATTTGTTGTGCCTTTTTATATAAATTTTAGTTTTTTTTGTATATTGTATACTTTGCTTATTACACTATATTATTTACATATATACACATCGCAGCTAAGTAGTAGTAATGTTAAAAAAAATTGTGAGAAAATGATAGAGAGAAGAACAAAAAGAAAAAAAAACAAAAAAAAACTATCATACAAAAAAGTTTGCAACTAATCCTTTAGGGTAATTCTCGCTTTTGTTTGGTTTAAAAGGCTTTAAATTGCTTGAAATGTCAAAGATTCAATGTTTGCTTTTCTTTAAATTGGCTTCTAAATTCGAAATTTCATTTCCAATTCGTGGTCGACCCAATTACATTTAAAACGCTTGCGTGTTTTTTTTTCAAGTTCGACATTAACCCGCACATTCATGCCAAATTCCGTGTATCTGTAATATAATGTCACATATATATTATTATTTTTTGGTTATCTACCAATTGGCTGGAAATTGTATCCAATTACGAAATTTTTCAACGTATTTTTGTGCCTCAGCCCATATATATTCTAAGTCACTGAAAACGAAATTTTTAGTGCAATATGTGTGCGTGTCTGTACAAAAATCCGTTTCGAAATTCAACGAAACTATTTTAACTTGAAACTAAATTTGGTTTAAATGGGATCACTTTGTTGTTTCGAAAGATTCATTGGTCCCATTCGAATCGGTTGCACACACACATACACACCGTCAACCTTCTCATTCACTCGTGTGTGCTTCGACATTTTCCTATTTCATTTATTTCAATGGTTTATTGTTGAAATGATTTTGAGATGGGCAAAATGGACCGGTCCGATTCATGCAAAATTCAAAGAAAGATACAAAACACAGCTTATTCTTTAATCGAACAAATTTTTTTCGCAATGAATTTCAGTTTTTCATTTTCATAAATATACAAAATGGTTGACTCTCAATTCTCAAAAGGGGTCACCGCTTTTTTTTATCCACTAAAATCCGTCAAAACAATTTGGAATGCATTGAATTTACAAGTCAATCGAATGAAAGCATTTTAAAGAATTGTAGCGTGGCCAGCATTCAACCAATTGAACATTGTGAAGCATTCATAGTTTAATTATTGCTTGAGCCATTACTCTTGATTGTAAATTATTCGGATTTAAACATTTTTTTATTTCATGCGTATACTATAAAATTAATCAATTTTATGTTTATGTGATTTGTCTTCGCTATGAAATAAACTCTTGATTTACTTTTAATTATTAGCAAACTTTATTTTATTTAACATTATAGTTTTTGTAGTTTTTAGACCAATTTCGCACAAAAATAAATAATTAGACCCGAATGCCTGTACTATTTTTATGTTATGTGTATTCAGTTTTATTTGATCAATAAAAATCATTACCAAAAAAAAAATAAACGGGGTTTCCATAAATCTGAAATCATTAGAATGGTATTCATGCGCAAAGTCGATTCTTTAAACAAAAGAATATCACATCGGGAAAGTAAAATCAAGCAATAGCGAAAAAAAGTCCGTAAGACCAAATTTCTTAATAATTGAGCTTACTATACGTTTTCTGGACACAACAACTCAACGCAGTGCAAATATCAAGAGCTTTTTAAACTAGGAATACATTTACAGCTAAAATGACATGTGTGAGATAAGTAGAAATGCAGCAAATTGTAGCCAAATTTATTTGCCAATAGAAAACCATATTGAACTGTATGAATCTTTGATCTGTTCGACAAGCCGTCATCATTTTTATTATTTATGTAGTTATTTATAGCCTAAAGAAGACCACGTCAACCAATGCCACCTTAGCGAATTTCTCGCTTTAAGACAGTCTATTGAGAGTGTTAACCATTTCTTTTTATCAGTTTTATATTCTTTTTCCCTTATCGGAAAAGACAAAGCTAAAATACTGTAATCGCGATGATAATTACTTTAGAACACAAAAATAACAGAAATAACTCACAAATAATTAAAAAAGCCGTACGTCAATAAATTTATTCACAAATGTTTTAAATATTAAGTAACATGGGTTGTTTTTTTCCCATACAGTGCAACCCCATTCATTTATATTGATAAATTTATATCACATACTTTCATGTATATGCATTTGTGTCGCAAATCATTTCGTATAGAAAATTGCATGGACATGTCATTTATATTTAAATAATTGTTGGCTATTTGAAAACCAAATTCGAACTCAATGGCGTCTTCTAATGTTTCTGCAAATTGAAAATGTACAACTCAAGTTCAGAAAGTTTGATCCAGCACATATGAATTTTCAAGCTTTCGAATGGTATTCAAAAAATCGAGGTTCGACTGTAATTCTAATTTATTTTAGAATAAAAATTACCGCCAGATGTTTTGAGTCACAAATATGTCATGTTTAATGCATATTGCTTAGTAACTCATCGATAAATTTGTGTATTTAAGTCGACCGCCATCAAAGAAGTAAATTAGACGAAGAAAGTTGTTTAAACACTTCGTTGACTTCATAATGATGTGGACTCTATTGAAAATCTATTTTGGTCTTGGGCTTTTGGCAATTTCTGTAAGTAACAAACGTTTTTCACTTATTGTTTGAAAATGTTAATACAAAATTTCGACAGGTCTATGGTGATATTAATGATGATATCTGGGATCTTGATAAAAATAAAAAAGACAACACCATTGATGGCCTTTTCAAACCAGTCCACCATAATGATATCGGTCGAGGGGGTTATGGTCGCATATTCAGAGGTAGGATAAATTTTATATCTATTTTTTTAAATTGCGATGCTGAAAATACAGCTTTCAATAGTTGAAATGAATTTGTCCATGTTGTGGATCCGTCCATGCATGTTGCACATTAAGATGTTTCTATTCACATCAAATCGATCCGATTCATTTTCACTGAACAATTTTCTAAACAAACTGCATTCACAGGTATAAATTTGTTGAATGATGACATCGTCGCAATGAAATTCACGAACAATACGCCGAAAGCGAAGGCAAACTCTGATCGTGAATTCGAAATGTACTGGTATTTGGATGCAGTTGACAAACCGAGTGTTGAAAAATATGGCATCTCACCCATTTATTATTATAACAAATGGGGCCCACATATATTGACAGTTATGTCACTTTTCGACTGTCATCTTTATAAAAAGTCAACCGAAATTGCAACTGAACCTATCAATACTCTCATTTTGTTCAGGGATTTTGTAAGTGTCTTGGCCACATTTTATCTAGATTATAATCTTGAGTTAGAAAAGATAATTTTCATTTGAAATTTTGCGATACTAGGTACGTCAATCAAAATACATACACAGCCGTGGTGTCAGGCATGATGACGTTAAGCCCGAAAATATATTGCTTCGAAAGCATCGAAGTTTCTTGATCGACTTCAATACTAGTGCAAAATTGCTTGAAACTACTGCATCCGGTACGATCAAATATGT
Organism: Contarinia nasturtii; assembly: GCF_009176525.2. Taxonomy (NCBI): domain Eukaryota; kingdom Metazoa; phylum Arthropoda; class Insecta; order Diptera; family Cecidomyiidae; genus Contarinia; species Contarinia nasturtii. The sequence goes on from NW_022198581.1 coordinate 1,755,400, forward strand.
GGCGAGAAGATTTTACAGGGAAAAACGATTGCGCTATCCGGTAGACGATTGGGAATGTTTTCTCTATTCGATATCTGAATTAAACGGCGTTAATCTACAATGGTTCGATGAAAAACAATTCAAAGGTCTTAAGGGAACGGAAGTTATCAATAAGGCAATTATGGAATTGAAATCCAATACAAACTTAACTATTGTATGTATTCACAAATTCTAATTTTAAATTCATTGCATAACATTATAATTAATCAGCTAAATTTTTTTCTCACCTAGGATCGAATCAAGGAAAAGATTCAAGATACACGACTGCAAGAGGTGTTTGTTGCATTTGCAAATGAAGCACTCAAACCCGATATTTTCTTCCCAGATTACAACCGTTTGGAGGATTTGATCATGAAAAAAATTAATGAAATAGTTGGAATAGGCAGGCCTGCGCTATTCACATGGTTGTCGACGACAGAGCGCGAAGAAGGAATTGCCGATTTGTATGCAAATCCACTTGTTACCGCGCATGAAATCCCTCAACCACAGAAAAATATCAAATACAAACCAGTTGATTATGATTATTTCGAAAAACGAAAGAAATTAATGCAGAAAAAGGTGGCAGAATTAAAGAAGAAAGGAAAAAATGGATTCATGAGCCACTTGATGCCCAAATTTGGTAAAAAGATTGTACCTGTTTAACTTACAAATGGATAGAGAGAGAATATTTACAATAATTTATGTACTTCATTTTCCTCCAAAAATCCAAATATTGTTCTTAAATGTAAAAATACATTTAACATTTTCTCTTTGCTGAAAATAAAATAAAATATTTCTTTTTTATTCATTGTCAAACGCTAAACTAGAATTTCAAAGTACTTTTATAGTTTCATAAGCACTGAAAACAGCGTAAATATCTATTTTGATGAACAGAACTTTTCTCTATCTAATAATGTCATTATGTGTTATTAGATGAAGGAATTTCTTTCGAAGAACCCAGTCAAAGTTTCCTATGTCAATATAATTATACACACTGCACTGTGTAAACGGTTTTTTCATCTAATTTTTTTCACTTTTTTTCAGGAATCCGATTAAAGGCGTGAACATATAACCTCGCACAAATATTAAATTGATTCCTGTATTTTGCATTTTTATAGCATCGTTTTTATCGATGTGGTTTTTTTGAAAATTTTGTTTTTTTTAGCACTTTTTAAATAAAAAAAACTGAATTTCAATGTTTCACGTTTTAATTATAATTATATATGATGAAGTTTTTTTTTTCAATAACGTTTGAAACTATTTACTTATTTTGTTTTGCGCAGACTTATATAGAAATTAATTGCCGATGGTCTAATTCGAAATACTTGTCCTACCGGTGGGGGGCCCCCCCCCGTTTCTTCATTTTGACGGAGATTGTTTCTCTTACAGTTAAACATGAATTTGATTTTAAAAGTGTTTGAAGTGACTGGATTCCAAGCATAATGTTTAAAAAAAGATTTCATTTACGCCATCGGCACTTCCAAAAAAACACTGTTCTTAGAAAAGAAATAAGTTGATATGAATTGAATATACAATATGGAGCCAAATATTTGTGTGATAAAATTTATATCTCCAATTGGAGTATTGAACTTGTTGAACCGGCTTTTGCGTATTAAGCACTTCAAGCACAATTTATTTTTTCCGACACAAATTCTTTTGTCCCACAAAATATTATTCTCGAAATAAACATAATTAAAATATTATTCACTATTACCTTATCAAATGTCATCAAAGATTTTTTGGTGGGGGAAGCTGGATCAATACCAATGTTGTTTCCTCAAAAAGTTGGAGTTCGACTAACCAAATGGAAACTTAAGGAAAGATGCGTACACAGAGAGAAATTTTATAAAGAAAACTAGATTTAATGTCGTATAAAATTTGGACCTAGATGACAATACATATAAAATTGTATTTGTCCATATAATCTTCATGTAAAATATCGTTTTTGTGTATTCTCTTTTGTGTAGATCTTCTTCAAAAGACAAACGAAGAAGAACCGCACAAAGAAGAATACACAAAAACAATATTTTGTATGAAATTATATGAACAAATACAATTCTACATGGAGTGTCAACTAGTTCCGAATTTTATACGATAAACCATCTAGTTTTCATATAGCAATATTTCTTTGTGTGTAGCCCAGAGAGTAGAAAACACTACCGCCAAAGCACGACGACAATGAAAGCTGGGCAACACAGCAACTTCAATATGGTTGTCACTGTTTATGTTGGGTGGCACAAATGTGTACCATTTTTGATTTAGGCGATCGAAATTTATGCCATTTTTTAGTTTCGCTGGCAACCGCACCATGGCGCTACTGTCAACGTTGCTTGTCATCGTCGCGCTTTGACCACCGCTATAGTAATACTATATTAACAGTGCCTATAAATAGTTACTATTTTTACACATTTCGATTGTGTGACCACAACAATTTTTGCGAACTCTAATGTGAACAATGCGACTCTTTGTATTTAAAATCTACATACAAACTTCGATGGTTCGATCATAATTCAAGGGTTTACATCCAAATGCTGCACATAAAAGAATGGGGGAAATGAAGGATGACACAAACCTGACAATTGTATGTATTTATTGAAGTGTGAGGTTTTATATATCTACATAAGGTTTTCTCTTCATACATATGTGTATATTTAGAGACAAATTGAAGATAGAAAAAAGAAGGGTTCTTTCCAAAATATAATGATTTGGACGAATTGGTGATGAAAAAAATTGAAGAATTAATTGGAAAAGATGAGCCAGCGCTGTTCACATGGCTAACAACCAAGGAACGTGCAGAAGCAATTCAGAATTCAAAAAATAATCCACTTATCAGTGCGAAAGATATCGAACAGCAAACCAATTTTAATTATAACACAGTGCAATACGATTATTTCGAAAACAAAAAAGAAGAAATGCTGCTCAAGGTAGCAGAAATGAAAGAGAGGGAAAAAAGAGGAAAATTTCACTTCATCAAAAATGCGATTAGTTGCTGTAATTGAAATTCTGTACCAGTTCAAAAATTGAAATAAAAAAGAAAACAAGCGTTGTTTTTTGCTAATGTTTTTGTAATTTTTCTCTGAAACTTTTGCTGAACAATGTATTTTTTGTGAGTTTCATTCTCTCTCGACCGAAATTCATATCGCCCCTTTGAATAACATATGGTGCATAAGTTTTGGCACTAAATTTGGACATTTCATGCGCTACAAAATCAAAAACAAAAATGTCAACCAATACACATAGGACACTTACCGTGACTCCTACTCCACTGTCAAACAAAAACCATTCAATTATATTCATTCGCAATGGCGTACAAATTGGATTTATGAAAAAGTGCCTCAAATGGTTTTGGACAGCTAAGTTCAAAACAAATTCTGCATGTGTCTAAAGATAAACCAATCTGTCTTCGAACCATGTATCGTGTTTCATGGACTTAATATGAATATAAAGATTCTAGAGAAAGCTGAAAGTACAGTCGTATTTCTAATTTAAATGCTCAATCCCTTCAAAATTGTCATCATCTTAGGTTCTGACATAGTTCGCATAGGTCGCATTGACCCCCCCCCAGCGCCCGAGGACCCCCTCCAGAATTTTGAGAAAATATTACATTTTGCTAGGGTTTTTTGTTGCCAGCTCTTGAACACTACCCCCCCCCCCCCCTTCCGGAAAAGATATAGCATCAGAAAAAAAAATTTGCTACAGATTTACAAATTTTCAGAAATATTCAATTTTGCTAGGGTTTTTTCGGCTGGGGACCCCCCGTCGATTTTTGGCCGTGACCCGTGACCCCCCCAAAGTTTTGTAGTGTCAGAACCTATGGTCATCATGTGCCGAAAACCGGGTTGGTCAAGCAAAAATTCATTTTTGGTGATTCTTATGGTTACAACACATCCAAATTTGAACCAAAACAATAGATTTAGACACGATTATTAGGAAATATAGCAGTAATGTGCGAGCAAAATTTTTCAGGAAGTGATTTTAATTTTTTTTTCACAAAACCAGAAGTCACAGGGGGTCCATTTTGAAGCGAGAGATGAGCGCAGTCAATATGATTGTATTGTGACGTCGCATATCTTACAGAAAAACGCCATTTGTATAAAACAGGCTTACTACAATATAAAAATATAGCGAGGGGAAGTAGATGAAGAAGAAGGGGAAACAGATATACGTTTGATTCACATTGTAGTCAGCGTTTTTTACGTAGATGGTGTTATAAGTATCTGTCCAAATTGCACCTGGCCTTTGTTTTGAAGTCCTTCGCACATTACTGCACTGAAAAATTCATCATTTTGGATAGTGAAACATTCATCGCCATATCCAAGGAAGCACAGCTATTCTTGTAAAGTTCTTAATGGAATATAGAACAGAATAGCAAGTTCTTCACTTGTTCTTATATCGCAGTATAAGAATCCACTAAGTACAAAGGGCCCCAAAAAGGCGGGGCTTAGCGTACTTAATACATTCTTACTATGAACTTATATAGCTATATAAGAACAATTAAGCACATAGTAAGAACTTCATTAAGAATATCAATATGAACTTGGTAGAATTGTTCTCACCATAACATAATTAAAAAATATATTTTTTTTGCAAATTTGACGTGTGATAAGTTACAATCAAGAAACATGGCAAGGAATAAATATGAGATTAAAATCATGAATTCGAACATATTTCCAGCCCAAATTTTGAAACGAAAACCATTTTACCGTCAAATGTTGATGTGATAGCTCTTAAAAAATCATGCGCCGTCGGAAAATTGGAAAATATCAGAAAAATTTTAAAATTACAAAATTTTCATGTTTGTAAATATCGATATATTGCAGCTTAAATTTGCAAAATATAATATTTTAAGGTTAGTTCAATTGATTTTAGTATAGATTGATTTTAATTTCGTTGAAAAATATTAAAATTTCAAAATTTATTTTTTTGTTTCAAACCTTGTTTTCTTTCGAACAGCAAATTGTCAGCGTTAAATATGGCAATTGTTAAATGTAATTTAAGAATTCTTTAAGAATAAAAAAAGAACTCGTAAGAATTAGGTTTCTTAGTGCGCGCTAAACTAGAACAATAATATGTTAAGCACTTGCAAAGAATAGTGCCTTAGTTCTTAAATTATATTTTTATTTTAACATTGTAAGAATAGCAAGAATATCTTAAGAACTGGATAAGAATACGTTATTCTATAAAACATGATAAGAACAGCTGTGCTTCCTGGGATGTAAGTAGTTTCTTTTGCACTGATAACGTAAGGGCACTTCTATATGATGCTAGAGACGTCGACAAACCGAACTTTGATAAAGGGGTGTTTGTATGGTAAGATCATACATCTAATGCGCTCTATACTTTAACATTGTGACGTCGCAAATCTGGCACAGTGCACATCTGACAGTTGCCGAGTGAACTATGCCAACATTGCATTGTACGATGTTGAGGTGCAAGTGCAAGCGAAATCTTTTTACATATAAAGTAATGTGGTTCACAAGACAACCATCAGGTGGCTACTTGGAGCTGTCAAAACAGCGCATGAAGACTATGGGTAGGATCTTCTATGGAAGGTGTCTTAGAGCCATTATTCGAAAAGGAGAATGGGACTTTGTGAGTCAGTCACTCTTATATTGGTAGCACTTGACATATAAACAAATGGAAATAATGTCAGTGATACCAACATAGAAATGAAAAAGTTCCATTCTCCTTTAGTGCTGAAACGTATGGTTAAACCTTCATTACCTGATCAATTATCAACCAATTATTGTTGAAATCAATAGAGTTCGTTGTGAACTATCGAATTAAAAGAATTTAATATTGTGTGTTTGTTGTTTAAATGACTTACGCTTGAATTTAGTGCCAAAACTTATGCACCCAATGTTAGATGTATATGCATGTCCTTTCATCAAGTGAATGGAAGTCGATAAATGGAGTATACTCGACAAAGATATTTTTGTTCAGAACCTGTGAACTTTGCTCTGGAGGTCTTCACTTTTCGACATTTGTTAAAGAGTAGCCGATCTCCGGATAGCTAAGCTAGAAGGAAGAAAGAAGAAAAAGATAGAGAAGAGGCGCAGAACAGAAAGAGTTCGTTGCCAGGTAAAACAAGCGAGATAATTTTTGTGGAATTTTTTCTTTATTTTATAATTTTTCTTGTTTGTATTTACATTTTCATTCAAAATATTATTTATAATTAGACATGAGTGTTATTGAGATGCTTGTATAAATATTCGCCTATATGAATGTTTCCACGTACAAAGTGTGTTTACATAATCGAACACAAACCTGAAGTTTCAAAGCCACGTCGAACAACTGGTTGCCGCTTGAATTGTACATGCTTTATAGAATCTTTGACTTCAAATTTGGTTTCTAAATTACTGGCAGCCGCAATAATGTTGCTTGAGTCATTTTCACATGGGTCTGTTTCGCTTCCGCTAGACTCGCTTGAAATGCTATTTAAACGTACATCTTTGGACAAATTAATTTTTATCTTACTTGTGCCGATCGTAACTACTTGCTGCTCTTCCTCGTCGATTTCGTCATCAAGCAATGTGATCAATGTTGTCTGTGTCGGCGATTGAATATCTTCGTATGTACCAACTTCTTCGAAGCAATCGTCCTCATTGTTGTCGTCCTCAAATCCTTCGTACATGGACTCCTCTTTGATTTTCACCACCGGCAGAAACTGCGATTCCTCATCTTTATTCCACGATGAATTGGTCTCTTCATACTCATCCAAGTTAACCATTGGAATGTGTGGGTCCAAAATGAGCACTTCATCAGCTGATAGAAGAAAATTTAATAAAAAAAAAAAATAATTGAAAACAATTTTAATAAAATGTAAAAAAATATAAGTGTGGCTATTAATTAATCAAACATACCATCGTAATCATTTTTTTCATTTGAATTTCTTTGATCTACAAACATTATATCTTCATCAATAGTATCATCATCCAAAATCGGGATGCGTTGATTGGTGTTGATAGGAAGTCCAGTCACTGCATTGTAGTCCATTAAAATAACTCGAGGGTGTGCCATTGTATTTTGATTTAAATATGGATTGAAAATTCCAGCAGCAAATACTTTCTGATAGAAATCATTTGTTTCGATTTTTTCAGCTTTTCGTGGTATCACTTCATCTTCGTACCGTCTTCTTTTGCATGACCTTTCTTCTTGTGGTGCTAATGACCATTTCTCTAGACGCGGTACGTTTTCATCTTCACTGCTTGATCCAAAATCGTCCTCACTTTCGGTAAAACAATTATTTCGTTTGCCGGTGATACTGCTACCGAACGATTCGGAAGCTTCCGAATCATTTCGTGATACATTATTTGGTTCGTATCCAACTGCATTTTCAGCATTCGAAGTTTGAGCTGAATAAGAGACGTGTGATGGGCCAGCGTGTGATGGGCCAGCATGTGATGGACCAGCATGTGTTGGGCCAGCATGTGTTGGGCCAGCATGTGTTGGGCCAGCATGTGTTGGGCCAGCATGTGTTGGGCCAGCATGTGATGGGCCAGCATGGGATGGGCCAGCATCTAGCCTATCTATTTCTGCCTGCATTTCTGCAATTTCCATTTTCAATTTTCGAATCTTTGACAATCCATCTTCGAAAATTTGACTACTCGTTGGATGGGCCAGTGATATATCGTTTGGGTCGAATCCAAGTGCCTTTTCAGAATTCAACGTTTCCGCTGGATAAACGACGACTGCCGCCTGTGATGGGCCTGCATCTAGCCTATCTATTTCTTTCCGTGTAGCTGCTATTTCCATTTCTATTTTTTCAATCTTCAATAAGTCATCTTGTTTCATTTTCGGCTCGATTTTATTATTTGCTGGCATCGGCCAACAGGGATCAATTGCATTTACTTCAACATCAAGTGCATATAGTATTTCCGCTGAAAATACGGCATCCCATGTTTTTCGTTGAAAATGCATTTTTTTACGAACATCTTCGTTCACCTGAAAAGATGATTACATAAGTACAAAACACTTCTTAAGATATTCAAATATAGGTGGCCGCTGAAGTTCACACTTTTACCAATTTTCACCAAATAAAAGAATGTTGTCGTTTCAAAATGTGCACATCGGCTCAAAATTGAGTGCGCTTTCGATCTATGAGGAAAAAAGCCAAGCCAGTCATACAGTTTTTCGAGATAAATGACGATTAACTTCGATTTTCTTCGATTTTTCCCCATTTTTCGAGGTTTAGTCATTCTGATCTAACCTTTTGTTCAAAATTTCTTTATTGATTCATCAAGGTGACCTTATTGTCTTTCCAATAAGCTAAGAATGGCGTGATTCCAAGGCAATGGCACGTATATGAGAGACATGGCGACGTGCCAAACCGTAACGCCATCTATCGGATAGAATCTGAATTACAAATTTCGTATTGACTATCTCATATTTGTGTAATTTTGTTCATAGAATCATAAGGTTTATTCCGATAAATTTGTAAGGTTTTTGTTCGCCAACATTTTATATAGCATGCCATACCCTTGCGTGATTCTGTTAAAAAACACGCCGTATACCTGTGATGAAAAATGGCAAAAAATTGAAAATTTGCCGAACATTTTTTTGAACTTCGGAATGAAATTTTTTCTTAAAACAAATTTACCCAGATACGACACATACGACGAAACATCACATATTTGGTCCTCAACAAACGCCCAGTTTTTTGATTTTTTCTATGAACGTAATTTTTCTAAAATTTGGATCACGTGAAAAAACTCATGGTCATTTTTCGCCGAAAATGTCACATAATACGCCGCCTGTTCAAATCATTGTTGTACCTTACAGATGACCAGAAAAATGTGCGATTGATGAAAAACTAAAAAAGAGGCATCTGAAAAATATTCGACCCCAGACCAAAACCACTTACGCAACTAATTTTTTGAAACTGAAAAATTAGTTTGCTCAGTTTTCAGTCTACTTTCAAATTGGTTTCATAACTGCCAACTAATATAAGTGAATTTTATTTTTTATCGTTTTAGGCTTATGGTTTTCTTATGGCTTCTTTTTAAATTTTGTTGCGTAAGTGCATAATAAGGTATGGATTCGAAAAATGTTCGGACGCATTTTTCAAATTTTCATCAATTAGCCTACTTTCTAAGTATATGAAAGGTGCGGGAATGATTCATATATCGTTGGAAAGCTACGAACTTCAGCTATCCGGATCTGAAGTCAGAATGGAAAAAATGTCGAAATTGACCACTAGATGGCGCTTCATGTGAGTCTTTTTTCCAAAAATGACCATGACTTTTTTCAAACCAACCAAAATTTAAAAAATTTCAGCATTAGTTTTACGGTGGAAAACTGAGTGTTTGTTGGATCGAGTACTATCTGTCAAAATATTTCCCCCTTTGCCAAGCGAAATTAATTCGATACACGGCGCTGATGTAAATGTCACTCTGCCATTTCACAATAATACATTTTTTGGCTTGACAATATATAAGCTCTTCATTTAAAATGCATACACATGCATAATCATTGAATCGTTGAAAAAAAAACATCTCATAAAATATTTTTCTAACATTTTTCATTAAAAATTTTATAAAAAATTTAATTTGTTTATAAATTACAATAATTCCAAAAAAAAAATGTTTCATCGATTTAATAAGAATCCAATGTAAATAGTAATAACAATGCGATACCCACCGTAAAAATGCAAAAAAAAAAACTTAGTTGGTCTCCATTGTAGCATTTTAGTCCGCCATGAAAGCATCTTCGTTTTACTTGACCAATCACAGAGAAGCAAAACGAAGATGCTGTCATGGCGGACCAAAATGCTGCAATCCCAAATAAGACATAGAGTGACATTTACATCAAAGGGGGAAACGTCGTACTCGGTCCTTTGTGATGTTTTGGTGTATGTGTCATGTCTGAGAAAATTCGTAACGAACCAATTTTTTTGCCCAAAGTAAAAAAAAATCGAAAATTTTCTGAGAATTTCTAGATACCGGTTAAATACCCGGTTCTAGATACCTGGCTAGCAGTGCTAGTGCGATACGCTCGACGCATGGAAGACGCGTGTCTATGTGAAAGAAGCATTCTATATGAAGCGCTATGTACGCTCGTATTTCGATTTATTTTATCCGCTGTACTTCTGTTATGTTTATGATTTTTTTAAATAAATATAAATCTTGTAATTGATTTTACTTGACTTAATTTTTTCTGATTGTTTAAATCAGGATTCAAAAAAAATATATTATGTTTGAAAAAACATACACAGTAAGCGTCGGCTGATATTTTTTTACTGTGTAGGTTTTTTTCAAACATAATATTTTTTATATAATAAGTAAAATCACTTCCAAGATTTATTTTTATTGCTGTTTTCATTTAAAAAAGTCATGAACATAACAGAAGTACAGCGGATAAAATAAATCGAAATACGAGCGTACATAGCGCTTCATATAGAATGCTTCTTTCACATAGACACGCGTCTTCCATGCGTCGAGCGTATCGCACTAGCACTGCTAGCCAGCAAATGCTGGCTAGCACATTACTCTAAGTAAGTCTTAGTGTCAATAGCAATTAACGAATCACTGAAAGCACCCAATTTTGAACCAATGTGCACATTTTTTAAAACCAACATTTTTCAAAATTGTTGTTCAAATGACCATATTGGAAAAAGCGTGTATTTTAGCCGATTTGTATTTTTTAAAGATTTTTTTAATAACCAACTACAACATGCTTGGATTTTTTTGGATATCACATAATTCGGTTCCAAGGAATCCAATGAGATAATCGGCCTGGATGATATTTTGAGGGATTTATTCAATTGAAGAAAATGAATTAAAACATTGGTGCAATTAGTTTTGAATAGATTTGGTAACCATACATACTACAAATTCACCGTAGAAATTTCTCCTTTTGTTTCGAAATTTTACAAAAACAATTGAAAATGCAAAAAAAGATTTCGAGAGCAAACAGAAAATTCTAATTCAATGTAAAAACAAATGTAAAAAGTATGGAAGGAAGCAAAAATAAAATAAAATTGGCGTGCATTGCAAGAAATCGATTAATATAAATATTTTTGATTTCCAATGTGATCAATAAAAGAATACAAACAGAAAAATTAAATTTAATGTTAAAACAAATGACATAAGTAAAAAACACTTCTTTGGAAGTTCTCATTGTGACGAAATACTGCACATCAGATCTAAAAATGATCTGATATAAATTTTCAGTGACGCTTGTAATCAAATACATCAAACAATTTAATATTGCGTTGCCTCTCGAGAAAAAATGTAAATGAAATGCATCGCCTTGACTGGTTTTCATATTTATGTCTTATTTATATCCATTTTTGATTTAGGCGATCGAAATTTGTGCCATTTTTTAGTTTCGCTGGCAACCGCACAATGGCGCTACTGTCAACGTTGCTTGTCATCGTCGCGCTTTGATTGCGTCACAGTGAGAACTTCCAAAGAAGTGCTTTTTACGTAAAGCACGTGTATCATAAGTTTTGTCACAACTTACATGCGTTTATTGCGCTACATAAACAACAACAAAAATGTCAACCAATGCACGCGGTGCATTTATCGGTACCTCGAGACTACTATCAAACTCAATTCGACGAAATACATCCATTCGCAATGTCGTACAAATTGGATTTACGAAAAAGTGTCTCAAATGGTTTTGGAAAGCTAAGTTCAAACAAATTCTGCATGTGTCTAAAGATGAACCAATCTGTCTTCGAACCATGTATCGTGTTTCATGGACTTAGTATGAAGACAAAGATTCTAGAGAAAGAAGTTCCGAAAACCGCGTTGGTCAAGCACAAATTCATTTTTGGTGATTCTTACAGCATATCCAAATTCGAACCAAAACAATAGATTTAGACACGATTATTAGTAATCAGGAAAATAAGTTACGCAAGAATTCCAAAGGGTGTCAAAAATTGGGTGTTTATTCACCGAGAGTCGAGCGCTATCCATATAAATACATTGTGACGTCACACATCTTACACAGAAACGACATCTTTGTAAAAATGGCTAACTACAATGTAAAAGTATAGTGAGAGGAGAAGGGAGTAAATAAAAAGGGGAAACAGATACGTTTGATTTACATTGTAGTTAGTCGATTATTAATAGATGGCGTTTATATAGTGTGCCCTTATTGCGCTTGACTCTCGTTATTCACCTTGCATGTTGCACTGAAAAATTCATCATTTTGGACGGTGAAACATTCAACGCTATATCGAACCACGAATCAAGTGCAAGCGGTTTCTTTTGCACTGATAACGTAAGGGCACTCCTATAAGAAACTAGAGACGTCGACAAACCGAACTTTGATAAAGGGGTGTTTGTATGATAGGATCTTCTTTGGAAGGTGTTTTAGAGCCATTATTCGAACATTTAGTGCTGAAACGTAAGGTTAAATCTCCATTGCTTGCTCTATTATCAACCAATTTTTGTTGAAATCGATAAAATTCGTTGAGAACAATCTGATAGATAAAATTGTCTTTTGCAAGAAGAAAAAGCCACAATAATGGCTCACTTCTCAAAAGATAGCATTCCCATGAAAAAGCCATCTTTTTAACATCACCAAAAGACACTTAATTAATTATTTCTCGTCTGTTTTTGGATGTATGTTATAGGCAAAGATTCAAAACACTTGGAACGAACAACAATCAGTGGAAAGGTTTGAGAAAAAGTTGATAGAAATTGACAAATCGTTTGTCCAGAACATAATTTTGATGGTTCGATACACACTTCGAAAAATCGGAGACAATGGTCCATTCAGTGTACTGTAAATGTGTTTTCGGATTGCCTATGAATAAAGCTGAATAGCATTGAGAGAAATTTTCGAAATGCTTCTTTGGTGCTTAAATAGCGTGCGTATGAATTTGTGACAAAACTTATGATACACATGTTATAGAGTGACGCAAAATATACATATTTCATATGTCCCCTGTGATAACATGATAAATGAAATATTTTTAAATAAAATTTACTGATTGACACTTAAATTAACATAAAAAAACGAAACTTACCTTTTTGAATACGTCAACAAAGATTCCAAAGATGCATTGATCAAACAAATCAATGTAAATGCCACGAACATTTTTAACAATCGAATCAATCAAATACAAAATTGGAAGTTTGAATTGAGGTTCCACCTGAGATATCTGCTGCTTGATCACATCAACTATTGTTTGGCCATGTTGGATGTTCTCCTCGGCCAAGAGCGATAACATGGTTATCATTGGTTTATTGGTGTCCCTTAGATCGACCAAACTTGATAAATAGGATTCTTCTACTTCACGATTTTTTTGATTAACGTAATCCATTTTCGTTCACTTCTTGATATTACACTTTCTTTCTTTTAACACTTTCTTTTAACTTGTTGAAAATTTGGATGTATTGTTTCTTGTACGTTTGAAGATTTTGCTTTCAACTGATTTGGGATGTATTTCTTTTAACTTTTCGAAGTTTTTTTTAAATTCGATTTTGCTTTTATTTCGCTCTTGCACTTTTGTGGCCAAGTGTAAAATATAATTCAATACTTGCAATATGAAAGATTTAAAATTTTCAACTTTTAAATAAAACGTTTTAAATAAAAAATCACAACTTGTCTTTGGGATAACTGATGTATACTAGAGCAAGGTAGAATTGAGATTCTGCTAAAATTCACTCTGGACACGTCTTAAATACCAGTTGAGACCTCATTTGAAAAACCATAATTATGGTTCGGAAAATGTGCATACTGACCTTCTCTCTTTCATTTGCGTTTTCTAAGTATTCTTTGGGAGAAATTACTTGGAAGCAGGTAATAAAAGCTACGAATGAAGGATAAGATTAAAGGGATTGGTGGTAAATGATATTTTCATGATTTTCTTTTGTCTTGATTAATGACTCATTAGGAGTTAAGCGGAAAACTAAGGTCAGAGATTCAAAGGACGAGTGGTTTGGGTCAATATTCATGTCAAATTTCTCATTTTCAGGTAGTTCTTTTTCAAATCTACGAATCAATACGACTATTTCGAAAACAAAAAGAGAGAAATGATGCTAAATGTACCTGAAATGAAAGGGCAGGAAAAATATGGAAAACTTCATGAAGAAAATAGTTGTTGATAGTAGAATTGATATTCTGTATCAGTTCACAAATTGAAATGAAAAAGAAAAAAAACATTGCAAGAGCGATTGTGATGATCAAATGTTAAGCTTTAAATATGTTTAAAATAGCTTTTCATTTGTTAGCCCTTCCAAGAAAGGAACTATTCTTGGAAAACTAAAATAAAATTTTATGAATTGAACATCGTATTCTTGGAATATACAGGTGCATTTGTATGTTTGAATACTTATACTTCAGCCGGAGTATTGAACTTGATGTACTCGTTTCTGAGTATTAAGTAATTGAAGCACAATTTATTTTTGTCTGACACAGTTTCTCTTGTCCGACAATGTATTTATTCATAAATGTCACATTATCAGATGTCATCGTTGAAATATACAGTTAAAGTCATTTCGGCGCATTGTAAGATATGGAATTTGTTAATATTTCTGTAAACATAAAATTATTCGGCCTCATTTAAGTCGAATAATGGTTGTTTGATAGTGAAACGAAAAAATCAGATTTTTTTTGCAATGATACTTGTCCACCTCACAATCGTACTGTCAACAAAATCTTTGTTTGATAATAATTCAAATGAATGAACCCTGATAGCTCATTGTTAACTGATTAAAATTGGAAATGTGTTAATCTTTTAATTTTACTAACACATTCGCATTATATCAGACCAAATATCGAGATAACAATCATTTAAATCATAAGCTCAATGTAAATGAAGTGGTTTCCACGTATGTAAACATGTGTACAACAAGAATAATAGCTGATACTGTTTTATAACAATGCATATAGAGAAGAAAGCTTAGTTTGTCATTAGATTTAATGGTTGCTACATTGTTTTGTGGTCAACACACTTGATACTTACACCACAACAACAAAAAAACATTTTACGAATAAAATGTATCGTTTGATAGGCGGCTTAAAAAAAGTGCTGGAATATTCCAATCAAACGTATCTAAAATTATCCGTACAAAATGCAAGTTTTTTAGCGGCCAAAACATCGGCCGACAAACGTTATATGATCGTTGACATCAATAAAAGTGAGAATACCGCAAATCAAAGTGAACAATTCAAATATCCGTTGATTTGGCTACGTGACAATTGTCAATGTTCAAATTGTTTTCATGACCAAACAAAAAGTCGTACGATAGATTGGACTCAATTTGACTTTAAAAATGCTCAACCAAAGTCTATTTCGGTAAGTAAATGTTAAAACAATTTTAAAAAAAATGTAAAATGATAATGAAAAAAAAAAAACAAAAACAACCATTTAAATCTAGATCGATAAGCAATTACAAGTAACATGGAACGACGATCACGTGTCAACATTCGAATCGGATTGGTTGTACGAACGAAATTTCACCGTAGAAAATCGAAAAAATTATTTAGATAATCATTATCGGCCAACGCCGAAGCTATGGTCCAAAGATCAATTTGAAATGAAAGAATTTAATGCGGCCGATGTATTAAAAAATGATGATGGTAAGCATGCTGAAAAATACTTATCGCCGTTTTTTTGCTGCTGCTGCAATGATTGCTAATTTTAACACATTTTTATTGGTAGCATTACATGATTGGTTGATGACATTAACGAAATACGGTGTGGTAATGTTAAAAAATGCTGTTTTGACTGAAGATCAAGTCAGACGAGTTATCGATCGCGTTGGATTCATTCGCGAAACGCATTATGGAAAGGAATATGCTGTACGAGCTGATCCAAATGCAACAAATGTCGCATACACATCAAATCCATTACAATTACATACAGACCTACCTTATTATGATTACACACCGGGTGTCACGTTATTGCATTGCATTTCACAAACAAAATCGGCGGGCGCATTCAATTCCCTCGTGGACGGCTTCTATGTAGCGGAAAAATTGAAGAAAGAAAATCCGAAAGCATTTGAATGCTTAAGTACAACTATCGTGAATTGGTCGGACTATGGCACCCAAGATGATTTTCGATTTGAAAAAATTATGCGAAAGCCGGTCATTTGGTAAGTAATTCAGCGCGTTAAAAAACGATATCTGTTCTGCATATAATCAGAGCTGTTATAGGCACCGTAAAGGTGGAGACACTTTTATCATGCGGCATTTGAAAAAGTATATGGATAAGTGCTTCAGGTAGTTTTCGAACTTCACTGGTGCCAATAACAACTCTGCACACCATTTCAGTAGTTAAGAAAATTCATTATTTCATGTTCTGAAGTAATTTTAAATCAAGATCCTTCTTTCCCCTCCCGACGTCTTGATAAATATAGTTTAGATTATGAAGGCAACATGATCCACATAAATCACAGCATACCACAACGAGATACAATATTTTCAATTGATGTGGAAAAAGTGGACGAATGGTATTAATTATTATTTTTCGATTATTTTTCGATTATTTGTCGATTACTTTAAATTAATTCTATTCTTTTCTTTTGTGATTCTCCTCTTAGGTATCATTCATTGAAAGCCTACGTTGATCTATTATACAAAGAATCAGTTTACTTTAAAACTGAACAAGGTTTGTTTGGCCGCCTCACGAAAATAAAGATCGATTCTTATTGTTTTTTCTGTTGGTTCTAGGTTCTATCTTGGCCTTCTCAAATACTCGGCTCCTACATGGCCGGACTGGTTATGAGGATAAAGAAGGTAACGTACGTCATTTGGTCGGTGGATATCTTGACTGGGATGAAATTTATTCACGGTTACGCGTTCTAGCAACTGACAAGCGAAAGAAAAGTTAAAAGATACACAAAAACCACTCAATATTTTTGCAGCAACAGTTTATTTTAAATATTTGTTTTTTAACTGGATTTGTCCAACATCATTTAATCAATAATTTTAAAATGTGTACAAGATCATCGACGAGATGCTGGATTTGTAGCCAAGAAAAACTATGAAAATCAATAACAATAAATTGACATATTATAATACGATCATTATCGTATAAGATCTAATTCAGCATTTTCTAATTGTCTGTCAATGTGTTTTCTGTTTAAGATCAAGCTTTTTTAAAATAACGACGAAGAAATATAGTATAATATAATAATAATAATGTGTATTGTATATATCAAATATTGCATCCCTCACTCAACGCGTGTCGCATTCAAATCAAATATCACAATTCGTTTCGATCAAAACAAAAATGAAATCTCCGTGGTTGGAGATCACTGGTGAAAACAATGCCAGATGAGTAACTTGCACGTGAACCCATAATTTGTGTTGTTCTTTTTTAAATTCATGGCCTAGTTAGGGTGTCTATGTCGTGTTCCAGAGTTAACGGAAAGTATTTCTCTTTCAGACTGCGATGAAAGTCATCGATTTTTGTGATTGGCAACTGGCATTGTCGATTGTGACATAAATAGACGGTTGGCTCATTTCGTACCATTTTGAATTTTGAAATGGCTGGACGCGTCAGCATTTCAGGTGCTTGCTCTGGATCATAATGCATCAATAAGAGTCCAGGTATATAAAAATCACGTGCCACATCGCATAAATTATCAAGTGCTTCACTCTTTGGTCCTGTATGGAGGGAATGACAAAATTCAAAAATCAATTAAATTGATTCAGTATATTTTGGTTGAAAATGTCACATACCAACAACAACCATCATAGCCAAACTGTCGGCTCGCATCATTTGTGCGGAAAACATTTCCGGCAACGTGTAACCAAATGGTTTTTTCGATGAAAATGATTGCATTAATTTGCATGCCCGCTCTTTGTAGCTTTTATCATGAAAATATGCCGATATAAGAAGGAGATTTCGTGCAGAAACACTATTTCCCGATGGTTCAGCTCCATCGTGATCGTCTTTCAGGCGTAAAATTACGTTTGCCGAATCTGCTTGCGAATAAAAGTATCCACCGTTTTCGTTGTCCCAAAATAGACGATCCTGGGTATCTTGGAGGTCTTTGGCCCACTTCAATGCATCCATGTCTAGTGTTGCCAAGTAGTAATCAAGCAGACCTTTTATCAAGAATGCATAATCGTCTAAGAATCCTTCGATCGGATTGTCCCTGTAAAACACATTTCAATTATGTTGCAGCAATTTATTCAATTTTCAAATGGTATCGGAAGAAATAAGAAAAAAACTTACAAAATCGTTAATGTTTCATCATTTACGCCTTCTCCATAACACGATCGAATTAATGTTTTCTCATTCGGTCGATATGCATACTTTTGCAGGAATTTGACCAGATCTTTTGCAGTTTGAATATATTCATCGCGTCGTCGAGTATGATTAATTGTGGACAAAGCTGATATGCCCGACAAAGCCAATCCATTCCATGCGGTGATTATTTTCGTATCCCTGTAAAAACACATTTAAATTAAAGTCAATTTGTTCAATTTTCAAATGATATTTTTGAAGAAATAAGAAATAACTTACAAATGTGGACGTGGACGCTTGCAACGTTCAGTGTGTAAAATTTTATTGCCTTTATTTAAAACGTCTGTGACAACTTCCTCATCGACATCATATTTGTTGGCCGTTTCACCAAGAGTGGTACGAACCCGAAGTATATTACGACCAAGCAGATGACCATGTGGATCACTATGTGGTTGTACATTTCCTTCATCTGTGATTCCATAATAATGACAAAAAATGTCTAAAGCTGTTGCGGCATTTGAAAATTGTTCAGCATTTTCGGTGAAAAGCATTTGAACTTCATCTTGTGTCCATGCATAAAATGCACCTTCAATTTTTTCCGTATCACCATGCTCACGATAGGAGTCAGCATCTTCACCGCTGAAAAATCCACCATATGGATGACGCAGATCAGTTATTAAATATTCAAAAATTTTATCAGCAACATCAATATAAAATTTATTTCTTGACAATTTGTGAGCATTCACATAAGCAGTTAATAGTTGACCTTGATCATAGAGCATTTTCTCAAAGTGTGGCACATGCCATTTTCGATCCTGTTAAGAAGAAAATCGATGGTTACAATGTCATATTGTTTTGACAATTTCGATCGAATTACTTACCACTGAATAACGACAAAAACCACCAAAAATGTGATCATTTATGCCGCCCTTTGCAATGTTCACCAGAGTCATCAATGCATATCTGCCCATATCACTGTCTGGCTTGTGAATTTGTGCATGAAATGCTAAATTCAATTTCGAAACTTCGGGAAATTTGGTTACTGAACCGAAACCACCCCAAACATCATCAAAATGTCGTTCATAAATTTGAACAACTTGATTGAATCGCACTTCAATATCGTCTTCAGATGATTGGTCCGAACTATTTTCGCTTTGTTCTTTTTGTTTGATAATGTCAATGATTTTTTTGCCCATCAACACCAATTCGTCACCTTTTTCACGCCACATTTCGGCTATTTTCTCCAAAACAGTTGTAAAACCAGACACACCCCATCGATCATTTGGTGGAAAGTATGTGCCAGCCGTAATTGGTGCCAAATCATTTGGTGTCAACCAAACAGACATTGGCCAACCACCCGTTCCCGAACACATCTGAACAAAATGCATATAAATCTTATCGATATCGGGACGCTCTTCTCGATCGACTTTAATGTTTACAAAATGTCGATTCATGATGGCCGCTACTTCTGGATTTTCAAACGATTCTTTTTCCATAACATGACACCAATGGCATGTCGAATATCCAACGGACAAGAAAATCACTTTATTTTCAGCTTTTGCCTTTTCAAATGCCTCCTCACCTAAGGGGAAATATATATTTTTGTTATGCAATGAGAATTTTTGTCAAGTTTATTTTTGTTATTTTGGCAATTAAGGCTCACCCCAGGGATACCAGTCGACGGGATTGTGAGCATGTTGCAAAAGATACGGTGATTTTTCATTGATTAGTCGATTCGTATTCATCTCTTCTGGTTTTGATGCATACAATCGTTCGTGTTGTTCAATTTTTTTCTCGTCAGGTAAAACAGCCGTTGTTGATGTACGCGCCGACCCAGAGCTATCCAAATGATTTTTCGGTGGCCAAGAACTGTGCGATCTGCAATGTGTGCTGGGAGGAGAGAGAGTGAGAGAAAACAGAGGAAGTAAGTTAAATGCAGTTTTTCAATTTAATTATGAACAATAAAACGAGAAAAAAAATGTCAATTTTATCTTTAATTATATTCAAGTGGATGAAAAAAAAAATACACACAGCTGCATTGCCCTCAGCGAATACAATCAACTCAAATACGAATAATAATATAATTAGTGATCAATGAAATTCGATTTTTATTGAACTGGAAAACTTGTCCGCGCTCAATATTATATACAAAAGTCATGTCAGGTATGTACGCACAATACCAGCTATAAGTGTAGGTATAATGTGTGTGCTGTGTCTGTGTCTTGTAATAAAATCATGATATTTTCATATCGCATGCAATGCATGTGATTCTAAAATCATCAAATTTATTTCCTCGATCGAAGCGCGTATTGCCTTGCATCAAAACATCAAACAACAACAAAACGCAGAAAAAAAAACGAAAACTAGAAATTTCTGTGTCGATGTTCAAATCACTTTAATGCATAAAGCCGCACGAAAAAAAAGTTCACATTATTGCTTTATACGGTTAAACGTGAATTTCTCGATTCGTTGTTGATCATTTTTTTTGCAGTTCTTTCAATCTATTCGTGTATATTAATTTTTCCGTTTTTAATCAGATCTTGTTGTTGCCTTGTGTTTTGACATATGTTTGAAGATATGCACGGTGCATACAGTATTTTGATGCTATCTCACTTCCACCAATTGCCACACGATTTCCCATCAAACCACACAACACTCGCATCACTCGTGTGTATATTTTTTACTTCTTTTTCTTATTCGTGTGTTGTTTTTTATTCGCTTTGCTTCATTATTATTTTATTTTGTGTTTTTTTTCTCGCTTGTTCAATCAGGCAATTCTCACACACAACTGAGTGTACGTTCGCTCATTTAGTGATGTAAATGTTTTGGCGTGCGTTTGGTGTGTTAATGTTATGTTTTTTTTTCTTTGCTTGACTATTATTGGCAATGTTGTTGTGGCTGTTGTTGTTGTTGGAACTAAATTCAAATGAATTCGTTTACCTTTTGTCCTCGAAATTGATTATGCTTAGATTACTGTTGCCATTGCCGATACCGATGCCACTGAAGCTATAGTAGCAGCAATTTGTATTTTGACTATTGTTGTGGTTATTGTTGTTATTTTTCACGTAACACTTTCTCAAACAATTGCGATGATTTGCAATCCGGCCGCTCAATCGGAGTGTACAATTCAACATATCAGCAATTCGGCACGTGAAGACGTCAACAAATGACACACGATGATTGCGAAACTGCGAGAAATGGCGCCGAATAAACACGAACACCTACAGATTCACAACACCACAGTTTGACGACACAAAATATTCCAAAAACTATTGTTTTTTTTAAATTAAAAACGCACAATTGTTCTTTTGACGCTATCTCGCTCTCTCTGGCTCGCGTTGTTCAATTATAGCCGAAGATAAACAACGAAAGAAAAACAAAATCGAACAATTTTTTCCAAGTAAAATCCTGAAAGGTTTCTTCCGTTTATTATTATATATTTTTTTTTCGTGTGTCTTTCCAGTAAGAAATCCGGTTCACGCGGTAAACAACTCAAAAGAAGACTCTGATAGATTATTTTCACCTTGAATTTATAGTATTCTTTTTTCTTTTCCTTATTCGCTTTCACTCTCAACTAAAATGTGCTTTTTTTAAAATAATTCTTCTATGTGTGTTGATCGTTTTGGGCAATGGTATCGTATTAAATTTTCAGCATTTTATTATTGCGTTTCAATTTTTTTGGACCGAAATTTTGTACCGAATTAGCGCCACCGTATCACTGCACTTGATGTGTATGTTTTTTTTTTAACTCAATTATTATAAACAATGCCCTTCTATCTGAATGACTTTGTTTCAGTTTTTATTGTCTATTTGAAACTGAATACCAAATGAAATAAATATCTATATTTAAACAACGATGATTGTAATGTAATCAGTGATTATTAATCACATAAACGGTTTATTCCTGCACAATTGTCACTGCAAAACTGTCGACTGCGATTTGCGACGCAATGCCGATTATATGATTCTCTTGTCTTCTCTCCACTGTCAGTCGTCTATACTGTGATTTTTTTTCTTTCAATTTCCAACACAAATGAGAAGAAGAAAAAAAATAATAATAACAACAATCACATCAATGTGTTTATTCGAAAAAATTAGACCATCCAACTTAAATGTGATAGACGATTCGAAATTTTTGTTAAGTTTGCAAAGATGAAAGTTAATCCACTTGAATTTTTATCGTATTTTTCATGTTTTGATTTTTAACACATGCAATGTATATTTATTTATTATTCACTTTGATTTGTAATTGTATGTGTATTCAATAACCGAATGACAGAAGTCACACAAACAAACAAAACACTCACTTGTGACTGGTTTACATGCAGAATAAATGTCAATTTTAAGCACATGGAAAAGCTTCTAGATATATCTATTCAACGTCATCTTCCTATTTAGACACAAAGTTCTTCCTATCATATGGAAGCTGAGAAAACGTGTAGCGCCATCGTGTGACTTATCATTTAAAGTTAAGAAAGCGACATAGAAACAACACACTGCTCGTATTTTAAAGTCCAAAAAGCGTTTGTGCTCAAACCAAATATGAGGCATTGCAGTTTCAATGACAAACTTTTTATTATTCAGCTTAAACCCGTTATTTATCTTCGAAAACGGCGAAGTGGAATGATATAAATATTTTTTATTATTAAATTTATTTCTTTTTATCGGTTCCTTTATTTTATCATATGTTTTTCAATAAAAAATGTTGAGTGAATTTATTTTAATGAATAGTGGAGACAATCAAAAAAATGATTCAAATGTATTAAATTATATTTCAGAGAATTCCATAACTGAAGCAGGAAATGTGGAATAAAAACTACGATTAAAAAAAAACCTATCAAAGAAAGATATGTTACAAGAATGTGTTTTAGAAATTCAAACACAGATGGCATTTTAACTTCGAAACTCTTTAAAGATATTATTTTCAAATGGAAATATTTCAATTTTATATATTACATACAAAGACAAACAGATGCACAGATAAATTATGACTTTGATGTCATTTAATAAGAAACAAAGAGCTTTCAATTGACCAATTTGGTTTTTTCTCACCTTTATTGTATCAGCATTTAATTAAGTTTCGGTGCTATTGCATTCACCATGACTGAAACGGAAGAAAACGAAAGAAAACTTGAATCCATAATGATGAAAATGAAATAATCAATGTTAATTATGTGATAGAGAATATTTATTTCATATGAAGTGGATAGTCTGTGTGTCACAGACTCTGTGATAGAAACGACTCAGTAACGTTTAACGTTTTGCTAAGAGATGTCACATGCCAAATAATTATTTTTGATAATCAAAATCAAATATTAAAAGAAATTAACCAGCAAGTATTTTTGGCCACATGTACTGCAACGATGCCATATGGCATTGCCAAAAAAGGAAATTGTTTCAAGCAAACCCAAATTATATTATATATTCACAGACAAATTGGACTATAAAAGCAAATAAATAATGATAATATGGAGAATTTCGCCAAAGGCT
Source organism: Contarinia nasturtii (assembly GCF_009176525.2). Taxonomy (NCBI): domain Eukaryota; kingdom Metazoa; phylum Arthropoda; class Insecta; order Diptera; family Cecidomyiidae; genus Contarinia; species Contarinia nasturtii. The sequence continues at coordinate 1,779,065 of NW_022198581.1, forward strand.
ATTGTAATGAATTTAAAATAAGTATTTTATACCCCTATTCAATCTACCATTCCATGCAGCAAACTTTGCCTAGAATATTAAAAAAAGAAGTAATTTCTGCCACAGTGTCCGTTTTTCTAGAAAATTGTTTTCTTTTTGGTCCGTAAGAGAAGTCAGGTTTTAATTATTATGTAACTCACATAATAATAATTAATTCATAAGCCACCCACATGATAGAATTTTTCGAATTGTCTTGTTAAAAATTCATTAACATAAATATTCAGTATTAATTAATAATAATTAGACATGAAGTCAATGTTTTATGTCTCTCTTATACCACTGTGTTTTCATTAAACTTCTTGTACACCCATGCATATTGTTGATAAGAGTGACAGAAACCATAAAAAAAGCAAGAAAGCAAAAAAAAAATGCAACCCCAAAAATGTTTATTAATTACTGTCACCGGAGTAGGCGGCGATAATCATTGCGATTGGATGAAATGTACACATTTTCCAAAGAATGCATTGCACACCCTCCAGTATGTTACTTCAGCTTCTAGCTGAAAATGGCCTAAATGAGAATTTTATCCCTTTTCTAAGTTGTTCATGCTGTTTCGCTTTGCCTCTCCTTCTCTCTTGCATACTATTTAACCCTAACAAATAAGCAATCCACTTTCATTAACTATGCTCCGCGTTCACACAATCATATGTATATATGAGGCGAACGTGCGCATAAAGAAGTAAATGTATCAATAGAACAAGAGTACTGGAAAACTGGTAGCGGCATCGGCGTTCGGTAATATATTTCGGTTGGCTAAAAAAAGGCTGCATAAGGCAAAAAGACGATGGATGGTAAATTAAATGAGTTGAGCCGAGAACGAAAACGGACGGGATGGTGGTACCGAATGTCGAAACAATACAACCAAATGCATGGATGCTTGTGTGTGTGTGCGTGCATGTGTTAATGCCTTTCGAAGATGTAAAAACAATACTTTTATCGCGCGCGCGTATGCTTGTGTTTGAATGGACCGTACACCATCCCCTGAATCATTGTTGTCGCTTCGTTTCACACTTTCAGCTTTCAACTGGATAAATGAGAATGAGAGAAATATTTCTATGCATCGCTTTGCATGTATTTGATATGCGAGCTCAAATGAAAGTGAATGGATATTCTTTCGTATATATGCACATACATATACACCGATATTGACTCTATTGGGGTTGTTGCCACAATCTACAACGGTCAAAATGTGTGTGTACATTTTTTGAACGCGCAAACACAAATGCTGTAATTAAACACAGTTCTATAAGAGGGAAGCAATTTTTCCAACTCAACGCAAGCACATATACATGCATAGTAACATATATGTGCATAAAAACACATGGACAAACACTTCTCGTTCGTAAATAGTTTGCATACCCTTTTTCTAACTGGCCATTGGCTGTTTTCACCAGCTTCGAAAGAGAAAAATGCAATTAGTTCGCTTACACCGCATGTGTAATGACTAACTGAATGATGATGATTCATCGATGGTATAGGGTACACTCTATTTTGATTGGTAACTTCATTTTGTTTTTGTAACCCATAACATTCGATGATTTATTCACTTTCACACCAAACATAATGGAGTTAAATGCATACAAGTGATGAAATCTCACGGCATAGAATCTGTTTTATTAAAATACTCCATGAAAGAAATAAAAATTTGTTTTTTTTTTTTTTATTTGACCATGATTTGAAAATTAAACGGTGTTCGGTTTTCATATCGCAATCGTTATGCTGCAAGTGTGCCTTTGTTCATTCAAAATGTTTATCCAATTAATTTGTGCATCAGAACGACTCGGCATACGTTAAGTGCAAGCAAAGCTACATGTCAAAATTGTTTGAATATTAATTTGGTGTTAATTCAATTTGCACATCAATTAGTCGCAATCGTTTAGCTTGAATATGTTTAGTAAACATTGTTTACCAACAAGAAAGATTGTTGTAACACCTCTTTTTAAAACAATAATTAATTAATTGTCAATTAACAAGATTTAACCATACCATCTGATACATTCACATTATCATTACACATGGAATTAAATCGAACTGAAAATTTTGTCAAGTAAAATAAGTAGAGAGTTGCTATAAATTTAACATTTTTTTAATCTTTTTTAGAATATATTCCAAAACATCGATCTGTATTTTATTCAAGATTTACAAGTTTTTAGTAACCCGTTTTGATTGCCAGAATCATCAACAAACCGTTCAATCTGAATGAGTTTTGTTTTCAGAATTACACGAAATTTTGAAAGAAAACAAAATTTCGTGTTTTCTTTCAAAAACACAGCCGTTATTTAGCCAATTATACAGAATGTCACCGTTAGCAAACAAATGCTTACATCGAGAAAATATGTACAATTGTTCGAACGGAAAAAATGCGATAAATTTAATTAAAATCGATGTGAAAGTTGATGGTTTTCTTTATATTATGTACAATTGTATTTTGTATCGTTGACAACTCGGTTCGATTGCTAAGAATACTTTTTAAAAAAATTATCGTTGTTGCCGGGCCGAATATTTTAAATTTTACTAATAAATTATGCGTGGCTATAATTTTGATTTAGCTTTGTTGTATCGATTCACACTTTTCCAACTAGCTTTGAATGAGTTACGTATACGCGACCGAGACGATAAACAACCGATTCCATATAATACGAGTCTTGTTATGAACATGGAGATCTCTTTTTCATTCAGATACGATTCGTAAGCGATAACAACTGTATGAAACAACCAGATTGATCTTACGATCAATGAATTATACGCCGAAATAAGTTTTTGGGAAGGGAGAGAAAGACTTGAACGGCAGAAAAGGTTCACGTTCACGTCGAAGAGAATGAATTGCTGCGCAAGCAAGCAAACACGTTGATCTTGAGGCTGAGGAAATTAGTCAACAAACAGAGTTATCAAAGAATACAAGACACAATCGACACAGCATTGTGCTTCGAACACCATAGTGAGGGAATTTAAATTTTTAAGTGTTTTGTTGTGTGATTTTGATGTGTGTTCTTTTTCAACGAATTTTTTCTTTTCATTCCAAAATAAATACAGTGAAATTATTTGGAATTTTTTAAAAGAAAATCTGTCAAGTGGACTACAAAAAAGAAAAGAGTAAGTCGAATAAAGCAACAGACAAATAACAGTTATGCAATTTTAAGTAAATAAAAAAAAAATAACGTTTTCAAATTGATAAATCAGTTGCCGTGTAGACGTACGATAGAAACTAAAAACACTTAATGGTCAAATAATATTCTTAAAATAAACTGTGCGCATCACAAAATATCAAAACATCATTAATTTCGAATCGAAAATCGACTCAAAATCAAAAATAGTTTTATTGTTATAACAAATGAATGTAGTCCAGACAGTAAACATCGTTTAAATGAAAATAAAAAAAAATAAATTTTATTTTTCTCGAAAATGTTCAGTTTAAAGTCGAATGTACCACATTGTAGTTGAAAACAAAAACAATATCGGTTATTATAGATGGTATCACAACATTGTATTTTATTCATGTGTGAGTATATTTAAATAGCACCCAGTGCACGGCAGACACCTTGAATGATCTTACTTTCAATTGTGAAATGTAGTTGCGATGAGAGTCTCTTTGACTGCTTGTTCACTTTTCTCGGGCAAATAATTTGAGAGTGAATTGAATGTCCGGATTTTGTTTATTTTTATTTAACCAAACCAATTCTAAGCATTCAATAATTCGAATTTGAATAAAATTCTAGAAGGTTTTAAAATCATGATCATGCACACGTCGGAAGAAAATGTTATTGCTCAAGCAACTGGCACTGGTCTTTCTGGTATGCGTAATTCGTATTGCGCACACAACGATAATTAAACTTAATCATTTAATCGGCATTTATGTGATTCATCGCATCTCTATTAAGTTTGAATTTTGTTTATCGCATCATAAAATCGCACACGAACATAGCGAGCACTTAAAATGAAACGGTTCACATCATTCAAGTTTTAAAAGTACGAACGTAAGCACAGCGTTTTGTTTACTTGTGGATTTTCGGTTTTTTGTTTGCTCCCAATCGTTTCTACATCCATACATACGGTATTCAGTTTTTTCCACGCATTTTTTTTCTCTGTGTTTTCTTTTTTTCTCTGCTGGTCTGACCTTGGTAACGCAAACCCGATATATGCATACACGATACAAGTTGAAAACGACAGAAGAAAAAACGCACGAACTAAACGCAAATCAAGTGCTAAGTTGACATCTCCATTGAATGTTTTCATGTTTTACACCCATGTGAGCGAGCGCTCATTGCAAATAACATGTGAGATTGCTTGTCGTGGCCGTTTGTTTGTTTTTGCTCTTCATAACTATATAATTTTATAACGCTGCCATTTAATCCATTAAAATAGCCATGATTATGAATTTAAGATCGTGGATCAAATTTTGATTGCCATGCATTGACAGATCAACTAGCATTGAAATTTTAAACATCGAAAAAAAATATGATTAACTTCTGCAGATGCACATGATCAAATGACTGAGTTGACGATCAATAATAAAAAATAATTGAACTTGAATGACCGGCGTAAGATTTGGACCCAAAGCCAAGGCCCAAGAATAAGATACGTTTGAATACGTAAGTACAATTTACTGGGTACAATGTATTGATATGGAAACGAGTTTAAATTTAAAAAAAATATTTTTGCGCCGACAAACTGAGCAATTTTTAATCAAAATCGTAGAATTTGAACACGATTATAGTTATTTTTATCTGAAAATTCATGAAAATACACAGAAATTTCGTGTTTTGTTGTACTAGAGATACTCTTCATAAGTTTAATTGAGTATTCTGGCTATGTTTTTTCAAAAGAGCATTTCAAAATATAGAATCTGAACAATTTAAAAAAAAAATATCCCATTTTCAAAGAAAATCACTTTTCTGGATGAATTTTTCAATAGAAAGGTTTCACGTGGATAGCTCAAGGGCTCTTGCAAACAAATCGAAAACGGTTTTAAAACTTGATGATACATCAAGCAAAAGAAACATTGATGATTGCATTTGAAATAGCTAAAAACCGGTCATCAATTAAACATTTTACAGAACAAACACCATAAAAATGTTATTGGCATTTCCATTTCAATGCTCGATGCTCGAAGTGTAATTGAGGAACAAGAATTTATTTGTTATCTTTATCAGAAGAGAATACGTGCGATTCAACCAACATTGCAATGTGCACATTAATCCACGCGAAATAATTGACATTTTACTTTTAAATATCAACATCTCTTCTTTTCCAAATAATGATTGCTTTTTCTTAATGTTTATTCAAGAACTAAAGAAGAAAATGTCATCAAGCCTATGCGATGAAAAATAATAATCGTAAATGAAGATGCAATGAAAATAATGCAATTTAAACCGGATGCAAAACCTTTGAGTTATCTTATTATATCGACAATTACACAAAATATCATGAACTTTTTTACATTTATTTATTGCATTTGCTCGATAAATGTTTTTTTCATGTATGAATTGAACCTTCAATTGATTCCATCGTCGTCGTCGTCGTCGTCGCCATCGCATCAATACTGTGGGCTTGTATTCAAATTCCATTTTTGAATGGCACACATTGACAATAGAATGGGCTGCCGATGAATAATCACAAAAAATGACCCTTACGTTCAATGTCTTATCATCGACTTAAATCATTTAAATTCGCATGCATATTTTAGATCTTGAGCGAATGAAATTTTTTGTCGCGTAATAGAAAAACTGGTTTATGATTTTTTTTTTGATAACAACACCACACCGAAATTTGAATATAAATAAAATAAAATGTCGTGTTAAGTCAATTAATGCGCGAATTCATGTGTCAATGATAGCATGCGATTATCAATACACGCACCTTAACCTTAACACAATTTTTTCGGTTATCTACGTTTGTGAAGAAAAATGTTCGCTACAACAACAAAAAAATCTGACTATTTGCCATTAAGATTTAGCACTACATGTTCATAGAGTTCGTTGATATTTTATAACTCAAAACAAAAAATTCGACCAAAAAAAAACAACAAAACATTTCAGACGATAAAGAATCAACACACTCAAAAAAGCTACACTCATTCAAGAAGTGATGGCAACACTCATTCGAATAGTAAAGTCACTGTGATGCGTTTTGTACAAATGAAAAAGAAAAGAAGATGATGAAGAAGAAACCGGGAAAAATGAATACGCTTGAAATGAACGAAACATATGTGTATTTTGCAATACATGAATTTCGATTGAAATTTTTATTTTCACAATAATACCATTGCTATTAAAATGTGTTTCAAGCATTCAGTAATTATATTGCTTGCATCTAAATGAGGCTCACAACTGAACACATACATCGTATACATAGACGATCATAATCATCTTCAGACGGTAAAAATGTCTTGATTTCTTTCTCTCTTCTTTCTCACTCGCTTTGGTTTTTTCTCGGCGTTTCAAATTAATCATGGCAGCGTGAGGTGCGCTTTTTTTCTAAGGTCAATAGGCGTTTCAAAATTTGAAAATTGAGGAACGTCATATGAAATGTTTTGAAGGCCTTCAGCAGATGAAAAGTGTTACGCATGCGAATCAAATGAAAACGAAACAAAAAAAAAACAACATATTCACGATTTATATGTGCAACGGTCAAACGTGCCATCAACTTGATTGTTTCAACAATATTTTCAATGTCATTGCGTCAAATGTGAGCTAATGAATTGCGAATATCAATTGCAATCGATATGGAAAATTGATCGTATTTAAATTTAAATATTCCAATAAATTGTCAATTCAAATTGATATGGAAATGGAGGAATCACTGCGGTTACCGAACAAGATTAAAGTGTGCTCATTTCTCCAAAAAAAAAAAATATGCGTATTGCGTTTGCTTATGAAATCGATTTTAGGCATGCAAATATGCTGTGTCACAATGATCCGATTTTTTTCCAAAGTTTCCCAATGAATTACACTATAATACAAACATGAATTCACAATTGTGAATATTTTCAGCAAATTCTTGTGACACACGTTTGATAATGAATGTCAAGGCAGTGCCTTTGTTCCAGCTTCTAAAGATTGACTCATTTTATGCAGACTTCCGGCCTTGACTTCTTATTGGTAGACTCCCATCCGAAGCAAATACACCGATCGCGCATTAGCATTTTTCATGGTTTTTCCAAATGATTTGACAAACTGTAACATTAACATTAATTCGTAGATCCTTTCACTCAGCTCACAGTTTCTTATTGACAACGTGTCCGTACACGTACATCTCATCTTCATTCTTTGGCTCATTTAATTGCTTTGCCATTAAGCGCATGGTTCATTTCTTGTCAAAGAATAAATTGTGATTGTTATTTTTAATAGAGGCAGAATTATAAAAATAAAATTAAACAAAAAACATCAAAGACCTTCCGCATCCAAATTGTGGTCGCATTTCAGAATTAAGTCTTCGTCAATTGAGATTGTCGATAACCCTGAAAATCTATGGCCATAGACAAATTCACATCGCATCGTAATAGCAAGATGCGGATATATCAAAAAGACAAATTATCGCTTTGAAATTGTCACCAAATCATTATTTTTCTATAGTTTAATTGGTTGTGTGTACCAGCTGCAGACAGTGTTGCTTTTGTTTTATGAACGACATTCAGAAAATGCCAAACGAAAACGGTAGTTCGACAAAATTTGAAAACAAAAAGTGATTATAAAGTGATTGCCCTCAAGTCATTGTTTCGAATCATGTATGTGTATGTTTGTGTTGTGTGACAGACTGATACAATTAACGTGCACAGTTATTACCATTGACCGTGATTTTTTTTATTATCTTTCTGTCATTGTATCCCTTTCTATTCCATGTTTCATTCACCTTTTGCATTCGTCTTAGATGAGGCGTGTATCAAATTTTTTCATTTTCTTTCGATATTCTCACTTGATGTCAAACACTCTGGTTTCGTAATAAAACTTTCGATTCTTTACAATAACCTGATTAAAATGTGAAAAACTCAGAGACTGGTTATCGTAATAAATTTTAAATTTGTAGTGAATTTTTTTTCGGGTGTTTCTAAGACAAATCTGGTTCTGAACGATCGATCACCATAAAAACCGGTACGAAGAATAGTGGCGCATCACAATCATTTTACACTATCCACATGTCTCATGGTGTTATGTGAATAAATACCAGATGGAAACATAGAAAATTCACAGTCAATGCTTCGCAATTACATGAAATGGGCATAGATACATAAAGTTCAATGGATTTGTAAATAAATCAACGCAATTGATAATTTGTTGCGATCATAACGATAATGTAAATAGTCTTACGAATTGTTGAAAATCTCATTTGTAGACAATTTTTTTAATTCGAGTTCAAATTCACACAAAATCATTTTTAGCTATTTTTCTGCTTCACATCTTTTCAATCTAATAATACAAAAAAAAAATTAATGAGAAATTGCCTAACGACAAAGAGCAAACGATGCGGATATAAATCAAATTCATCATATTTTTCGATTTGGTTTTTTATGAGAATTACCCGAAAAAAACTGAACGTGAAGTCAGCAATATACAATTGAAATTTGTCACGGTTTTTCTTGGTATACATTTATGCTAAAAAATACGCGGAAGTTTTTAAAATGATGTGTCATCGAAACATAAATACAATTACTGTAGAAATAAGGTCTTTTGTTTGTTCAGGTCGTGATTGTTTAATAAGTTTATTGGTGCAATTTGGATCAAACTATAGAAATTAAATAAGGCCATAAATTGTAACATACTGATCGAAATTTATGTTGTTTTTCTCTTTTAGTTCATCAGTGACCATTGACCAGTGAATATTATTGTTACCGAACTCAAATTATAAAAGTCGGACGGAATAATCAGTGAAAATTGACAAAAGAAAATAGAGAAAAAAAATGGCGTTAAATAATAATGAAGTGAGTGAACCGTGCATCGCGGAATTTTATGCGGGAAAGAGTGTTTTTATCACAGGTGGTACTGGATTTCTTGGCACTGTACTTATTGAAGCGTTATTGACATCGACACCAAAAATTGGAACGATTTATCTACTTATACGCGATAAATATGGCTCAGACACACGCGAACGAATCAAGCGATTATTATCAAAACAGGTAAATCTCGTCGAAATTTACATTTACTTTTGAAGTACTCTCATTTTCGTCGATTATGATCAATGCATGTATATTAATAACAATGTGTCTGTGTGTGTTTGACTTATTTTCAGATTTTCCAATCGCATTCCGCCGAAACATTGAAAAAAGTTGTACCGGTTGTTGGTGTGATGGATGCCGAAAATATGGGTTTCAGTGATGAAATATTAAAGGAATTACGTGAAAATGTGAATATAATCTTTCATGTTGCTGCCACAATTAAATTCAATACGCATTTACGTGAAGCGATTCGAACAAATTTAACGGGCACAATGCGTTGCATTGAATTCGGAAAAAGTTTAAAAAAATTGGACGCATTTGTGCATTTATCGACGGCATTTTGTAATAGTAACTATGGTGGTTTATTAGAAGAAAAAGTTTATGCACCCGCTCAAGATCCATACGATATGCTGAAAATGGCCGAAAACAATGAGGCTTGGAATGATATTAAAGCACGCGCAGATTGGTTGCACATAACAAAAGATCATCCAAACACATATACATTTACGAAACAATTGGCGGAAAATTTAGTAATGAAAGAGTTGGCTGGTTTCCCTGCTGCCATTGTACGACCTTCGATCGGTTAGTGTTCACGGTGTGTGAATTATTATGCGTAAAACGCACTGCACGGATTCCAATGCATTCGTCATGCTCTCAAAATGGCTTGTGATGTAATTAACGCTGAGTTTTTGCTCTTTTCTCTCTCTCTTTTTCGTTTAGTTTATGGAACGTATGAGTATCCCGTTGAAGGTTGGGTTGGCAACGCAAGCAGCGGTCATCTTGGATTTTTCGCCGGCTATTACAAAGGTGAATATGAGAAATTTGTGTTTTATTATTTTTAAAAATAATCGGAATCAATCGACATAACATAATGAGCTAAAATCAAATTTATTTTCAGGTTTATTCCGTACAATTTATGGTAATTCACAATCAAAGATCGATCTTATACCGGTCGATTACACTATAAATGCTTCACTTGTGCTGGGCTGGTATGTTGGAACACGAAAATTAGAGTTGCCCGAAGTAGTTCATTCGACATCGGGCGATGTGAATCCAATCACATTGGGAGAGTACACAGACATTATAAATGATCGAGTTCGTGTACATCCCAGTCAAACAATGGTATGGATTCCAAGCGCTAAAATTCGTAATGGTCTACGGTATACCGTGTACTTTTATTTATTCCAAATTTTACCGACGATGCTTTGGTACTGGCCAGAAAAATTATTGGGCCTTGGCATCAAACACCACACGTATGTATATCAAACACTTCTATAACTAAAAACTTCAACTTCCTTATTATTAATTGTTTCGACTTTTTTTACCGAAAAAAAAAACAGGAGTTTGGAATTCATGCGTATTTTCAACAAAGGTATAAAAGCATTCCACTTTTTCTTGAATAAAAACTTCCAATATTCGACGAAGAATGCGATGCGCATTGGAACACTGATGCATCCTAAAGACATGGACAGATATAAGTTTGACGCAAGTGATATCGATTGGAGTGAAATGATTGAACGCAACTTCTCTGGTGTACGACGGTACTATTTCAGAGAAAAAGGCGAAACATCGTTAAAACATGCCATCATTTACGCAATGTAAGTAAATGTTTACTCGAATTTATGTGACACGACCGATTCGTTGAAACCTTTAATTTTAACAATAAATTCTCTTTTTCAGATTCAAAACTTTGCAATACATTGGACTAGCAATAATGATTTGGTGGTCATACAAATTGTGCACCGGAATTAATTGGATGTTTGGTTTGGATCTTTCATCACCGGTGTTGCTCAGTCTAGGCTTGTTGCTTGGAAGCTTTTTGATTTGGTTATAAGTTCTCTTGTTAGTTGATAAAATATGTTTTTCCGTTTTTTTATCACTTTTTGTTTACTTTAACACACGGCTCAGACACGGATCATTTTCGAGCACATCTTCCACTTTTGTGAAATGTTTGAGAAGAAGATCGCATTCTTTTTTTTGTATGATGTTTTGCGTCTGATCGATGAATGCAATCGAAATCAATTTTTGATTTTTTTGAATCACACAGACAATGATCATTCTCTTAAAGCAATTCATAATGGCGGAAATTGGAATTGAGAATTTTTTTTCGTGACAAGCAGCTTAAATCTAGGCTTTAATTAAGTATTTTTGTTTTTTATCTAAAACAAATAGTTATTTCGTTTCGCAATTGGTACTTTACGTATTCCAAACAAAAATCGAAAAATTAACAATCAGGAATGCATCAGTTTATATTGATCAAATTTGTCTTTATTATTTTTGATAGATATAGTAATTAAATGCGATCGCATTTTGATGACAATTTCAAAACTAGAATAATGTCAATTTAGCTGTATAAAAATATGCAATAAAAAGACAACGTTAGAAAATATACTAGTAAAAATAACAATTTTGTTTTTTTTTATATATATTAAAATTAAACTCCCCACAAGAGATTGGTTCCCGTTGGAAATATATAAATTGTGCGGTAATTATTTATGTAATTTGTGCGAATGTCTTAAAGTAAGGTCACGTTCAGCTAATTTGTAATCGACTATTTCTTGACGGTAGCTTGCATTTGTCTCAATCGATTCTTATTTAACGCAATCAGAACGTCGCCACGATAAAGTTGATCGTCGTTTTGCACCGGTATTCCCAACAGCTGAATATTCTCTTCATTTGGAATGACACTTGCCCGTAACGCTGACGATGTATCGAGACGATTTAATAGAATGGGCAATTGTGCTTTATTGATAAAAATCGGCTGATTTGGTGATGCCAGTGTATTCCATTTTTCGTTGAAATCCATTAAATCGTTGCTATGTAATTGTTTCGATTCGGTTTCGATTTGATGCGCTTCCGAATAATAATTAAGAACGATCGTAAGCACTAAATTAACAATTGTCAAAATGCAAATGAATAAAAATGACCAAAGATACAAGAAGATAACGAACGGATTGAAGTGATTATCTGCAACTAGAACGTCGTAAATGCCATCCCAACCGGCAGTGGTGCTTATTTGAATCAATAAAATTATAGCTCGTCCGGCCGTTTTGAATGAAATTTTATCGTTGATCAAAATAACATTTGGCACATTTTTAAATGCAACCACACCAATCAACGTATACACAAAAATCACCAACAATTGGAACAGGCACAGATTGTAAGCAGCGGTTACTGAACGACGTAATGCCTTTAAGCTTAAATTTAGTGCCGGCGAATATGTAACGAGAAGTGAATTGAAACGAAGAACTCGAATTACACGCAATAAACTAACAGATAGAACGCTCACACGACCAAATTCAATCATAAAAAGTTCTGAAAGTATGCAATAAAAGAATGGCGCAAGATAAATTTCGATTTAGTGGATAGAGGAATTGATTCAAACTTACCAATCAATAGCAGTATCACTGTAACCGAATCGTAAAAGTTCCAAAAACTTAATAAAAATATGCGTCGCAATGAATTCAAACGCAGCGCTGTTTCAATCATAAATAACACCGCACACACCAAATCAATGTACTGAATGGTATTGGCATATTTTTCAGATATTTGGTACTGATCGAAGGCAAGGCTTATAATGTAGAACAAACATATCGCAAATGCAACACAATCAAAGTATTGATTTCGCGCTAACATCGCCAGTTTCGATGCAGTCTGGAATATTATTGGAATTTAAAGAAGAAAAATAATGTTGATTTGAGAGGATATTTTGAATTAATTACCGATACATCATGAGCCCTTTCACCATTGTTTGATCCATTTTGGCTTAATCTATCTGTTGACAATTTTTTCGACGAACCAAATGCATCACTTAAATTTCCCACATTTAAAATATGCTTTATGAGAATTCCGATGATCAAATTTGCACAGATGAACACCCCAAATACGATGAAAATAACGAAATAAAGAAACATGTAGAGATTGGCATCTCTCAGTGGTTGAGAATCAACTTCCTGTAATTCAAACATTTATATAAGTTTGAAAGTGTTAAAATATTCAAAATCACAACAAATAACAAATATTTTATGGGAAAAAAAGCATTTGTAACGTTTTGTATCGTAATTTTTAATGGTATTACCATACATACATTACTGGTTACCTATTCGATGTTAGGTGGCGTTACATAACCACTTTTTTGTTTACATATCTTTTTTTTTAATCGGCAGAGTTTTATTTTCATTGCATTTGATTGATTTTGGGCTGCATAATTTGAAATCCAGATAAAACACAATTACAATAAAATGCAAATGTGGTAATATCATTTTTCTTTTTAAAATCGATAATAGAAGCGTACATCAAAAACGAATAAGATAAACATAAAATGCCAGACATTTTGTAAATTATGCATCTTATTTTAACATGAAAAGTGTAGAGAAAAATGCTTCACTCGAAAAATTTCAAAATGGATATTCATTAGTGTGAATATTCAAGAACCTTTAGAAAAATCCACAATAATGTTTTGTGTGTATGTGCTCCTCCTTTAGATCGTTGAATCTGTGTAATTTATACGTAAAAATATGTTTCTTTTTCAGCGAAGCGTGTTGCTCTTTTATTTACTTTACCGAAATCAAAGTCGACAATACATTGAATACACTTTAAACTAATGAACACGATGAACATCTCAATTTGGAGCACAAACACACACACACACACTCTGTCTCACAATAGTTTGGCTTTCATAAAGTTGCAAAATTTAATTAACCATTTTGCAGGAATTTTTCATCCTCTCTCCCACTCCGACGTCACGCACACAAAGATGGCTTTTGTTGAACTGAGCACCAAGCCAATTGAGATGAAAAATAGCTCTAAAGAAAAGTCACTTTAATAAATGTATGGATTTTTGTGTTTGACGCAATTGAAAGTTAGTTTCTCGTTTGCATTTTTCATTCTTCTTCTTTTTTTTTCTCTTAAAGAAAATGAAGAAAGCGAAAAAACGAAGTCAACAACGTCCATAGAAAACAAGAGAATGAAGTAGCTGAAAGCCAAACAACCTAACAAAAAATGATAAGAAAATTTCATGCGAATGGTATAAAAAACAATATCTAAAATAAAAAGGTTGCAACAAAATATGCGAAAAAGGGAAACGAGAAGAAAGTATGTGAACTGCACTGAAATTTCCCCGATGGCAATTCAAATCGTTCAATCCTCCTTTTTTCTCTCTCTCTTCTTAAAGGTAAACATTCAAAAGCTTGTTGCAAACTTTCTTTTTGATTTTTGTATTGTTTGCATACACGATAATCACTTTTAATATACTTTAAACAGGATGAACATGAAGAAAAAAATTCGCAAAAAAGGAACAACTGTTACGAAGAAACTGTGCAAAAAAAATCCACTGAAATCTAACAAAATCGTTCAAATGCAATGTAAACTGACCACAAGCCCATTTTGTATTTTTCGGTGTAAGGCGTCGTGTGGCACAGCGAATAGAGGGAGCGAGATAGAGGGATAAAGTGAAAAACCGCAATAAAACCGTTTGTCTGTGGTGAAAAGTGGAAAAGTGTATAAGTGGAGTGATCGACTTACCCGTGAATCGACGGCGTCTTGAATGACTCGAATCCATCCTTTAAATGTAGCCACTTGCAACAAACTGAGATAAGCCTCGATGACGTTGTCAAAATTGACCGCCGAATTCGTCCATTCATAGTGTTTATCAATGCATGTATTGCGAGAGTCCACAAAATCGATGCCCAATCTTGTTTGATTTCTATCAACGCACTGCGTCGCGCATATTGCATGTATATAAATTGGATATTGGCCGACACAATAGTATACACACATATAGATATAGCATGTGTTTGTGTTAGCATTGTTGTTATTATTGAGGATGCGAATTGTAAGTGTTGGTTTGAATCAGAGGGAGAGAAAGAAAAAAAAATATTAGCAGAGTTCAAAATACACTTGTGTAGCTACGCATACCGGGTGCAAACTGAGAAAAAATCACTTGTGTGCATGCATTCTTTTTTAGCTCTTTTTGGTCTTCAATAGTATTTGCTCAATGCTCGTTGTGTCTCGGATTACACACAAAAATTGCACTATTGAGCGTAAATCTTTTGAAAATAACCGAATCAAAATATCCATTGCCATCAAAAAGCCCAACACAAATTTACGGATTTTGAATGAAAATGAAATTGTTTTTCTCTTGCCAGTTCCTAGTTTTGCAAGAAACAGCTGTACAATTTACTGTATAAACATTACTTTATCTTTTTTGTATTTATAACAAAAAAGAAATAGAATACACGAAGATGACATTGACATACGGACGCATTTTATGGAATGGTTGCGCCACAAAATCGATTTATTTGACTGATGAGAAAATCGATGTTCAGAAATACCAAGGTTTTAAGCACAAAAAAAAGAAATATCTTTCCTTATCACGACGAGACATTACTCATTCTCATATAATTTTTATAAATATTCGACGAAATTTCTTTGTTTTATAATTTATTTGTTTTTTAGGATTTTAGCTTACCATTTCTAATCAACGATATCAAGACAGCAATAATAAGAAATTTCGCAAAGAATGATTTAGACGACATCTTAAAATATAGTCCGTTGTGCAAAAATGTTGGGGATTTTGATGGATCGAAAGACTTTTTTGCAGTTGGTGTAGAAAGTAAATATGAATTTTTAGGCAAATAAATAAATAGCTTAAACTAATTACCTGATAAAATTTGCCGGCAAACATTTGAACTCCCATTATTGCAAATATTAACCAGAATGCGCTGCAAATGAGTATTGAACTGAATAGCAATCGAGCCTGACGGGCAACTGTCACCGCAATTATCTACCAAAAGAATGAATAAATACAAGAATATTTGATTATTCCATGAGCAATAATTGCTGTCTGTTTTTCTTTGTGTAGAAATTAAATGTCACCATATTCACTATAAAAAGATTTGTTTGCAATCGATTTAAATACTCGATTGATTCGGTTATTCGATGTTTTGTTTGTTTGTTTGTTATATGAATGGAATACGAAGCCATATGGATAGAAATTTGCGTTTCCATTTAAATTATTACAATTGTAATTTAAAACTGTTTGTCGAACCTTCGATAAAATAGCTATATTTAATTTACGATTGATGGCGTTTTTTCTTCTGGTATATGTTTTTTTTTTAATTTGTTCCGTCTTCATTTCACTATTAATTTGCGATAAAATGTGAAGAGAAAAGAAAAAAAAAACCGCAAATGAAATGGAAATTCACTTGACACGAAACAAACATATGACAATAGCATCAAAGAAATGTGGTGAGGCGAGGGTATGCATAAAAATCGGTCTTGAAAAATTAATAACCAGCAAATCGAACGACAGCGAAAGGAGAACATAAAAAGAAATTACGACAAAGAAAATTGGTGGAAAAACGAAAAATGAAATCAAATATAAAAGCGATTTTGCAAATGAATTACCTTGAGTCCTGAACATCGTGACACCAACGATAACGGGCGCAGCGCATTCAAAATCAATATTGTCTGATTCACAGCAAACAAACCGACGATGGGCACCTATTTTCATTATGCATTGAAGAAAAATCGTGAAATCCCAATGACAAACAATTAATACAAATTTTTCAGTTTTGAAGTTATAATAAAAAAAATAGAAACGATAGCATATGCTACAACAAATGAGGAATGGAGTCAATATATGCATTGCATACGATTAAAAAAAATCATTTGCCGAAATGAATGGGAAATTGACTTGTAGCACAAAATGATAAATTAAAATAGTAAAATGAGCGAACACACGAATATATATGTATGATGGAACGAAGTGCGCGATTTAAGAATTTTTCGAATCGTTTTCATTTTCCTTCTCACTCTCCATCAAATTCATATCGTTCGCAACACATTTATTATGATTTTTAATAGAACTGCAAAAGCGAATAAAATATCAAATCAAATGAATAACGACGAATAACAAAAACGGCGAACGAACGAAAATATTTATAAAAATCCAAAATGAAATGAATTGAATTGAAAATGGAAATGAAAATACCTACAAGAATATCAATTGGGCAAAATGTGATACCCACACATGCACATGGATACACATAAAACACTTGCATGCAGAGAGAGAAAAAAAGTAACCCGTAGAAAAGTAAAAACAGAAGAAGAAGAAACAAAGGCACTTGACGAACTCAGATAGAGAGACAGAGAATACTCACAATGGTATTGAATAAATCGATCAAACACCAAATGTTTTTGAAATACGATTTCCAGCCACAGGATATGGTTTTCGATATAAATTCAATAATCATTACAATACAAAATGCTAATTCGACGAGTAATGTTCCCGCTAGTGTAAGGCTGTTTACCGTGTGTACCTGGATCAGAATGAAATGAAGAGAGAGAGAGAAAAAAACAAGGAAAATTCATTAAATTTTGTTTCTGCTTTTTTACCCGCTTTTGTTCTAATTTAAGAAGGGCACACGAACGAATGACACAGACAATGCATTCGTGTGCATCGCATGAGGAGGCAAAAACGCAAAATATATTCACTCCTGTGTGTGTGCATGCTTTTTTGTCGATATTCATTCCATTCGCTTTTGTTTGGCCTGATCCTAATTGTTTTTTTTTTTTTATTCGTATTTTGTTATTATGCCAAAAACAGCGCACCAAGTGCAACTTTCTGAGCACCACCACCGTCCCTATCTCTCTATATTTTGTGTGTCATTTTTTATTCCATTCCATTAACTATCTAACTTGAAAGGCTATTTTAACGTTGTTTTGCTTGCTTTTGATGCGATTGCGAATTAATACTAAATTTCATTTGTCTCGAGCCCGCTTGTTCTTCTCGCTCACTCCAAGTTTGGTCGGATGGAATTCCATTTTCGATTACAATTGAAATACGATTCAATATTGATGTGTATTCGTCTCTTACCAATGCTATTGAACCAATGAATATGATGGCCAAGACAATGTATCCAAAGTAAGTGCTTTGATTGAATTTCAATGCTTTAACGCGAAATTTGGACCACTTGTTAATTGTCGCATCGTCCTCATTGTCATCTTCGGTTGTGACTACTGGCGCACTCACAACCACACTACTTGCTCCAGTTTCTTTTACATCAGCACGGCCCACTAAAATACGGATACCAAAGAGAAGTAAAAACAACAACGATCAATGGATTTTTTTTTTTCGTTTCGTTTGAATCGACCAATCATCAGAACCATTGCGCAATGAAGCAAAGAACGGCCACAACAACGAATCATTTTTCAAAATGTGAATGTGAAAACGAAAGCTCAACAGAACATTTGATTATATGAGGAGGGAAACTCTAATATCGTTGGGTGATATGTTTTTTTTTTCTTCTTCGTTGTTTGTTTGGTTTTCACTGCATCGTTTCTCGATTGGAAAAAATCTCAGTCTTACCCGATTGTTTTTTACTGTCCTTAGTTTGACTGTGATTCTTATCGTCCGGTTCATTCGATGAAAGTGTAATTGTTGTGGATGGTGCATCAACTGGCAGCGACTCCATATCATTTTTAATTGGCTTATTTGCATCTATTCGAAACGAAATCGTTCGAAGTAAAGAGATAGAATAAGAGAGGCCATAGTAAGAGAGGATATATAAACAAATCAACGAATGAGAATTCGTAACTTGTTTAATCTGCGCTTCGATTGGACTTGATGTTCTTTTAATGCAAATGAAATTCGAAATTGATCGAATTCATTTTGTGCCTGCTTACAAATGGGAAAATGCGGCACATAAAGCCAGGGCGCTAATAAACATTCCATTGACTACAGTCACTACAGTGAGCTTACCATAAATCTTTTGTATGTTCGGTTCAAGTAATTTTTCCTTCAAGAATATGTGCAAATTGAATTTTCTATTGGACGACAACGACGACGGTGACGACGACGACGACGATTTGATAGTTGATTGCTTTGCATGAGATTCTGGGATGGAATTTGGTACGATGTTGTTCGACATTGAAGAAAGCACAGACGAATCGTCATTTGTCAATATCAGAGCAACGAATATATGCATTATCTGTAACGCAGAAAATAAATGATTTGAAATTTTCAAACAAAGGCCATTACACATATAGATATTCTCTCTCTCTCATTTCGTCCCTCTATGCACGGTTTTATTCTTGTAATACACTCGCAAACAAATTCTTCTCTACATACAGAACGCATATACATAAAACACACGCTTGCATACAATCACACAAAACCAAATTCGATTGTATCAGTAAAATATATAGGCAATTGTCTTTTGAATTATGCATGCATGACTTAACCATTCGATGGAAACTGTCGGTGCGTGCACAGATCGGGTTGAAAATGCATGTGTGTATATATGTGCTTTCCGAATTTGATAGAGCGTAAATAGCAAAAACCGACCGATCGACATCGACATTCAACCAAAATATGCTTATTGTTGATTTCACGATTATTTCGGTCGTTCGGCTCTTTTTTTTTATTCCACGCCAATTTTACAGCTCACACCGATACCTGCACTCATAACACAACAACAAATATGAAAACCCATTCACATTCATACATATAGACAAAATCACACGCCAATAACATTGAAACAGTAAATAGCTGCCGTACCGAACACAAAGTAAATTACAATAATAAATCTATACAAAATATGTGTTCAAAATATGAATATGAAATTGCTCTAGTAAATCTAGTGAAAAATGTTTGTGTGTATGCAGTTCAACAATGCAGACAATATGAAGTGTTGAAAAACAAAAAAAAAAAACGAACCGTCCGGGCAACGCGAGTGTTTGGGGGAGAAAGAGAGAGAGCGAAAAAAATCAACACACCAAATAATAATAACTTACACTAAAACTTCCGATAAGTGCCAAAGCACAAAAATAGACAAAACTCGATGCATCCAAAACCAGCATATTACAATCATACAGTGATTCAACCCATTCGCCGCATAGTGAACGAAACACTACCATAAACGAGTGGAAAATGTCGGTTAAATTCCAACGAGGTAGCTCATGGACTGGATGTAGTTTTGTTGGCATTTGCATGTGTGAACCGAAAAAAAAAATGCAAAAAATTCATATATCTAACTGGAATTGGTTATGCGTGCGAAAATGTGTAAATTGATGAGTTGAAGAGCAGCAGCAGCAGCACACACATATACAGTACCAATCACGTGATGACTACAAGCAGTTCAGAAACACATTCAAAAATCCCAACACCAAACCCGTCGATGTGAGCAAACGAGATTCTGATTTAATATGACGACATCCAAATTAATAATGATACATTTTACATTTTGCGTTTTACTGTGGTTTTCCAATGCATTTGCGAAAATTTAGTTTGCTTTGGCATTTTGCTTATTTTCACAAAATTATGCTACCGATGCGTGTGTGCGTGTGCGCGGCGCTTTCACCCTTTTCCATTATGAAATATAATTTCCATATATGCATTGTGTGTGAGTGCCATACACGCCATACACAATTCACTTACCATTGTAGTTTTTGGCAAATGTACGGCAACCGAAAACAACGAATATGTAAATAAATATGCATAAAATAATTGTCTGGTTGCGCAATACCGAAAATAGATGACGGACACGTTTCATCAATAAATCGAATGCAGGCACAATTTTACCTAAACGCAATGGTCGCAACTGAGTTCCATCGAGAGAGAGAGAGAGAAAAAACATTACACAGGTGAAATTGAATTCGCAGAACAGCAACGTCATGAAAATAGAAATAATTAATATCATTTACTTCGAAAAAAAATATTCACAAACAACACATGCTCGAATTTATGATTTATTTAATATTTGTTTAATTTATGGAAAATAATTGTTAAATTTTATTGAAAGATTCGTATGGATTAGGGTATGAGTAAAAAGCGGAATAGAAAATGGTCTATAGAACGTTCCATATGGTTCCTTTGTGAATTGTGTGCGCATCACTCGAAGATGATTTTTCAATTTCTGTGGTGAAAAACGGCTTTAAATCGAAATTATCAAGAATTTTCCTAAAAACAAGACACTTATTTCTCGAAGTAGAAGCAACAAATCTACTAAATTAAATTCAAAGCGTTGAATGTATGTTGTTCCCTCTGTCGTTATCCGTTATTATTGTCCTCGGCAACAACTGTATCGAGTTGGTTGTTGTTGTTGCGATTGCTACTGCTATTATTGAATGTACTTTTGAAAATGAAGTCAAAAGCATAGACAGATAGAAGGAGAGACCAAGTGCGGGAGAGAAAAAACAGACCGACCGTTTGGCAGACAGTCGATACACCGACGAACGAAAAAGAGAAACAAGCGTGCACACACATATCACAAAAGCGAAATGGTGAAAACACTTACCAGTCGAAAAGCACGCAAAACAGATAAACCTTGAACATTTTCCACTCCCAATTCAATAACCCCGAGTGCTGTCACAATAAAGTCAAACGTATTCCATTCATCTCTAAAATATTGAGCCGGTCCAAGTGCAGTCAGCTTTAATATTGCTTCAATTACAAAAACCAATACGAAAACCTGTAGATGTGTTGCAATGCCATCACATTTTCATTTCAGGACAGTATCCAACAGGCATCAAGCAGGAACGGCGACCATCAGAAAAATGTATATAAAGAGGAAAAGAAGACGGAAAAATAAAAGAATGAATGATGATAAAACTGCCTAAAAATAGCCACTCATAAATTTAACTATAAAATCAAAATTGGAAGGAAACGGTTGAACGATGTTGAAAAGAAAACGCATGAGAAAACCACTTAAATGTGATCCACATGAAATCGTCGACGGCAACTTTTAAATAGGCACAATGAACGTCGATTCATTTCATTTTTCTGTCGTCGTTTTTCGACTATAAAATTCGCCCGGTCACATTCGATAACGCTTATTCATTAGACATTTCAACGTCCGCCGTCATTCGTCCGAAGTACGAATCATTTTTGTACGACGTGCATGTCAATTGGCATAAATAAAGATGATAATGCTTGCGGTTTTTTTTTATTTACGTCGATGCATGTGAATAACTTACGTAGTTTCCAACAGATAAAACATTCTCCAAATTTCGGGGCATGTTATGATGATCTAACGCCATGAACAATGTATTAAGCAGAATGCAACCAATTATGAAGAGCACAGCAAATGGATTGTAAATGATATTGAAGATAATGCGTTGAAATTTAGCACAACATCCTGGATCTGATCAAACGAAAACCACGCAAATGATTATAAATGCGAAATTGACCGTGCAATGATAATATTAATTAATGATCTCAAATTAATTCATATGCAAATTAAACTTACTTTTTGCTTTGTTTTCACTTGCTTTTGATTGTTCTTGTGCCTGAAATTTGAAATTGAAAAAAAAAACATCTCGCTGGTATTTTTTTCATTTTCTCGAATATTGTTTCGGTTTGTCGAACATTTTCTTAGGCTGTTTTTTTTTTTGCTATTTCGATTGATAGTTAATTTATCGAACCCTTGATCGAAGCAAAAGAAAATAAAGTGTGTGCAACCAGACACAAGCCTGGCAGCTATTGAACACCATTTACGATTTAAAAGAAAAAGCGACAAACCGAAACAATTTCTTGGTTACTGTGGGCCAGCGGCACCACCACAAACCTCATTCAAATCGTTCAATAAATCATTTTCCCACTGTTCGTCCTTTAAATAATTGTAGGCAAGAGCGATCGGTGTCCAGAGTAACGCACACAATTGAAATGAAATGTAGTAGATAAGCGCAATGAATAATAAAATGTGCCATTCTCCAGCTGTTGCAGTTACATATTGCATGGTCTCTTCCCAAAAGTCACGTTGAATTAAGCGTAGCACAACCAAAAATGAACGAAGAAACGTATCAAAGCTGGTAATACCGTAATTTGGATTTAAATTATTGCCTTGTAGGCAAACATAGTTTGTTGGACAATCTTGAGCACCAGATGAATTGCCACAGGCTGGATACACTCCACCCTCGTACAAGAAATGGACTGAAAAAAAGAGTGTGCGAGAGAGTGAGGGACAGAGAAAATGAGAATAAAAACAAAACACACATTGAGAGGGAAGAAGAGAAAAAGACTAAGCAACGGAACAAGAAAACTCATTTGAGACACTAAAAGTTCTGACTTTACATTTCAAATAACGCCGTCAAACATGCAAAACCACAAACACAAAGCCTCGGAAAGAAGAAAACGTATTAAAGAATTGTACAAGCTCGACGAAGAAAAAATGAATGAAAAAAAAGAAAGAGACCGAAAAAACAACAAACAAACGGACGACGATTGAAATGTGTACGAAGTAAAATTGGAAATGGTCCCGTGTGTAAAAATTAATAGTCACACATTTTCAGATTTTTATATGCATTTGTACGACACAAATGGCATATGACTTCAATCAAACATTTTTTCTTTACTTTGAACTATTTACATGCCATGAATGTGACAGTCAATCAATCACCCGACCAAATTCTATTTATACTCGTACGAGTCGATTCTATTCGTATTTAAATATTTCATTGAATTTGTGGCTTTTGGTTGCACTTGTCATACGGGTAAATGTGTTTTCATTGGATTTCAAGCGACCTTTTGGTTACGGAAAAAATGAAAAAGGTGAAAAGTGCCAAACAGAAAGTTAGATGAGCTTTCGAAATAACTTATTACATCCAAGCACTTAAGAATCAACATTTCACAGAATACCACAGAAATGACAGTGGTAGTGAGAGGGAGAGGGGAAGAGAGAGAGACGGTAAAAAGAAAAAGAAAAACAGATTATATTGGAAAAGTGGCAAAGGTAGCAATGGCAATGGCGCGAAAAAATAATAGAAACAACACGAATCCAATAAATTTGTAATAAAATGCATAACTTACCCGAATTGGTTGTAAAAGTTGACCAAAAATAATCGCTGGTCACCACAAGTGGTGTTTGAACACAATGCTGTGATAAGATTCCCATGTACATTTCAAGACACATTATTGATATTACGATTATGGCAAATGTGATGTACAATAGAAGGTCACGCATTTTCAACAACGATTCCAAATAAACGTTAACCGTGCGTCGAAGTGACAACGAAAGTGAGCATAGCTTAAGAACACGTAATTCACAAAGACTTGGACAACTGTAGATTGCCTTTTCTGGATTTACACATATGGCACTTATTCTGGTGGTGACATTTTGTTTGTGTTAAATTTAACAAAAAAAAAAAAACTGTTTTTTTGTGTATATGAATACTTACGCATGTATAATAATTAACAGATCAAAACAGTTCCATGGATCACGTAGATATGTGAATTTCTCTAATACAAATCCTCTGGCCAACACTTTTAATATAAATTCAAAAATGTAGATACACACGAAAATCAATCTGCAATCAAATTTTTATGTGAATTTAAGTAAAAAAAAAAATGTAGAAAAAAAATTGAAAAATAAAAAATTTACATACTCCCATGGAATATCCAGCAGTTTATTGGATCCAGTTATCAAAAGGGAGATGAAGCAGTTGACCAAAACGACTAAAATCATAAATGCTGTCCAAAGTGGGTCCGTCGAAATACGAGCTGATGTCCGACGTAATACATTGTTTGGTCGAAACAACCACAATGATTTTGGCACCGAAAAACGAAACAAATCTTTGTTTCGATTGACAATAATGAATGTCTGAAAATTATTTTTTTTTAAGGTAAAATCAACATTTCATTGAACTTTCTAAAAAAAAGGTGATTCGTGTTTTTATTTAGATAGTTTGTTTTCTCGTGTTGATTTCAATTTATAGAGTGCGAACTGTTTCGTTCCCATGAATGATTGTCATTAAGAAAATTACGGTTGCGCGTTATTCAAACAACAATGGTGAAATTAAATATGTTGTTTAATTTTTTAATTGCAATACACAGCGATGATGGACAGCGGTCAACTGAATTAAGTTGCAAATTATCGTCATTTCGTCAATAGAAAATCAAAATGACGATTTCGATGTGTGGAGAAAAGAGAACAAGAGCAAATCAGCGAAGTATACAAAGTAATTAACAGCACTCATAACACATTAGAGCGTTTCGTATCCCGAAATGAGGTAGAACAAAATTAACAAAAAAAATTCTGATTTGAAGAAGAAAAAACAGTGAGCAAATGAACGACCGAACGAACGATTGTTGTACATTACAATTAAACACATTACTATGCATTTCAAAGCACCAGCTACCCGCAACAAATATCTAACCAAATGAAATATGTTTAATAACCGGATATTAGTCTGTCTCATTCGCTCCAAAAAAAATACCGAAAGATTTGTTCGAACAAAGGCAAAAATTCAAACACAAAACATCGGCACGAAAACGAACCATCAACAGTTCGAACGAAAAAGAAAAAAAAAATCACTATTTAATAGTTTAAAAAAAAAATCATGAAGAATTACGTTAATTACTAATAATTTACGGTGTTCAATGTGACTATTATAAAAGACCAATATTCTTATATATGTGTAGATCATTGCATGGAACGAAAAATCACGTCACCATAAAATTTGACGCGGAAGAAATAATCCCACAAACAAATCATTTTTGAGCGAGATGAACAAACAAAAATTAGACCGAAATTAAACGAAAGAAAAAGAAACACACCAAATTCCAAAAAATGTTTCATTCGACAACGAAATCAAAAAGACCCAGCAATTATATTTTGTGTACAACTGTACATACTTTAGATTTGTCGGCGACAAATTGTCGATGGGTCTTTTCATTTTTTGGTCAATTTGGATCTTACCAATTCGAATAGAGATTTAAAAAAGAAACAAACTCTTACAAAATCTGTTAAGTCATTGCGGTCAGAAATATGATTTTAACGAGAGAAAAAACCGCATGGATTAAATCTATAATTATCGTTTACCTGTTTATCCTTGTAAAATGGGTCGATGTCTTCGAGTGGCGTTCCAATTAGATCTTTGGCCACATATTTGCTTAAACCCAATGGCAAAGTCGATAACTGTTTGAATCGTTCAAATTTTGCTTCCGATAATTGCGGTTGATCATCTTTATGACTGCCCGGTTTCGGTGCTTCTTGATCAGACAAATTGCTTTGCTTCTAAAGAAATAGAAATCATATTTTTAATTTGGCGTCTCTGTCATTATAGCCTCTTACACCTCCCTCCTTCTTTCTTTTTCTAAAGATTTTATAAAAATGCGATTTTCACAAACAACGAATTTTTTTAAAAGAAAAAATGAACGGGAAAAAAATCGTTCGGAAAAAGTTTGTCAATTTGGTTTTGTCTTAATTTGAGGTTGTTTCATTGTTTCCCCAATGCACACTAATGTGCAAAGTGTTTTCTTTTTATTCACAAAACAAAACAAAATATGATGACAAACAAATGCGCCCATCGTTAAAATTAAACTTGAGATAATTTTAGCTAAAACAAATTGTCGCTTACAACATTCAGCTCGACTGTGAGCAAAATGTAGTGAAAGATAGAACGAAAGCAGAAAAACAGACATATATTTAGAAGACTATGCGCTATAAAAAGTATATAATTATAAGTCGCTAAATACGTACAATTGGATCATTTGTTTTGTTGACATTCTTATTTTCTATGCCTACTGAGGGCACAATAAATGCTTGAAATAATGATGATTCTTGGTCGGTGCCACCAACATCCATTGTTCTTTTTTATGTCTCCTCTCTTTCTTTCTCGCTCTCTCTAACTCTCATTCACTTTGCACTATTTTTGTTTTCTTTATTTGTCCCACCTCAATTTAAGCTGCCGCGTATTGAAAAACTGGTTGTGTTGGTTTTTCTTCTTTTCTAGTTTCTGGAACAAAGACAACAGAAAAATAGATATATTAAATGAATGTGTATAATAAGAGTGTAATATAAAACATGTAAAGTGCCACTGCTGTTTTTTTGAAGATTTCCAATTTTGCATTAATACTAAGCTGATATGCGCTTGTGTGTCTGCCAAGGAATTAGTATGATTATTATTTGTTCCGCTACCGGATAGCGTATTTAAAATTATGACGATGTAGAAGAAAAATAAAAATGTTACAATAAAACACGCAGAGCAAAGAAAAGACAAAAGGAAAAAGTGGATATTTCAATGGCAAACATAATTAAACAGACAAAATGCAATTCAAGTCTTGAATTTAGACAGCGAAAGAGAGAGATAGAGAGAGAGAGAGAGAGAGAGAGAGAGAGAGAGTGAAGAAATTTATTCACTATATTACGACAAAGAAATAGATGAAGAAGGAGACGAGAAATGAAGAATGTACAAGTACACAGGGCACATCAAGAGAGCATCAATCGCTTAACGGTGCGGGGCTTAAGAATAATGCGTTCACTTATTATATTTTTCATTCGCTGTTGTTTCTACCGTTTGTACATTGTTCTCTCTCTCTCTGTGAGTTTTTTTCCTGCTCACTTTAAATCGTACAATTAAAAACCAAAACACATAATTAGAGGAGCTGAAAAAAGAGCGTACACTTTAAATTGCGATTGAGAAAATAAATGTATGAAATGACTTGTGTGCGCTTCAGAACTTATTGTTTGCCGGCTGTGTTAATTTAGTAAGATCAAAGTCATATCATCGAAATGGTTATTCCGGTTGCGGTAATCTGTTTGCCGTTTTTTTTTTTTTTTTTTTTTTGATTTCGAAAACAGTTGACAGTCGCTTGGAAAATTACTTGCACACGAAAAATGCCGTGTATCACTCTGGCTTCCTCGGAAATGCTTATTATTGTTCATTTTATTTATGTTTGCCGTATTCTTTTCTCTCTCCTTCTGCTCTCCGCTACAATGTTGTCTCTTTTGTAATTTATTATTACTTTTTTTTTCACTTCAGCTTGCATTTAAAGTTGTGAATTTGCTGAAATTATTAAATGTAAAGACAAACTTGCTTTGCTAACGGATGAGAGAAAAAACTGCCGATAGAGACGAAAAAACGCATGTTTCTCACATGCAGGCACAATGGCACACTTACATTTGGAAAGAAAATATATTTAAAAAAAAAATCGCCAAACGATGACAAAAAAAAAAACGCACGTAATAAATGGAACTAACGAAATTGGTCTTGGAAACAAAACAATGAGCGATGACAACTCAAGAAAACAATAACACAAAAGTTCGAAAGGCATACACACGAAATAGACATAACGACCAGGATGAAGCTCAGGAGTAAGAAACGAAAAAAAACGGCATAATTTAAATATAAACAAACTGAAGGCAGAAAAAACGCCGCAAACGAAAAGAAAAACAAAACGAAAAATGTGTGCGCTTACACACAAACACACTGCAAAACTGTTTATGTACACTAATGAATGGGCCTTAGCATCGAAAATTAAAACAAAGCTCAGTTTTCAACACGCAAAACGAATTGAAAAGATGATCAAACAAACAGCGGAACAGAAGGAAAAACTGTGTTGTTGAGACAGTGAACACGTTCGGCAATACTTCATCAATCGAAACACACAAGAGATGCCAAATAAACAAACAGAAATGAATGAATGATTTTCAATGGATTTACACTAACCGAAAAAATGGATCCGGCTTAGTTGATACACTCGAAATGCGAGACGCGAAAAAGCTGATTTGCGATGCGTTCAATTTGAGCACAAATTACGTTCTGACCCGTTGTCCACACGATCGATTGTATGCTTATTCACTTCTTGCCACGACCCGCTCTCTCATCTCTCACATCAATGATCAAATAACTCGGCTCACAATATGTTCGCTTGCACTTTGCATTTTTTTTTTATCTTCCTTTTGCTGCTCATATATCTTTTGCTCCCGAACAATTATTATCTTGTCTCGTCTCAGCTTTGGTGTATGGTTAATTTTAACAACAACACAAAATTAAAATGAATATCTTTCCATCCACTTGTACACATGCCAGAATGCAAAGATGCCATGAATTGATCGTTTTTCAACACATTGAAAATGATTTTAATCATAAAATACGTTCAGTGGTTGAGATCATAAACGAATCCAATATGTTATAACGCTTAAATGTGTGAACAAAACACACAAACGACGATCAGGGTTCAAATAGCAAAAGTATATATGCACACACAACGTTTTCAATTCGCCCATTTATGTTTCTATAGATATGAATTGTTTGTTGTTATCAAGCTATATTTTATTTAAACATTCGTAATATTTGTGCCTCATATTGGTTATGTTTGTATGTGTTTGTCGGTCGGTTTTGCAATTCTTACTTGCCAAATGTCTCGGTACTTTCTTCTTCTTTTTTCATTTCCAGTGAATCGAATACAGTGACTGATGAATGCTTCGGCAAATATTATGCTCTTATGCATTTAAATCGCAATCGGGATCATATAGAAAATGAGAATAGAATGGTGAAATGAATGTGATGTATAAATTACTGTGTAGGAATATATCAGTTTTGTCAGTAAATTCTCGCATTGTGCAAAAATAGCACTGGAAACGATTTCGTTGAAACAATTTAAATTGAAATATGGATGCGTGAATTTATATATATAAATGTGCTTATTCGATATGTGTTTTACTGTGTGTTGTGTTGGTCGCGCCATGATGAGCGCACGAATAAAAGAGAGTTATGCGCAAATGAACATCTTCTCGCCACAAAATAATCTCATTCACACATATACACGCACCATCAGGAAGAGAAAGAGACGCAAAGCGCAACCGACAGCCGAAAACAAAAGCCCACTGTTTTTAGTCATGCATTATATTGTCATTGTATTTTTCATTCCATTTCTCAAATGCAAACGAGTGTTGTCGCTGGTGTTTGTTTGCTTTTTTTTGCTTCAGCTCCCATCTCTCATTCTTGAGAATGATTATTTTTCAATGGCTGATTCCTGGCCAAAGTTTTCTCTCTTCTTCTCTAACGCTCACCGTTCTCCGTTTTCTATCTCAATTTTCTTTGGATTGTCTGTTGTCGTGGATGTCGTTGTCGTTCTTTTCGATTGACTTTTGTTTAAATGTTTATTTTTTTTAATGTGATAGAATTTATTAATAATACTCTTTTCTCTGTTTGGCATGTATGCTGAACGCATTTATTGTCGCTTCACCACATACATATTATTCTTTATAGTTCAGACTATTATGGTTTAGAATGTCGTCTTTAATTATAATTTTAATGTTGAGGGGGTGCGCGTTTCATTAACGAACGAACATGGAATGGATCTTTCTCTCACATATAATAAATGTACAGAGTCAGATCGGAACCCAACTAGAACCAATTTTTTGCTTCTGTTTTTTCTGTTCTTTGTATGTGGTTTTCGTTTTCGTTTTCAGGGAAAAGAAAATATCACAGACTGAGCTCACAATGAGATGACAGACAAATTGAATAGTCACAGTGGCTACTGGAATTTTGTTTTTGTTTGTTTTTGTTTTGCTTCGCGTCACATTCTCGAGATATGAACTGAAGCGACAAAAATGCAATGTACATGCGTACAAAACACAGGCACGTACTATTTAACAGAGCATTCTAATTGCATTGGATTTGGTTATTGAGAGAATGTGTTTTTTTGTTTGTTTCTTTCTATCGTTCACCGTTTGTAACCAAGAGAGAATCGAAGTCAAAACACAAACCAATCACAATCGGTGGGAGAAAATTTTCTATGGAAAAAGGTTTTTCTATGCCACAGAACGATATGATGCACCAAAGTTTCTTCGAAACCCATTAAAAACTGTGCAACAAATACAACTGCATCCAATATAAGCAAAAGTGCATGTTTTATGCGCGTGTAATGTTACAAATCGATTCTCACTACTTTCTTGATGACACTGTGGCGAATAAAGTGGCTTTGTTATGGGGAAACACAAAAACCTTGGAATGATTTCTTTACTTCTTCTCTCGCTCGCTCTTTTCTCTGGACGATGCGCTATGGCAATCCAATGCAAAATATTCGAAACGTAAAAGGAAAGCCGGTAAAACACGCGAGATGTGCAAAATATTTGTATGAATGTGAAGAGAAAAAAATGCGCGCGGCAGTATCATAGGCAGTAAACCGTTGAAACCGAAGGCAGTATCAGCAGCAGTAGCAGCACAGGCAGATTGACATTTCAGAAAAGTTCAAAATGGAATCAAGTTTCAAAAGGCAGCATAATCTGTACAGAAAACAATGAGCGATCGAGCATTTAGAGGAAGAAGAAGAAAAAAAAATCATGGAAATTCTCGCGCATGCCGATGTTTCAGGAACATCAATAGAGACATTTCAAGAACAACATTCCTTTTCGCCGTTTCGTTTGCAATCTTGTTCTTTGCTTTTGTTCGGTCGGTTTGATTCTTTTTGCGAGCGAGCGAAAAGATGAGCCAGATGCTTGTATTCCCATTGGTAATATAGTGTTTGACACAATCACTGCGTGTTCCGAGCATTCATTTTGATGTGCCAAAGGGAATTCTCGGCATTACAACAATTCATCCAGAGAACCGCATACATGCTATTGTGATTATGTTTTGTTTTCAATCATAAAATCGAAGTAATCAATTAACCGCATAACATGCTCCCGTATGCATAGTCCATATCGAGAAAGCGCCCGATTTGAATATTTACTCTCTCCCTCTCTCTTTCTCTTTCTCTATTTCTCTCTCTCTCTCTCTCTCTCTGTCTCAGTCACTATAGCTCAGTCAGTCTCTTTTCGAATCAACATACATTTTACAAACGAGTCGTGAACGAGCGCGTTGATTGAATCCAAACAACACAAGTAATTGTTTCACCATCTCGAAATTTCAATGCATTCTTGCAAAGAAATGGCCTTTGAATTGGTTTGATCGTGCGGCATTCGATAGTCATCGACTGTTAGTTTGGAATGGAATTTATCGAAAGTTTTGCGTCTATTTGATATGGCTATGGCAACAAAACGATCAACCAACAATTCAAAACGAATGAATGCAGTAAAATGACACACCAGCGACAGCATCAATTTCATTCGCAAACCAACAATGACAATTGCGTGTGTGCGTTGGCATCGTATATCTATTTAAAGAGATCGATTATAATGATGTCATTTCTTATACAACTAAAATACAAAAAAGAATCAGCAGTTACACATTATCGCATTGAAATGTGCAAAAAGATATGAGAATATCCATATATGACGAGGCTATACGGGATCCATTTAATGTAACATTCAACTAGACGCATTAAACCGCTTTCAATCCAGCTTCGTTGCAGTTCGTTTCGATGGAAAAATGCTTAAGAAGAAGAGAAAAAAAAAGAAAATGGCAACCGCTTGCCAGATCGTTTGTTTTTCTTTCTCAAATTTCGTTTTGGCGCGGTTTCAAATATGGTATTTGATGCGCGAAGAATCTTTCCATACACACACAAAAGGTGGTGGCGTCAGTGTTTGCCCAGAGATAACTAAAAATGTGTATGCTTAAAAGTTGAAATAAATGACAGCGAATCAATCATCATCATCAGCAGCAGCAGCATCACTGTATCATCATGAATGTTGTCACTTAATTCGCACACCCATACGCACACGCTTAAACTCATGCACACACACACACACACAATCAGAAAGCATCAGAAAGACTCACTCATTTTTGTGCAATATCATCAGTGACATTCATTTGTAAAAAGGAAGATAAGCTGATTTGGAACGCAACGCACACCGAACATTTCACATTAAATTGTGTTCGAGAGTGTAGAGCCAAATAATGACATAAAAAAAACTCTTCTCAAAAGTGGTCTTGCGAAAATTCGCCAAACAAAATGTAAGTATAACAAAATTCTAATCGAATCAAGTTCATTTTAATTATAATTTTTTTTCTTTGCATTCACATGTCGCACCACCTTCTAATGTGTCTAATTGAATGAACTCGACATTTTGATATAGAAGCAAATTGATGAAATTCAACTGCATGCAGAAAAAGAAACAATCAACATAAAAATAAACAAACGACGCTTTGACCGTTTAGTGTCATCGTGTCGTTTCTTCAATTCGAGCGATCTTAATTGAATTATCCAACTTTTAATCTAAATCATTTCAAACATTATCGCATCGGCTTAACAGCCATAGCAAGGCAAACGAATTAGATGAATATAAACTCTATCAGCAACAATGAAATTGAAAACTTCTCGAAATGCGAATAGAGGATACGAAACAAAATAAAAGAAGAAAAAAAAAGACGAGGAAGATGTTAGCAATGATACAAAAACATCGGACCGGCAAACAAGTGACTGTGTAAGTGCGGGCGCGAATAATTCAATTTGCTTTTTTTAGCAATGAATTACCGACCGCATGCTCATCAATTGATGGCTTTGTTTGCATTTAATTTGGTGTTGAAAGAAAACGAAATTAATGGAAATCTTTTTCTCGCTTTGTTAGCAATGCTAAGCCTATGTGTTCGTTTGTTTCTCATTTTCTTGGCTCTCGTTGATTTCTTTAATTCTTTCACAAAAAAAAAAAAAAAAAGAAAAAAGAATTCACTCCCACAATGCCAGCCGATGCAAGAGAATGTACGATTGAATGTGAGACTCGCCCTGATTCAGATTGCTCAGTTAATTTCGCTTTGTTTCGTTGATTGCCGGTAAGTAATCAACGGTAAGCATCGAACGCACACCGGAATGCTCTTCAGCCCAGAAAAGTGTTCGAGTTAGCATGTTTATAAACATATGTGAGTCCAGTGCAGCGTTGCTCTGTTTTTACATGTTTTTTTTTTCGGTCAATTTGAGTTTAGTGCATGTGAAAAACGATTCCCTATCTTAAACATCTTATCTATTCATCTACCACATCAATTTAGCTTACAGTTTAGTTAACTGCGTTCCCGATCTCTCTGTATATTGTTCGCTTTTTGGTTTCTTCTCTTTTCTCAATTCCATCGTATTCTCTCCCGTTTCGATTCGATTCCTTTCTTATTGTTTCCATTTATTTTCATCTGTTCACAGGTTGTTGTTACTTCACTGTTACCTTTTTATGTGTTTTAATTTGTATGAGCACATTGGTAATTTTGATATTGACCGATATGTGTGAGTTGGTGAGACAAAAGGGCGGAAAACGAAAGGAAACAGCAGCAACAACAACAACAACGATGGTGACAAAGGGAAAAAGGCGATTTTTAAAACGGCCAAATGAACAAGAGATTCGTTTGCCGTGTAACATGGTTTCTGAAAAATTTGCTGGGCCGAACAAACAAACGAGATTTATTTCGCCGTTTTCCGTTCCGCTTTTTTTTCTATCCATTCCTTTAACTTTTGATCAATTGTATGGATTGCGTGCGTGCTGCTCCAAAGCAAATTTGTTCGATATTTCACACAATTTGTAATTTTTGTGTGTGTGGTGCGCGCTTTTTTATCTACATTCCCTTCGAATTTTTGTTTGACCATCACTGCTCGTGTTTCTTTCTACTGCTTTATTCTTTCATTCGTACAATGGTTAGACTTAATTAACACATGCGAATGCCGTTACTCGTTTAAAATAGGCAAGAATCAAAAGAGAGAGAAAAAAGCGGTTCGACTGACCGTATGATAAGAGAATGCAGTGAAATAAACACGTCACGATTTTTTTTCGCCACTTTGTGATTGTAAGTCGAGACAGACGGACATACGGACGAACAAAAAAAAAACGGGAGAATAACACATGTATAGGATTATGTATTTTGGTCGATTTTCCCCTGTTTTTTTTTTTTGCTCTGAATCTATTGTGGTCAACGCACATTGAACGGCGCTATATTTTGAATGATCATTTAGCTGCTGTTGTTGTTGTTTACTTTTTTTTGTTCATTTCACTCTCTCTTTGGTCACTTTCATTATCACGACCCCAAAAGTCGTAGCATCAATTTCGACACGTCGAACAACAACAACAACAACAAAAAGTTTCTGTCGGTTTTGGTCGATTGCGTTGCAACACGGTTCTTCAATACTCGATTGCTCTTGTCTTATTTGGCAAACGAGTGTCACATATTGTATGTCAGTTTGTACTGGAGAATTGCCGGTATGTGTTTTTTTTTTTTGCTGGGCCACATTGTTTACAGTATATGAGGCGCGAAGCAACAAAAGCCAAAAAAAAGGTGACAGAAAACAACGGATCCAAACCAAAATCGTACTGCACAAATAGAATAGCGTAAAATTGACTGTCTTTCGTATTGTATTCTTCCGGAATGGAGTGTAATAATCAGTCTATCGGCGGTGGTATTACGGTTTTATTTGATTGAAGAGGAAAAAGCGCGATGAACTGGACACACAAAACCGG
This sequence comes from Contarinia nasturtii, assembly GCF_009176525.2. NCBI lineage: Eukaryota > Metazoa > Arthropoda > Insecta > Diptera > Cecidomyiidae > Contarinia > Contarinia nasturtii. Next base: position 1,814,351 of record NW_022198581.1, read on the forward strand.
CAATCAAGATAATTGCTGTTTACACTTAACCAATCTGATTTTGAAGAAGAGATAAAAAAAAAATATATCCATCAGAAATTCGATTTTTTTTTTCTTCTAAAGATATCGAGTCCACGATGTAATTATACAATATTTTCTACGAATGTAATTTTATCAAAATTTGATTTATTTTGATTGAAACTATTGTGATGATTTTATCATCATTTTGTCCTTTGCTACAAGGACGATTGAAATGAAAAATTGAGCGTATAAATAAGAACAACGTTTGTCATCATAATTTGTTTGTATTAATTAAAAATTCAGTCTATGAACTACATCTTGATATCTTTCAATTATCAAATTAGATTTGTATATGGTCAATTGAAATTTGCAATTCACTTGAAATCACAAACGCGCGCGCACACACATACGGACACTGCAAATAGTTCAATCAATTGGAATGAAAAGTGCAATATTGTAAAAGATACATGTAGTTAAAATATATGCAAGAATTTATTCAGATTTAATGAATTCGAAATGACATCGCGACGATTCAATGGACAATTGTTTCAAAGTTGTTGCTTTTGTCGTCATCGTCTTCGTCGTTTCTTCTCTTTTTTTTTGCCTTGAACAATTTTCTAGCATTGATGATTTTCAATTTTGAATGAATAATAATCAATACATTATACACATTAAATGAGCAACGAGATATCTTTGGGAATAGTTTTGATTTCGTTGAGCTAAATGAGCAAGGGAATAAGAAAGAAAAAAAATGCATATTCATTGACAAATGGAATCAATGAGCCGTGGCATGTTTCGAATGCGATGACGATGATGACGACGACGGGCGACGGCAAGCAATGGTCATTGCTCAGCGTTTCTAATATTCATTTTACGTTCCATGGTGTATGGCACACCATATACTAAAATAACAATAGCTGCATTGGAATTCTGCCGTTAGTGCATTGTTTTCATGTGGAAAAAGAAATGCACGCTTAATTGAAATTAATTTTAATTACTTATTAAATAAGCTGTGGAATTTCGAATGTAATATAACAACCGTGACGATTGACATGGGCTTGTGGATGCGTGCATGCACACAATCATTGTGTATTAACAATTGTATTGTCGATTTTTTACGTGCTCAATTATTGACTTTTTGGGTAATTTGTTTATGTTCAATGGTCAAAAAGACGTCATTGTGCTCTCTGCAAGTGACGAGAAAGAGCAAAAAGTGGAAAGCAAGAGAAAGTACCGAGAGAAGAACAACAACAACAACAACACGGTGCGATGAACGTGAATGAATGCATGGTGGAAAAACTAACGAAAAACATATTGAACGCATTCATAAGGATACGCAGATAAAATAATAAACACACAATCAATAGATAAAGCATGAGCGACGTTGTGTTACATCAATATAATACACAAAAAAGAATCAAGAGCTAGAGAGACGGTATGAGCACAATGTTGTGTTTCAAATTCACCGAGACACACTCGGCCACGAGGATGGAAAGCGAGTATGATGCCAGTGTGAATGGGCGCATTCATAAAAAAAACCGCATTGTTGATCGAATCGCACCGAATTATTAACGTCCATATAAATGTAAGGCTCGGACATTCACTCACTCACTCTCTCTCTCTCTCTCCTGCTCTTATTCTCTCGGTCAGTGGATTCGGTTCGATTTAGCTTCTTGTGTGTACTGTTATATTCAGCAGTCAAAATGGTGCATTATTTTATGTGTACTTCTATTAACGGTTGCTACTGTTTGTCTAACATTGGTGGGTGCAAAAGTCCTTGTTTACTTTGTGTGTATGATGTTTCTTCTCTGTCGTTGGTTTTTTTTTTGGTGTTGTTGTTCTGTCCATTACCATCGCCGATAGAGAAGTTTCGCGCGTGTTTTCCGTATTGTATTGGTCTTTCCTTCCGTTTTTACCACCGACTCAACTATTGATGCCGCCGTCGTCGTTGCTATTGCCTGTTTTCTTTTTTTCTTAGTTTTTCTATGTATTTGCACATACACATATCACAATTGAACGATGTATCGCCCACGGTGTGGCAAAACTGATATCGGCGATTAGATTGTGTATATATACACGCACATTAAACGTAAGCCTATTGAGGCAAGATTGTGTGAAACTTAGCAGAAAACTAACACGATTATCCGGCAATTTATCGGCTTCGTGCCACTGTTTTTCTCACAAATGCTCTGTCTCTCTATTCATTTTTACCACGTAAAACATTCCATTCTCATTTTCACAAGAAAATCAGGTTTTTCTTTTATCTTTACAATTCGAACGTCGATTATTTGTTTATGTTAATCGATGAAACAAAGTCTAATGCATCGGAACGGAGTGCATTTCATGATCCATCGAATCGTCACTCAAGCGACATTTTATTCGAATGACCGATGTGAGATGATGACAGAGAGAGAGAGAGAGAGAGAGAGAGAGAGAGAGAGAACAGTTGTCCGCACCAATGGTCAATAGAAAGCAAAACAATGAGCATGAAAAATAAAAGAAAACGTGCAACATGTTAACCAATTAGAACATCACACCCAAATAAATCAATGCGTCCGAATATATTTTCTATAGTTAATTCAATAGTATTTTGTTTATTGTTTAGCTGTTTCGTGGCTTCACTTTGTTCTTTATTTAGCTTCTATTTTGAATTCCAAAATTGCCGTAATGGATGTACATTATTAAAAATGAATTTTCCTTTATTGATAAAGCTAACCATTCTTTCCCAACTAATTTTCGTCCATCAGTTATTTACTCAGTCATAATTACAAATGATAATTGTTCGATTAGGCAAACATGAGCGCACCTAACGAGAAAAAAACCTTTATAACAACATCAATATGCCATAATCAAAGCAGCTACAATAACAACAAAAAAAATCGACCAATATAATTTAACTGTCGTATGTTTTTCCCGTTTTTTTAATTGGAGTTGACTGAAAGAATGAAAAAAAAAAGACTCTAATAACTAGAAATCATTATTTATTTGAACGAACAAAAGGGTAGGCGCCTTCATGGCTTTGTCACACAAATCACAATGCACACACCGCATTTTCTGCCCCGAAATGAGCAAATAGCCCAAAGTACTAATTACTAAATTAGTATGTCGTAGTGGTGGTCGCGACTCGCCACTATTCACCCGCTTTCGGAATGATATATTCATTAGGATATCTTTCTGTCTCTCAGACGATGAAATATACATAAAAAAAGCAAATTCATAATTACTGCTACGAGATAATAATCGGGTATCAATATGACATTGAATATTGAGCTTAACATGTCCGGTCGATTGGTCATAAAGGGGCGCATTTGACTAGAAAATGTCAATGTAAAGTTTGCATTTCAAAACACAAACAAAAACGAACCACGACAACAGCAACAACGAACCGACATTAAATTATGTGTGTGTGTGTGGATCGTTTATTGATTAACACGAAACACAATTAAAATGAAGCATAACAAAACAATAACAACAACTCAGTGAATTTTGTCCCCCTCAATTGTGTGGCGCGAGCGCACAAATACATTGAAAATTGCAATAAGCGCTGGCGTTGAACACCTTTCACAATCTACCGTCACAAAGAATTATTAATCTCTCATATGGCAGCAATTATAAAACAGTAGCAACAGCACCATGTCTATCCAAACTATTCAAATATGGATTGTAATGTGCGACTTAATTGCTGGCATAAAAAAAAAATGTGCAACGTTGCACCCAAAACGGGGTAAAATACACAAACATATAATTAAAAATAAAGTCGGTGCTATCAGTTAGTCGGTTCAAAAGTCTCGATAGAAAGAACAATATAGAAATCGAAAAAACAAAAACAAAACACAGACATTGAGAAAAGCCAACGGAAGCAACAATCGTCGTATAGTCTCTCATAAACCGTTTCAATCTAATGGCATCGTAAATAGTGAGATTTGTCGCATTGATTTAACAAATCAAAGACATTAATTGTTACCAGACCGCGCGCGTCGTTTTCTTTGTTTACCGTGACTTGATTGTTCGATTCGTACACCCTGATTGTTCAAACAGCCGGCCATTTGACAGTGCACTCACCACGGTGTTGTGTACTTGTCTTCTTTTTATTATTGCTGTTGTTTCTTGCAAGCATATATATATTTTTTATTCATTTAAATGAGATTGATGTTTCGAATAGTTCGTTCAACGCAAGACAACATATGTTTGACATATTGAAAATTTATTACTCATGAATGAGGTAAAAATTGATTGTGTACGAGTGATGTAGAGAATGCAATTTCCACTTAAAAATTTGCATTGCTCACACTCAAACCATCCACATTCGATGGCTATGAACAACAATTGTAGCGGCAGTGATGACAACAACAACAACAGCGACGAGGCTAAAGTGACCGGAACAGAAAATGTGCAGAATACGTAACACACGAACCAACTAATTTGACAAGCACCAAAGAACCAAACATTGTACCAATGTGAATATAAAATGCGTAAATGCATATATATAGACGGTGCACTGTGCAAGTACACACGACCTCTGCTTTCTTTATTGAATAAATAATTGGTGGTGAGTGCTTGAGCTACCTTTTTCGATTGCACATTTTCGGTTCATTTATGATTCGGAATGTGTATAAAGTGTAATTATTGTGTTACACGCAATCGTCAGTGTTACTAATTCTGTTTGTTCAATCATGTGTACTGCCCTACACATACACAAAATATAATTTGGCGTAAAGATTCCATTCATTTCGCATTCATCAGTCGGGGCATTTCAATTTTAAAATCAATTAAATGTCATCGACTACAAATTGGTTAAATAGTTTTCTTTTTTTTTGATTTTTTCATTTATTCGCCGTGCATTTATTTATGCATTGTATGAGTAAAATACTTCAAATGGGAGTCTTCAATGTGTTTTTGATAAACGAAAATAATTCAATTCAAGCCCTCGTTTAACAGAAAAACTTTCTAAAGTTTGGATTATTATTGATTCGAACTAAATATGACCACTATTTTTTCATAAAATCAAAATTTAAATAATTTATAATATCGAAAACTAAAATAGATAAAATGATTATTATATTCAATTGAGTTTTGATTCAGACATAAAATTCGGTGTTTTTTCGTATTGGAAATCAATGTAATTAAATTAGAGTTGTTTGGAAAGTTGCCCATAGTTTTTAACGACATTTTTTTGAAAATGCTTCAGAGAGAAATTTCTTAGTACTTGCTTGATTGTTTTCCATTAAGGGGTTAAAATGGTTTTTAATAACATTGAATATTCATCATAGTTTTGTGCCATTGCAATATTTCTATCAATGACCATCAAATCACAGTCAAGTCCATTAAAATATTGATCTATTTATTTATAGCATACATTTCACGTTCTTCGACACTGTTTATTTCACATTTAATTGTCGTTGATGCATCGAGGCTACTAACGAATAATAAATGTATTTCAGAATGAATTTTACAATAATTTATCGAATAACAAAAAGTTTGCAAACATTTTTTCGTTAGTTTTGCTCTATTCTAAAGAAAGTGCTGTAAAAGAGGTCCGAGTGTATAATTCTTGGTAAAAAAGTATTCACTCTCATATCACGTTTTTGTTCGAGCAATCAACAGTTCATAATTTAAGGTGATGGAAAATAATCATCATCTATATATTGGACCATGGTGTGTGTTTTTTTTTTGTGTAAAATAATAAGGTGAAGATGAATGTGAATTTTTTTTCAATCTCGTTCAATCGTCAGTTGTCACATTCGCTGCAGTTGTTCGCGTCAATGTTTTATAGTACAGGATGCGATCATACTATAATTTACGTCAATAAAATCGATGAATTGGATGTTTGCATGGGAACGTGATGTGTGCGATAGATATTTTTCTAAGGTAAGCTGTCGCTTGACTTGGATGTATCACATCCCGACCTCAAATCGTTTTCGTCTCTCTATCTCTTTCTTTCCTTCTCTTTCAGAAAGAGTCTCTCTCTCTCTTTCTCACCTTTTTCTCCGATATACATATTATTGAATAGTTAAACTTGGTATATGGTATGTGATGCGTTGACTTACATAAAAACGTCAATTTTATTTTAAATGGTGATATAATGAAAAATTGTGGGCCGAAGTTGTTCATCGCTTGAAGAATATGTTTTTTTTTTCGAAGAATTATTCATACGAACTGTGAATGTGTCGTCCAGTTTGTTGAAGCGCACACCTGTAATGCGGCACCAAAAACGTGATTGCTAAAGAATGTGTAAAGGAAGTGAAATTCACATATCGTGTTTTACTTTGATTATAATTTCATCGACCTTTACAATTACACAACCAATAATTATAAGTACGTTCGCATCGGCAATTGTAATGATGGTGTTCGTAAATCGTGCTTCGAATTTTGCTGCTATTCAATGTGCATTTCATGTTTGTTCCCATGTTATAGTTTGTAGTTGATTTGTTTCTCGTTTTATGTTCACTTCTCTTTCATTCTCTATATCTCTGTGTATGTGAGTGTTTCTGGTTTCGATTCACTACACGTTTGAATTAATCAGCAATGCTACAAATATGAACTTAATTGAATATGGTTATTTCATCGATATCATATCATATCATCGGGGCCCGGCGAATAAAAGTTCAATTGCTACATAAACGAAGACAAAATAAAAAAAAAAAACCCTGGCTAAACGCGCAATCTCGGGGTATGGGAAACCGACAGTATCAAATGGCCGGGAAAACAATGTGTACTATAGCGCCAAAAGCATTGTTTCAATAAATGAAAATTGTACAACAAATAATTCACTTTGCACCCTTTTTTTCGTTCTTTCTCTCGTTCTCATCATTCAGTTTCATTACGTGCGCACGGGCATTTTGCATTGTTTATTATTGGATTCGTATTACATTTTCATTGTTGCAGGCGGTATTTTTTTTTCGGAATATAATGTACACCGAATACATTTTGTATGTACTGTGTTGTGTTTGTGTGTTAATGTCGAAAGTTCGGTTTGCAAGGAGCCAAAATGTGCGCGTCTCTTGATCTCTTCGACACATAGATCCAATTGATTTTATTCAATGGCTGGCGAATCATTTTCATAACAAAACATTGAGAAACGGATGAGCACCCATTGATTGTTGAAAGCATTGAAAATCATAAAACAGAAACTTTTCGCTCCACAAACATTTGATGTGCAATCATTTGGATAGAGAGAGTCAACAAAATCAACAATTCGAATGAAAAGCATCAAAAACCATGCCACCTTTTTTTTCTCTCTCGAATGAAACGGATAAAAACCACTTGCACCTAAATATTCCACGGATGGAACGAGAGAATTATTGAGAAAGAGTGAGTGAGAGATAGACACAGCAGCACCAGCAACAGTAGTAGTTATGAAACGAAATGGGAACCCTAATGAAACAATCAAACTTTTTCATGGTTTTTGTTTTTTTTTTGTGTGTGTGCCATTGTTGTTGCTCTTGTAAATGGCATTGTCTTCAATTATGAATAACATAAAAAGCATTGTGTTCATCCTTTAACTCTTTTGTTCGCTAATTTCTTGAGAAAATATCCATATTTTATTGGTTTGTTCCCATATTTTGTGCTTTCCGTTGGCCACTTTTTTCCTTCTATCTCTCTTTCTCTCTTATCTCTCTTCCCTTTCATCATGGAGCGCGCCCAACAGTCATTGATATTGCCGAACTGACTGCGCTAATCGAGTTAATTTATTTGCGGAAAAGGGATTGAAACCGCGAAGGACCACGAAAGGAGTTAGAGAAAAAAAAAACCAAATACACACAAAGAATGAATGGCAACAACAACGAAACGCTCCTGTTGTCGCTAACCGTTTGTTTGGAATGAATGATTGAGACGACAATGTTGATTTGATGGTTGTTATAAATGCTTGATAATTTGTATGAAATTCAATCAAGAATGGCCTTTTTGGCCGGGACGAGGTCAAATCCAAAATGAGTTTTCTCTCTCTCTCACTCTGCATCGTTTTTTTTTCCTTTCAAATGCCGCCACGCGATGGATTAAAACAAGCAATTAAAATCCACGGTTTGTGTTTGTTCATCGTGAAGATTGTTCCCTATAATCATGTTTAAACATGAGATTTCATTATCATAGGCACCAAGCGATTTATTTGCGCCTCGTTTTTCAATCGCTTATGCAAATGCTTCTTCAATAATGTCTCTCGCTCTCTTTTTAAATCAAAGTACATTGTATTTTATCGCAACGATTTTTTTTTCGTTGGTTCTTCATTCAAGTTCGTTGTTGTTTTATGTCGATTTCCTTTCTTCAGATCGAAGACCGCGTTCTATGTTTTAATGACTTAATAAATATGAGGGGAGAACCAACTATTAATGCAACCCGGATCGTAATAATTAAAATGAAAGCTGTTCGATGGCTCTTTTTTTCCTAACTTTTTTTTTCGCGTTTATTTCGGTATTATTTTTTTTCTACTTCTCTCCATCAAGATTAAACTGTGTGTGTATATCAGTTTGTATTATTTCGTTTTTTTTTGTGTGTGTGTTGTTGTTGTTCGAACCCCAAAATCAATATCATCAAATTAAAATGGAAACATTTTCCAAGAAATCACATTCGCATTCCCTGCCGATGAAAGAATGAAAAAAAATAAATAAATTGTGTGTCTAATCACTTTAATCATTCAGCTAGAAAAATGAAAGTAATTTATTTGGTTTGATATTATGTGTACGCGCGTCGCGCACCACACATACAATATATTATGTACAATCATTTTTGTTTCTTTTGTCAAAATTTAAAGCATATTTTGTCGCATTAACAAAAATGATTTCTCTCTCTCTCTCACAATTTTTTCACAGTTATGAATAGAAGGAAGACGGAAATGAACTCGACAGAATGGATACGAATGAATGAGTAAATAAATGAATGAATGACAGAAAAAAAGTGTATAAATATCGAACGAAGAACTCTTCAACGCAATTGAGAAAAACAACGCAGAGAAAAAAAGTCAAACGGATCTCTTGAATCAGTTTAGATTTAATTTGATTGCAAGTATTTTTGGTGGGGTTTCAAAAGAGCTAAAAATGTAAATTGTACCACAACTTTGTCGTTTGTTAAGACCCATTAAAAGTGGAATTAATGAAAATTTCATAACAGTAACCATCACCAAAAGTAAAATGAAATCACGCGATAAAAAATGAGTGTAAACACTCAATTAAAATGTTTAACTGGAAATAAATGTTGTGTTTCCTGCAAACAGTTTCCACCTTCTTCTTGTTTTAATTCAACAATTAATGCTTGGAATATGTTTTGTTTGTTGAAGTGGTTTTTCATAATTGTTTTTTTTCGTACTTGCTCGTTCTATTTTCTCCCGCCTCTTCATTTAAATCAAAATGTTGATTTTTTCACTTTTCATCCGATAAAAGATCTCAAATGCTAGTTAAGTCAAGTTAAATTACTGCCAACGTTTAATTCGAGCAATGCAGAAAAAAATGCGCATAAATTAACAACTTCCATGAAATACAACGTGAAAAAAAAGTGTATGGCAAAATGATATTCACACCCTACTTGGTGTCAGTATCCAGTTAGAATTTTTTTTTGTCTCTGGTTGGTTGTTAAAATGTTTTTTTAGCACGAATTTTAACTCTCCGTTTTGTATAAGGGTGACTTGATGCCGCTGAAATTCGAAGCACCAAGGCCGCAAACCATCGTGATGATACAGCATTCAGCCGAGAAGTTCATTATGTCATCAAGAATAAGCAACAACTTCCGTAAGTACAATTAGCGATTCTAATTGCCGCAAACAGAGGCTAATTAGAATAATACCAAAACGTACGGAATAAAGATGGTAAACTTGGCTTGGCGATGAACAGAGAGTGATTTACATGCTATGAAGTTCATTTGCACACACTTCTTGCCTTGTGGTGCTGATTTTGATTGTGGGCGCTACTTGAATGTGTTCGTTAGCATTCGTATAAAATGATAGAAAGACGAAAATGCTCCTAATTTGATTGGTGTAACTGTGCACTTTACATCGTTAATTTACAAGTAAGATAATACACCAATTGAACTTTGTACCGCACAGAGTACAGAGAAAAACGAAAGAAGAAGAAAAAAAAAACGACCATATCAAAAGTGACAATAATTATTGCATAATTACGGGGGTAATACGATTCGATCCAACAGAGACTTGAAATCCTAGCGTCTGAGATGATATTATGCATTCAATTCAAGAGCATAAAATACTCTTATTAACGAATATTATTCGATATATTATATATTTGAATATTGAGCGAACCGATAAAAGCGTCATCACATTTCGATCATTAATTAGAAATTCGTCACGGCCAAATAAATTAAAACAAAGACTGACAGTTTTCTTGGCTGAACATAACAATATCAATGACAATAATCAAAAGACAGCGAATGACAAACGAAAAAAAAATACCGCTTTTTTGTCAGTCTCTTTTCAAATTCATCATTACCGCTTTGGGAAAAAAGAAATATGTGTTGAGATTCTTATTTGTGAACAAAAAAAAACGTACGTCCATCCATTTACAATATTAATGACACTATGGATCAAATTGGAATCGATCACAATGAACAGAAGGAAAAAAAAAACGCGTGTTCACATCGTTAATGGTAAGCAGCGCGTGATGGTGCTGCTTTTTTTTTATCAGGAATATAAAATGAATTTCTGAAAATTAATCGAAAGCAGCTCATTTATTTTGTTTTGTGTGTGTGTATATGTGTTGAGAATTTGGTCCCTTTCCAACCAATGTAATCAAAATGAGAACAAACGTTATTATTTAAATGTTTTTTTTCTTTGTTGTTGTTGTTGGTTGGTTCATTCGGTACAAAATACATAACGCATCTAGTATAGGTATCAGCTACCAATGTATGTGGAACAGTGAACAGGCTCATTGTATAATGTGAGCACATTAAATGTATTCGTTTGCCTATAACTGTGTGATGCCGGCAGAAGAGTCTAGAATTGCCGAAAACAAAATCAACAAACAGCAACCAACAATCAATTTTTTCCAATACGAAATATATATAAATGCGTTTACATAGAAGCTATACGACATATAGCGCGCCGCACATATGCGATCAATGCGATACTGCTTTTTTGTGTGTCTGCTCACATAAAATATATCGACAAAATATTATTTTTAATTGAAAATCGAATAACAAGTAAACCAACACACGCGCACACAACGAACGAGAGTGAAAGAGACCGACCATAATTTACCGACATCAATGCCATATTCTTCACATATGTGAGCTCAAGAGCACAGTGCACACACAACAACTTCATCCATCTCATTTTCTCACTCAGTTTATTGGCCATAGCATTGTCTATTGCTCACTCATTCTCTCCCTTGATTTTACAGTGCACACATTACCAAAAAAAAAATGCGTGTGGAACATTATATTTGCGAACCTGAAAAACCGATCAATGTGAGTCATTTAATAACAAACTCAGTGGAAAAAAATGCGTAGCGAAATAAGAAAATGTTTAAAAAAAACGGCGAGCATGTATGTAGAATAGGGTAAAAAAAAACAACACACACGCTCATAAAAAAATCTACCCTCAAGCCTCTACCCTCGTCTTAAATTCGAACAGCAGCGAACACAAAAAATGACAATGTACGATTTTTCCCGTTGTTCTCTCGTTCTCTCTTTCTTTCTCCACTCTTCTGCCGCTCATAGGCGCTATGCTAACAGTGAACATAAACATAGACACATCGTACTCTTTATACATTTTATGTGTGCCATGCATAAAACTACTTCGAAAGCAAAGCAGATATATTCGTACATTTGCACTTAAGTGTACGAGAATAAAATTATCGGTGGCAGGAAAAAAAAGAAGAAGAGAAAAAATCGGCAATTTTTTTATTCGTAATACTAAAGAATCAGAAACATTGCGGAATGAAAGAAAGAAGCTGAAAAAAAAACCGAAGCACTAAGAGATAGGAAAACTTCTTTAGCCCGCGAAATGTGTGTGTGCACATACACAAGCACGCTTATGAGTATACGCATTGACGCGAGTTCTTTGGCAACAACAAAGCAACATCAGCAACCCACAACCGGAGATTTCATTATACATATGTGATTCAAATTTGCATTACGTTGCCACATAAGATAACATATTAAATCTTCTCACTGAAAAGCCCTTATACCCATACATATGCACGTACGCACACTCATACAATCACATCTGAAGAAGAAAAAAAAAATGAGCGTGCAAGAAAAGAAATTCTGTTCGGCATTGTGATACGTGCACATTAGATTGCCTCGCAGCAAGTTGACTGAATGAATGAACAAAAATTATTTTATTTTTTACTTTTAGAGGAAAGAATGGCAAATCAAAACCGAAAACACTAAGCAAGACTTTGAAGAGAAAAAAAGGTTATTTTCAAGTTGGAATTCACATTTTTATCACAAATAAAATTATCTCTATGTTACTCTAGAACTTTGAGTTCCAAGTTTTGAATTTTTTGTTTAAATTTCGTTTATTTCTCTTTCGCTCTCGCTTCATTTTTTCGTTGTTGCCATTGTAAATTGTTTGCCTATTTAAAAATTCACAATAATCAAGAGCGGCAAACGAATGAAATAGATAACATGAGCCCCAATCGCATTTTCTTTTTTCACATAAAGCGCAAATATGTGTATGTGTGCTTTCTTGATTTTTTTTTTTTTTGTGTATAGTCATCGACAAACACCGCAGCTCTACCCACAAGCGAAATACGAGAGGACTCAAAAAATCTGCCACCCTCGTGAAAAGACGACGGTGAAAAATGCCGGAGAAAACGAAACATATCGACCCATACACACCGAATCGAGAGTAAGAGAGTGAGAATGAGCGAGCGAGAGAGAAATCGTAAACAGAAACGATTGAAGAGATGAGAGGAACAAAATATATGTATATACGAAGAGAAGCGAAAAAAATGCTGTTTTCTTTTCCTCGCTCTTTCGACTCTTTTTATTACTTTTTTCATATTATTCATTTTTTAATTTAAACTTTCGCATTTGTTACGTGTCTAGATGTTGATATCCCATTTCACTTCGTACATATCGTTCTTATGCATGTGGAGAATATATGAGCGTCTGCGCGGATGTGTTTGTGCATTTGTCGCCGTTTCCCTCGCCTTTTCCTCTCTTACACCTCTCATTTTGCATACAGTAGGCAGCAGCGGTGACGACGACAACGGCAGCGGCGGCGGCGGCAACGGTGGCATCAACAACAGGGAAAATGCCACAGTGAATGATACACACAGAGAAAGTTCGACAAACGAACGAAAAAAACTGAATATGGGATGCCTGTTGGCATCTATAGCATTCGCATGATTTTTTTTTTCATCTCTTCTGTTAGTTTAACCGTCCTATATGCACATGTACGATATCAAACACTGTGGTCGTTACTCTCATAGGGTATTATGATTATTTTTTATGTAGAACCACGCAATTGTTATACGCATGTGTGTTTTTAATATGCGTACAGGCATTTAAACACTTTTCGTTTTTGCCCAACCAATTTCGCGAGTCGAGAAAAAAAAACAGACGCACACACAAACATATATATATAAATTCGGCGAATTTCCTTCAAAGAGCATCGAAGTTGGAAAAATTTCAGAATTGGTCGTTGATGAAACCACTTTCTTTTGAAAGGTTGTACGCGTACAGTATGCGTTTGTAAAAGCAGAAATAGGGAAGATACAAACACGATAAAAAAAACAACAAAAAGAGAATAAAACGGAGAAATTGAGAAGTGGGAGAAACATTACTTATTCGCTTGCATATGTGAAAAAAAATATGTATATGCGTTGATAGTACGCACCGCTCGATTTTTGCTACATTCCATCCACATCAGCACTGGCATCACATTTATATACGAATTCATTTGCGTTTTAAAATGGCGAATTATGTTTTTATCATCTCACGCTCTCGCTGTTTCTTTGCCAGGGCATCGAGAAAAAGAAATTTGCATTGTCGCTGGGCGATTATTCACAAAATTATTTTTTCTTTTATTAAAAACTTACAAACTTACTTTTTGCTAAACAATTTTCTATTCATTTTGAACAAAAGCACATAAACTTTTCAGAGACCTTTGTTTCTTATTTGAATTCTTTTTATTCATACATAATTGCGTGTAATGGGAGCATTCGTTGAGTTTTTCCAGAAAGCACTTTGCTCTCTCTCTCTCTCTGTGTGTGTGTCTCAAAGTGCGAACGAGAGAGATAGAAAGAGAAAAAAGAAAGAGCCTGACTCCTTGTTGGAAAATTGGCAAAGACAATAAAAACCAGCGATAGAATGGAAAATGTAATAAGCGGCATCAGCAAAAATGGGATTCTTACTTAATCATGTTCTTCGGCAGCATTATCATTTTCTTCCAATTTTCTCTTCCTCTTTTTCGATATATTTACCGTGCATCGATCACGACTGTGACTTCTGCAAAGAATTTTAATTCTTATTTTCTTCGTTTTTCTTTTCGAATTTTCACCTTTGCAATAATTTAGTGGATGTTGAAATAGCGAAGTCATCAAATTGCGATGATGCGTATTGGCCCCAAAGAAGCGACGTCAAGCAGTTTAATGTTTTTTTATGGAAAATTCAATCTCATTTTAAAATTCAAAACGAATTTCGCATTTTACGTTCCTATACTATATATTTAATTATGGCGTTCATATCATTTAAACAAGCAAATGTAATACATACTCTGATCACCTCGAGCTCATAATTGTTTATACTTTTTTATTTTTCTTACTGAATGTAAGTACTTTTTCTAAATTTGAATGATATTTTCAAGTTTATGTATTGATCTAGTTGCAGAATACATCAAGTTAAAGGGCTTTAAACGAATTCAATATGTCATTCGGAGATCATCTCAAAAGCTTCAGACTGTTTGGAATTTAAGTTGTCATTTTGTCGTTTATTTGCAATTTAAGCTGCAAACGATGGATCTATATGTCTTTAGTGTTCAACTTGTTAACGATCGAATAGTTTACATAGCCATTCTTTGTGTGTGCACCTCAATAACGTACACATACATTACCATTTATATCGTTCATCATCGAAAGTGTGAGAGCAAGAGTAGAATATCCATGGTAAAAGTAAAACAACAGCAAGCCATCATGTTGAAGAAGAAGAAAAACTCTGCAGAAAGAATCTTTTATAGAAGAAAAACGCGTTCAGATAGATAAATACGAAAGAATGTAAAATGAAAAAAAAAAAAACAAGAGAGCAAGATAGAGAAACTCGACGGCAACAGCCAAATTTAACATTTAAAATATAAAAATGCAAAATAATGCGATTTTTTTCTCTCCCCATTCCATTTGCAATGCTTTCATCCATCGTTTTAGCTATTCTTTCTCGCTCTCAAATGGATGGTTCGCGGGTGTGGAGTGATATGATGTGTGTGTTGTTTCTTTTGTTGCTGACGAACACCACCAAGTTTAGTGCAAAAAGTATTGTGCAAAAATGAACGAAGAGAGAAAGTTTGAAAGTATGTTTTTTTTTATTCTCGTTCAAGTTTGCTTTTGTTGTTGTTGTTGTTGTTGTTGTTGCTGCTGCTGGAGTGTGAGAGTATCAGTTCCGCGCACACAAATAGAGAGAAAAAAATTATTCGCTATCCGTTTTGTCGTCGTATTACGTCTACGTTTAACACCCAGGATCAACAGCAACAAAAAAAATATCTTTAACATGGTGAATGTTTAACGTTCTTAACGAATATTTGCGAAAATTTAAACAATTCCCGTGGAAAATTCGATGCTTTTAAACCTTCTTCTCTGCCTTCGGCCACCGCACATATATGACTCGAACATCGAATACACATACACGTAGCAGAGCAGAAGACAAAAACAACGACGGAAACGGTGGTGGTGGTGGTGATGGTAGTGGTGGCAAAGAGTGAGCATACAAGTACGCGAAAACTGTGAAAAATCGCTTTTCTATCTTATATATGCAAGTTGGTGATGGTGTATGTATCTCGCGTGAACACATTTGCTATATAAATATTCCATACACTTTTCTCATTCTCTAGAGGCCGCTTGTTCCTTGTCTTTCTTTTTTTTTTTTCATTTGGTTTGGGTCTTTCTTCGTTCTGAAATCTTATTCGTTTTAACGTACAATTCACTATACGTAATATGCACATTGTACATATCATTATGGTTCTTTTGGCGAAAATTGTTCGTGCGTGCGACTAGTGTACTTACATATACAGTACATACACATATTATGCAGTAGAAGATACGTTACTTTGCCTGTAGAATCGCATAAAAATAGAGATTAAAATGGCAAATTTACAAACTGTAATAAAAGAAAACCGGGCCATTATAAAGCCAAATAAATGACACCGAAAAAACTAATTCATAAACAAACGGCATAGAGGTAATCCGTGTTGAGAGAGCGTCAGAGAGAAAGGGAAAGAGAAAGAGAAAAGAAATGCCACTGACTTTTCAATAGCAATAATTTTAGCGGATTATTTATATTCCATTTGAAAGCTTCAAGTTGGCTAGCATTCGTTCAATTACTTTGTTGATTCTGCGAACGCTTATTCTTCCATTCAATGAAAAAGTTGTGATTTTTTTTTTCTCTTCTTATTCTTCTTCTTTTGTTTCATTTACTGCCATGGCAAATTTTCATCATTTTTGCATGCGAGCTTGTGATTTATTCGACACAATGCTATCGAATTAAACAGTGTCAAACGCTCTCATTTGTAATTTACGGAACAAAAAATACAGCAACAAAAATAATCAAGGAAATTTAATTTTCGAAACAACGAATACGCACATAAAAAATACGCACACTCACACATACACACCGAAAATATTCACTCGATGTAATTTATTTGAATTTCTAAAAACATTGAAAATGCGATTTTTTTTACGATGCCGATTTATGTGGGGTGCGCGACGTATGTGCTGGGCATTAAGATAAAACAGATTTTATAATATGTACATAATATTCGTTGGTGTGTTGTGTGTCATTGCAATTGAAGACGAGGGAGAGGGAAAGAGTTTGGAATTTTTTGGCATTTTCCATTGTCTCTCTTTCGCTCTCATTCTTTCTGTCTTTTCGAAGAGATTTGATGGTGGTACGTGTGCGGTGTGCGTATAGTAACGGGCACCCATTATACGAAACGAAAAAAAAAATGTGCAGGCGATGTATTTAAAACGAAAAAAAAAACGAGAGCAAAAAAAATATGCGAAGAAAATAACCGAGGGGAGGGAAATTAAGCAAGTCAGTGTATTTCTTAATCTCAATCTTAATATGCATGTACACACAACGATGCTGTCGTTGCTGCTGCTGCTGATGCCACATTAAATAGATGTAAAGCATTTTTCCTCTCGTATAAAAAAATAGCAAACCAAATGAAACCCCTGTATACATTATATATTCACGTACACCATCGCTTTCTCTTTTGCTTGTTCGCGCGCGCCTGCAATTTTTTTTTCTCTTCTCTTCTTTAACTTGCTTTCTCTTACACTCACACTACGTGCGCTCGTCATCTATTTTTTCTTTCTTTTTTTTCGAATTTTTAGCGACGATTTTTTTTCTATGTAAATATTTTGGTTCATATTATACTCATCAGCATCCAGCTTTCAGTTGGGCCGTAAATTTGCTGCACAAAGCGAGAAAGAAAATGAGATATTTGAATATGTGACCGGCGTATTTTTTTTCCTTCGCTTCCACTACACATCCTGTCGCGCTGTGTCTCACTCTCTCTCTCTCTCTCTCTCTCTCTCTCTCTCTCTCTCTATGTGTGTTGACGCTTGCATATTTATTTGGTATTTTATATTTATGTATAAAATTTTGTTGTACATTGTGTATAAAAAGATAGAGCGAATTTAAAATTTTTTTTATTGGTTCTTATGGTGGTCTCTTTCTCCTTTTTTTTTTCTTTGACTGACTGGTTGGCTCGCTCGTTTTCTGCGATGTCTATTTTCGCATCATTCAGCGTTATCGCGTCTCTTCGCAATTTTTCTTTCTCTCATTAATATCATTATTATTTTCTCATCTGCTTCTTCCGACGTGGTTGAGTCGGGTGTACACTTAATTTACATAAAAAAGCATGATCGCTTAACTAAGAATGAACAAAAAAAAAGTCGTCTTCCTCGGTGTTTCACTTGTTTTTCTCCTTCTTTTCCATTCATTCTGTCCTTTTCTCTCTCACTTTTTTTTTGTCTTTGTGCTTATTCCAGCTTTTTATCACATCTTTTGGATGCTGAGCGCAAAGAGAAGAAAATGCAATTAAAATCTTATTTTCTTTTGTTTTGTGCGATATATATATATCTATATCCATATCTTCTCGACATCATTTTGCGTAAAATGCAAAATTAAATGCGCGAAATAGCAAACGAAGCTCAGGAAGAGCGAAAAAGATTGTGGAATTATGGTAATGGATAGGATCACCGCCTCTCAATATCATTCGCTACTAAGTATTAAGCGTTTCTCCTTTAACAAAAGATGAATTGCGCGACACACATACACCAAACGAAATTAGTTTCTCGGTGACGGTCTCCATTGACACAATAGTATATAGCATTATTTTTGCACACGTTGTTCTTGTCTTATTTTTCTTCAACTCTCAAATTTTAAGTCTAGAATAAAAAGGAACACGGCATAGATGATGCCAGCATATCTTCCCAAAGCGATATGACAAAACGTAAGAAATAGCCAAATGAAAATCTTTTTTCACGATAAAAAACATAGATCAAAGAAGAAGAAGAAAAAAATCGCAGCAGCCGACATTAAATAAAAACTGCACACTTCCACATTGAATTTTGTTTTTCGCATTTTCATCCTGCTCATTCGCACAGATTAAGCGTTGCCGTGAAACCGGCACGAGAAGTGTCCGAGATAAGCCACTTTCCATTGTTCAAGCATCACTTTCGATTTAACAAAACAAAAGCACAAAATAATAATATCACATAAAATTGGCAATGAATTGGAAGATTTTCTCGTTCATCATCATATCAGTGCATACAATATAAATACTAATCGCAAATGCCAATCCGCCCGTTGCGCTTAGCCAACAAAAATTGTGATTCATAGTGTCACGGGATCGAGCTGTAAATCTGTCGAAGAACAATATATATGGCAACAACGGCTAGGGAAATTAAGTGCAAAAGCGAAACAAAAGAAAGCGCAAAAAAAAAACTAGGACACAGCAGCCAAATTGTATCATCCGGGTGAGAGATATCCTGACGTTGTGCGTATCGTCATTTCTTTGGCATTTGGATACTTTTGACGATGGTACATTGTTTTTCTCATTCTTAATTTCCAATCTTTGGTTCATTTTTCTTTTCTGGCTGATTCATCATAAAATCGAAAATTCAATGAACAAAAAATGGAACAAAAGCGTCAAAAAAAACAATGCGATGCGCATTTCTTCACTTCGACTATGCATCTATTCGTGAAACAGCTACCTCGTAACACAGTCAAAAACAAAGCACATCAGAATCGCGTGTGTGCATTATTTTTTCTTCTTCTTCTCGCTATTGTTGTCGTCGATCCATTGTTATTGCTATTTTTTCTTCATTTTTTTTGTGTTCTATTCTTGTTTTTATTTCTCTTACCACTCATCAACCAAAAGTTACTTATATTTGGACACCCGCTTCATCGTCGATTTCTATTGTCTTTTTATTATTTCTTGGTGTTAGATCCGGCAATGTATTTTTATTCATTTATTTGAGGCGCTTTAATTACCCTGCATGTACGTGTACGATTTAAATCGATGGATACGCATACCGATTCGTGTGCACGTATTTTCATTCTCTTCGGAACATAAAAATTCTTCTTCACTGATTTTCATTTGTGGAAGACAACGGCGACTTCGATCAAAATAAAACGAACAAAATTCGGAATAATATATATATATAATATAAAGAGAGAGAAAAAAAAACAGCAGCAACGGCAATGAAAATAACAAAAATAAATTGCTCGAAATATCGTAATTCATTTACAGCAAAGTTGGTCTCTTTTCAATTTTTGATTCCCTCGAAATGCCGCGTACACATTTGATTATTTGCCACTACTTCATTGATTGCCTCATTCCACCTGGCTACTATGCCACTTCAAATACGGAATGGGTCTCTTTTGTTCTACGGGTGTACAAGGTGTGAAAGAAGGATGGAGCGCACCAAAACACTTGCGAGAGTGAGATAGAATCGATGTGAATAATTTTTTTTTTTCGTTCGTTCATTTGATTTCATTTTGCGTTATACATGTATATTTTCGATCGATTTTTCTTCAATATAACATAAACTCAGCTGAACAGAACATCATCTATTGTTTGCGTTGATGTGGTAATTATACTCATATATGCATAAATAAAAATGTGAAAAACTATCAAGAGAAGAAGAAAAAACAACAACTACATTGAATGGTGCGCGCTGTGAATGTCGAGTCTGTTTTATTTTTCTTCTTTTTTTGATCATGCTTAGCTACTGTGTGTATGTTGACGATGTTACCGTTTGTCGTTCTCCATCTCTTTTTGGTCTCTTGCTATTGTTATGTACTTGTTTTCTCTTGAGTTCATCGTTTTTTGGCTCTTTTCGATTCGTTTAATTAGCTTGTGAGATGGAGTATTAGTTCGTGTGAAAGAGTTATATCCCCGACGTTGTGCGTGTGACCGTATGTCTAAGCTAATAAATGTTTATAAATGTTAAATTAAAATTGATTGGATTTTTCTATTTTTTTTTTCATCATCTTGAGGATTCATTCATTCTTTCATTCATTTTTTTTTGTTCTCTTCATCGTACTCGGTCGTTTTTTTCCACTCGTGATAGATTAACAATTATTTTGAAGAAATCTCCAAATGCTGCTGTTGTTGTTTTTGTGCCTTTTTTGCTCTCTACTGCATTATCCACTGACCACGTAGCACAAGCAGAAACATTATTCTCCGAATTCGAATGGCAATGAATTATAACAACCGAAATGAATGAGCAAATGAATGCCGGTGAGAAAGAGAGAGAAGAAAAAAGCTTTCCACACAACTGAATTTTTTATTATATTTTTGGAAACAAACGAATAACGGACCACATCAGCACATATCAAATCGATGCGTGAATCAAATTTTCATTTAGGAATTTTTCTCTTTTTAAATAATACTTAATAATAACGAGATGATTGAACCAAACGAATTAAGAACGTGTGTGTGTAGTCTCAGAAAAAAAACTGAGTTACGATTAGAAATTGTATTCGTTTGACGAATAACATATGTGTAAATCAGAGACCGAACAGCAGCCGTAAGAAAAAAAAATCACAGTACAAGTGGAATTGTATCCGAATAAATAGGTTTGAAATGGTGCCTAATGTGCACAATATACCATTCTTATTCTCCAACAAAAATCGATCTTACTTCTTTTTTTCCTCTCTTATTCACTCGTTCATTTTTACGCTCCTTGCTGTCTTTCTATTACCAATCGAAGTTATGCACATTGTTTGTGCTGTCAGTGCACACGAACACGTAGCATATTTTCGTTGTACGTTATTGTTATTACATACTACAAATAATTTGATCGAAAATAAAATGCAATTCGAATAGACTCAATCACAATATAAAAAAAACTCAAACTAGAATTTCTTGTACACACACGTACACTGCCAATAACTGTAGATACATTGATTCATTGTGCTGCACCATTTATAGTCGATTGTCTCTGCCTCTTTCTCCGATGAGACTCATAAATGTGAGAGACATCCAACATAACAAATTTCACGGACTATGCATGAGCCAAGTACTTATCAAATGAATTCAAATTAACACCGTACACAGTTGAATTCAAAACAACAGTGTGAAAATCAGCAGAAACAATCATAGATAAAAATGGTATTACAAGTGTATGCAAGAGAAAATAATGCCACTTGAGCAGCTCAACCATGAGCTCAATTAGAACAAAAAAAAGTGAGATTATCGATAAATATATCTTTTACAAAAGAAAATAACAAATTAACAATTTATGTTTGTATCATTTTTTTTCTCGTTCGTTCAAGAAGAATCGCGAGAAAATCCCTATAAATGTTTAATGAATTTAGATCCATCTCGGAACAGATATATGATGAGAATAAATATTTTTTCTTGGTACACCAACTGTACTGTTCGTTAGTTTGATGAAATGGCTTAAGAAAATTTCGGTTTATATCGCTGATGGCGCGGCGCGGCATTGATGGCACATTATTGCGAAAATCAAGTGATATTGCGCATTAATATTTGATTAGTTTGGTTGAGCAGAGGAAAGAATTGATATGTGCATTGTGTAGTATCACGCAAATGATGACAGTCTATATCGAAATTGCTTATTTTTACTCTCGTCTTCTCCCCAACTTATATTTCCTAAAACTAAAAACATAAAACCAAGCATATTAATGCATTTTACTGAAATGATGGAATTCAACCGTCATATTCTATGTAAATGGAATAATAACATGAATGAAAAAATTGTAATAACATTTACTTGATGAACATGAAGTCACACCGTTCATTTACTTTTGCAATTGTCATTTCCGTACATTTCAGACTATACACCATTATCGCCTCCAAAACCACCACTAAATTGCGAACGTGTGTGTATGGCTTGCGTCATGGAAAATTGTATGCTGAAGAACGACCAAACAAACAAACGAGAGAAAAATAAAAATAAAACCCGAAAACATCTTTTCAATGAATAATTAATTAGAAATTATATGAATTCTTTCTTCCATATATTGTGTTTGTTTGTCTCGAATCCCGGTTATTTTCAGCAATTGCTGCTTTTAGGATAATAGAAGGCAGTGCAAAGTAAGCGTATAAGCGATCTAAGTAATAATTCAATAAGTAATAACTAATAATGACAACTAAGTATGGCCGTGCAAACTAATCAGAACGCAATTCAATACGCAAACACAAAACGTTTGTGCTACACGCCATTAATGTATGGCAGAAATCATGAATTCACTATTGCATCGTACGCTCAAATCATAACTTATTTTCTTGGTTACAAGAACAAAAGAACCGAAGACGACAACCGCACTTCACATGGAGACGAACATTTCTTCCTCATAGTCAAGTTGATTATACGAAACCAAACAGTATCAATGATTATGACAAATTTTCTCTTTCCCTTTCGCTCTTACTCTGTCAGGGCCTATGGCAGATATTCACTATCAATCGTATTTGTGCACACACACTGGCTGCTTTGTTGGTTAGATGTTTCAATGCAAGCTTGATTTTCTATTGATTGTGTCATTTATTTATAGATAAAAAAAAACCCGAAATAAATTTGATTTGAACCCTTCCATTGTGATTTATGTGGCATAGAGTTTTTGTTGTGATTGTTGCGGCCATCGAATCTGAAGTGCTGAAAAATAAAATCAGCAATCGAATTTTTGGTTGAATCGTTTATTCATATTTCAACAATGAATTCGCATTGCACTGTTTTAACGGTATGGTATGGTGCCATCTCTATCGCTCTCTGTATACTTTCACTTTCTACTCTCAGTCAATTGGTTTAAGTTTTTTTTTCTCTCCTCCACATTTGAAGCGAAATGGATAATCATTCAGAATGATTTTCACTGCATCATAAATGGATACAAGCAACAACAAGATACTGCCATTTTATTACTCTTATTTTTTTATCACTTTTTGGTTTTTACAGTTTTCCCAATCTCTTCGCTCCTATATGTGTATTTTTTTTTTATGAACACTTTTCGAATCGAATATGGCTTTGGTGCAGTTATGTGGTTCCTTACGATGCTCT
Organism: Contarinia nasturtii; assembly: GCF_009176525.2. NCBI lineage: Eukaryota > Metazoa > Arthropoda > Insecta > Diptera > Cecidomyiidae > Contarinia > Contarinia nasturtii. The sequence goes on from NW_022198581.1 coordinate 1,838,041, forward strand.
ATATATGCACGACACAGTTCATATCTGGACGAGATATAAAATTCGTATAAGGATTCGGATTTGAAAAATCAAATTTCTAATTGCCTTGCAATATTTTTTTCGCATTCATAAATTTGGACGGGGTTTCTCTCTCTCTCTCTCTCTCTCTCTCTCTCTCTTTTCGATGTCATTGAATATTCATGAATTTTTCATCGAATTTCTTTGTTATAATCTGCATTCTGCATATTTGATGAGCGAAAAAGAATCAATCGATTGTCTTTTTGTTTTATTGTCTCATTCAGTACGACGACGATGGATCTGATGAGCAACGAAAGAAGAGAAAAAAACCAACAACGTAATATCATAAATCCAAAATAAAATAATGGCAGCAGAAGTCCAAAGATGATGCAGGAAGAAAAAGAGATAAGGAGAAAACGGAAACAAAATCACACGTATGGACAAAGACAAAAAAAATAACATACACACTCAAAAAGCGAACTAATAGAAAGATTCACGGGGAAAGAGCGAGATGAGTGAATAACAATAAACAGAATAAAAAAATGATGGAATAAAATAAATGAATAAAATAATGGGATTGCAAAAGACAAGCGAGCAAGCCGAGCGCGATTGAAAGAGGACCGCACACAGCAATGGCCACGACAGAGATGGAAAATAAAATAAATCGATCAGATGCTATTTGTATATTGAAGATGTGTATAATATTCCTATATAGGATTATGCACGTATTTTTTCATTCCTTTTATTTCTGATGCTGCTGCTGCTGCTGTTGCTTCTTCTTCTTGCCGACTTACTTTCGTCATATACACAATAAGCATTTTTACTTTTTAGATATGCCATTCGACTCGACTCAAGCACACACACACACACACACACACACAATGCACCATACACATATAAATCCATTTTGGCCGCTCACACACACACTTATGCATTTTGTGGATTTTGTGTGTTATTTTTTATATATAGACTTTTATTTTTTTCGACTGTTTTTTAGGGCGCGCAAAAATGCTATACCCTAACAGTGGTACTAATGAAATATGTAGTCTTATCTACTCATTATAGCTCTCCTTCTCATACTTGCCGCTGTCGCCTTTATCGTGGTGACTCTTGTGTTTATGTGTATATATGTGAGAGTGTAATGTGTATACACATTTTTTTTCAACGCTCTTATGTCGTCCGTATTATTTTTTCTTTCCTCTATGTTTACGGGTTGCTCGTGCCGGTCGTATTTTTTTTCCACGCTCCTGCTCTTCAAATGACAGAAATTCAAATGCGCGCGCGCTCATATACACATTATGTGTTGTCGGTGTGTGTGCGCGCATTTGTCTTCATGTTTGGCAAATTGCATGAATAGAAAAAATAGGGACTCGACAATGTTTTTTTATTTTTTTCAAAATTGAAAGAACAAACTGCACATAGACACCCATATACAAGTAACGCGGTTTTCGCGTAAATATTATATTAAAAATTTAAAAAGATAGGGTTCCACATGTACATGGGTCTGCTTTATCTACTAATATTAAGCGAATACTTTCAAATGTTATTCTATGTGCATTGTGCACAATTGCACATTGCACACCCGAGCGCGCACACACACACACCGAAAAACGCTCACTTGCATTCGTTTTGTTTTGTTTTTTATCTCTCGCTTTCGCTATCCTTGTGTGACTTTGTAACTAATGTATCATAAGCTCCGGACTTAACCTTGCATTAAGGCAAGCAGCGATAAAAAAAATATAAATTTTCGAAAGTAAATCCGTATCGGTTGGTATAGAAAAAATAATACTGTCAAGTTAAATGAGACAGAGTGATGGTGAACGACAAAAAAAAATTGGCATATCACCAATACAACGATACACATTCGCTATAAATTCGATAAATGCATTTGAAGCGATCTTACGCATGCTGTGCACACGCTCCTATTTGAATAGCATTCGTTTTTTAATCGATGCCAAGTGAGAAAAAAGTCATATCGCACATCCATATGTGCCGTGCAAATACAATAACCGCAAAAGGCAAAAAAAATATCGGTGTGAGATGTGTTCTATTATGTAAAATATGCACCTTATACACACTTACACCGATTGTTCGCTTTCTATCAGCGCATACACAGAGTTTGAAACACTAAATGTCAAATTTTCGGTATTTTTTTTTTCTGTTTTAAATCAAGAAATATTATATCCATTTAATAGTGTTTCGTTGTGAGCGCTGCATGTGGAATTTTTTTTTCCATTTCGTACCTTTGTACAGAGCATAAAAATTCGAAAACCAATGTCAACTGTTAAATTCTTGAATGATCATATCATGCAACTGTTTCATATTATTACTTTATAAAAAACAAGATAAAAGACCGACCAAGAAGGAAAAAACAAAAGAACTGTGTGTGCTAGATGATATTGGCTTCGTAAATGAGAATGCTTATCCTATTCACAGTACAATCATTCTAATGTACAGCACAGGGAGAGAGAGAGAGTATTTTGTGATTGTATCTATCTTTCAGAACATTAACAGCAGCATCAACGGAGAATGAAAAATCGGAAAAATTTTCACCCAAACTCCAAACACTACAAATAGCATACAGCACAGCTCAGCACATTGTCGAAAATTACGCATAAATATACACAAAAAACTGCTGCAAATGAAATGAATCCTGCACATATAACGCACATTTACATCCACAAACACATAGAAAGCCACTCAAATAAATGTATACGCAATGCACACATACTCATGCATTCACTAATGGTAATAATAAGTTTAATTTTATATTACCCTCGCAATGAAATCAAAATGAATGAATGAATGAAAAAAACGGCAAAGAAACACAAGAGAATAAAAAGAAGAAGAAGCAGCGCATAGAGTCGAAGGAAAAAAAAAATACAAAATAAATAAAATCCGTAGAGAAAAAATAATGGGAATGAAAAAAATAGAAAACCATTAATTTCTCTTTGGGGTGCAAAAAACTGCTATGTATATATAAAAAAAATAAAGAGTGTTCGGTCGCTCTCTCCGTCACAGACAAAAAAAACGACGGCAGGGACAGAGAAAGAGAGACAAGCGCATACAATCGGCATTATATTGTGTATGTGCACTTTTTTTTAATACACAGTTTTTTCTTTCTTTCTCTCTTCCTCTCTCGTCCGGGGGTTTTGTGTGTTTTTTATGCTGTTTTATATTTTGAAATGCGCGTCGCATAGAGAAAAAATACTCTCGTCACTGACGGCACACACACTCACTTACAGTCACACACTTGCGTATACGGTATATTATGTTAATGATTTCGGAACCCTCATTTTTTATAAATGCATTATATCCAACGTACGAAATTTCGTACATACACACAAAAAAAATAAAATGAAAAAAAAAGTTCATAACTGCAGCAACAACACAGTAACAGTGTTCTTAATACATTTGCGTTGCGTTGCAGGGTTCGATTTTTTCGTGTCGGGCCAAAAAATAAATGAAAAGCAATCATCTTTCCTGACTGCCGATTATTTTCGGCTATTGTTTTTGGTATCGTTAGAAAAAAAAATAGTCCCTGAAATGCATATATTATATCATGTAAATAGTTCGAAATGAATAAGCGTTGATCTGTATATATGCGTATATGATTAGATTGCCAATGGGGCCAAAAATAAAACTGAAAAGACAAACTAATTGCAATTGGTTTTTCTATCTTTTTGTTCCTCAATCGAGAGATCTCTCTTTATGTATCTCACTACTGATGCTGTTGTTTACATTTCGGGCACATTTTAATGGTACATTTCGATTTTTTCGTCAACATTAAATATGTGTATGTCTCCAGTCGAAAATTAATCACGATGAGATCAAAATAAACGGATTCGCAACACTGCCGAACGAATATATTATTATGAAATGTATATTTATTTTAGTTTGTGTGTGTGTGTGTGTGGTTTGAGTTAATTTTGCAATGCGTCTAGGCGAAGCAATAACGGTTCTGACTATTGCCACTACACACATTACCATTAGCACCCTATCAAATGCGTGCAATGTCAGAGAGAGAGAACGAGAGTCGAATGTAATAAAAAAATATGAGCTGAAATATTCCGGAAAAAACAATGGGCGAACAATAAGCAGAAAAAACAACACACATTGAAGTTCGAGGTCGTAAACGTTGCGAATTGAATTTCATTCGATATCGTCGTTGTTTTAATGTGCATATAGCAAACAAATTGCAAAAATAAAGAGAACATCTTCCCATAATATGGCTCATATCTAGAAAAGAAATTTCACCATTAATAAACGCATGGATACCATGGGGTTTTTTTTCCTTCTCTGACGTTCATTATTTCGGAGAAAATCGTTTTTCATTTGGAAATTTCTTCTACCGCTTTCTTTATATTCTATATTGCCTTAATAATTTTTGCGTATGTACACATGCAACTACTCTGGCCTCAAAATAACGCATATTGTACCCAATGTATCCGTGACGAAACGCGTATATGTGTGTATTTTTCAATATATTTTATGTTTTTTTTTTTTTTTTTTGCTTCGTTCTGGTCTTACAGAAATAAATAGAGAACGAGATCGCGGACGACCACACACATCAGTATACACACACACATTCGCATTCTCTATCTCATCAATGATAGCTGCTAGCTAACTCTGACTTCTGTGGGTTGGTAATTTTTTGCGCCTTTGTTTGCAAAAATAAAATGAAAAGCGACAACAGTGGAAAACGTATGTAAAAAAACAAAAACAGCAAGAGAAGAAGGAGGAGGAGGAGGAAGAAAATAAGCAGAAGAGGAAAACCGTTTGCTTCACGTAATATAATTTGGATAATATATTACATGTGTGTAGCAGCGTCTAATATGTGTGCAGGCAATATACTCAAAACGCCGATTTTTTTTCATTCGCATTTTTTTCATTTACGTTCTCTCTATCTCTATCCCGGTAGAAATGCGAACACGTATGTACAGTTTTCGGCCACCCCGCCAACCATGCACCTCATTCATTTCTTATACTTCTAATGCCTTGAAACTGTACGAACGACGTACATTATCATATATGATTTCCTTCATATTTCCTTTCGGTTTTCCCTTTCTTTTTCTTTTCTCCTCTCTCTCTCTCTCGCTCTGTTCCTCGTCATTCGAATTCCTTTTATACTTGGTTTACGGCGATAGAGAGCCGCTATTATTTGTTCTTCTTTCATTTTATAATGCACGCTTGTTATTTCTACCGTGAGCGTATCTATCAACCGGCTGGATGGTATCAACAAGCCGAAATTCATCGCTTTGCAAAAAGAATGAACAACAACAACAACAACAACAGCAATCAATAACAGCAAAAGCAATATATGCAAAATAAAACGCTATCGCTTCAAAGTGAGATCGAAAAAATCCAGCGTCAAATGCAAAGCATAGATGAGTAAGCTAGAGGAGCATGTGAGATGGAAAGCGTGAAACGAATAGAGAAACGAAAAGCGACTTAAAAAAAATGAACGAAATAAAATCTAAGAAAACAAACGAAAAGCAATGGATCTCTGGTACTTACGTTGGAAAATATTAAATGTTCATAAACTCATATACATACCCGTAGAGAAGGTAAGTATCATATTCGCCATTAAATTCAATGCTATGTGTGCAACATTTTGCGCAGTAAACTCTTTGAAAGCACTTTTCCAACCGAATAAGAATGTTTGTATGCTTAGGATAAAGGAAATCTGCTTTATTCAAAATAGTTTTCTCTGTCATCGTTTTCTTCACTACCTCGCCCTCTCATCCTTCCAAATCTTTACATATCCCACTCTTTCATCGCGCGCGTGGGGCGCAATCGTCTTCTTCTCTGCCATTCATCGGTTTCCCGTAGATAATTAAAGAACTTTGAAACATCTCCATTCAACGGAACTCATTCAAATTGCACTCCATTTTCATTGGAATTTTTATTTGAAAAATTTCAAGTGGATCGTTTCGAACATTGATAATTCATGACAGTCTTAATGCATGGCAAAATAACTGAAATGAAAGCCGGACCAAAAGTTTAACTAAGAATGGCAGGCGGCAAAAGTTCTCATTCGCTCTTTGCTTCAGGCATGTTGAAAATGTGTTTCGTCTGAATCTTTTATAGAAACTTCCAACTAATTTAATTACTCGGTTTTTTTTTTTGCTATTGCCGGTTTCTGCTGCATCCATCATGGATGAGCGAATGAATTTCATTGGTCAAAAACAAACTTTCAAAAAAGAAAAATTGTAAAAATTCGTCGGCAAGAATCATGCATAACACAGCAAATAGCAATAAGTTTCATATCGTTTCATAATATTACTTCAAAAAAAGAAGGAGAAGAAGAGAGAGAGAGTGAAGATGATTTCGGGTGCGAATACGAAACAAACCGAATTTCATTTCAAAAAGCAATGGAATAATCTATTTCGAATGTGCATCTAAATTTGATTTCATGTTTGTTTTGACTGATTTTGCATTTCAAGACAAAGATGATATAAAATACATTCCCTTTTTTTTCTCTTACGTATTTTATAACCTGCCAATCGTCGTCGCTTGCAAATTGAAAGCGCGCCCGAAATCAGCACCTTTAAAAGAGGGCGAGTACGGAGCCAAGAGTGAGTTAGAGCAAGAAAAAGAATATGTGTAAGTCAATTTATGGAGCAAGCGACTTAAAAGAGAAGCATCACATCAGCGACAATGATAATTTCGGATGGTTGATGACGATGATGATAATGCAAGGGAAAAGTGGAAAAAGAAATCAGCAAAGGCAAATGTACAAGTACATTATCCAACGGGGTAACAGGACGAATTCATCTCGAGCGAAAAAGAAAAGAAAAACGAACACGGAATGAGAAGAAGTAGAAAGGAAGAGAAAAAAAAATGTAGATTTGCCGAAATTATACGTACGATTCGGTGTACGTATGGAGCATATAGTTCAAAAATATATTATCTATGTAAAAAAGATAAAATTTCATTGTCAAATCCATCCACACAGTCAAGCCCTTTACTTATTCATTTTTTTATTCAACTTCTTCTTCTTCTTTTTTCTTATTTTTTGCGCTTCTCTTCTCGTATGCCGCATTTTTCCTCAATTTTCAAGCGGCAACACAAAAGTAGAAATAAAAAATGAAGAGAAAAAAAAACAACAACTGAAAAAACACCACCTACAACAACAAGCAACGCGACTACGACAGCAGCAGAATACAATTTGCGAATAAAGTTCTTTTGTCACACTCTGCCACATATATGCAAGGAACATACTCACACGTCATGCCAGTCACTCGTGTGAGCGTTCGATGCTATATGTATTTTCTTTTCAATTTATGCAGGCATCTTTTTCGTTAGCTTGCCACTCGCTCATTTTCCCGAAGTCTTTCACATCTCCATGCTCACACATCGCTTCTCAGTTGTGTGTTTTTTTATATTCATTCTCCATCCTCCACATTTAATACAAATTCTGCTGCTTCTACTTCGTTTTATTCTCCGTTGCTTTTTCCTTATTCTTCTTTTCTTATTTTCCATAGAATAATCAAGTTCATATATTCGAATGAGAATGGAGGAAAAAAACCGTCCAACTAAAATAAAAAAAACGTAAAGCATCACAAAAAGCACACATACGCAGAACGAAAGAGAGAAACGGGCACACATACACATCGAAAATGAAATAATGAAAGCAACAAAAAAAAACCGAAAATAAGAGCGAACGTATAGAGCGGCGAAAACGAACACAAGAAACACACGAAGAAAAGGAATACAACGACGCTGGAACGGGCGAAAAAAACACACACGAATAACGCATATGTGTTTTTCTTTTTCTGGGTAGAGAGAGGTATCGTTCTCGCGCGCGCATTTCTCTCTACCATTCGAAAGATGCTTTTCGTTTGCTTTGCGCCACACTTGTACGGTATATGGTGGATCTATCTTGCAAGCAACAGAGGACAAAAAAAAAGCACATATCGTACTTGCTCTCACATCAATAAATGCATACATAAGCGAGGAACACCAATTACATTTTAGTTTTATGTCACCATTATTCTTACCCCACTGATTCGTCCGACCTCCACTCGCATAAGACTCTGCGCTACAAACTGATGCCGTCGTCGTAGTCATTCTTACGATGTTGTTGCTGCCGCACATATATGTGGCTGCTCTTCGGCTTCATATGATGTTGTTGATGATTATGAAGAAGAAGAAGAAAAAACGGGAAAAAATGATAAAACGACACAAGTCGAAAGCAGCGACAACAACAACAGCAGCAGCAGCCAGAGTTCTCTTCACATAGATTCTCATGTTTAGATTATGATGCATGAAATGCATACAAACATATTCCATCTTTTCGATTTTCTATTCGTTAACTCTTCTTCTACATCTAATAGATTTATCATGAAACTTCAAATTCATGCAATAATTATCGATACATATTTCATGACATAATCGTCGTTTCTTTCTTTCGTTGTAAATTTTCTAGCGGCAAAGCTTTTCAAAACTACCATTTTTTATAAATGATTTTCTATTTACTCTTGACATATTTTAAATCGGTTGCGAGTCATTTTTGCTTCTTTAATATTCAAAGACTTCAGATAATATTAGTAAGAACGCGGATAACATGCAAAACATAAATTCTGAATTTATCAAAAACACACAGAAATGAAGCGATTCTAGTGCCAAAACAAAGTGAAAAAATCATTCAGAAGTAATTCTTGGAACAAAAATGAACAAAAATTAGCTGCAACTGTAAACTTTACAGTGTAAAGTTTGGTAAAAACGACTTTTCGTTCAAAAATATAATTTTTGGCATTTTTTATTGAATTTTTGCAATCTTTTTTGATTGAACGCTTTTTTTGTGATTAAAATTTCTATGAGTACAGTTACAACTTGGATATCTGTCATCTCGGTTAATCGTCAGTCTGAAAGTTAAATTTATATGACAAATTTTGGCTTTTTGATAAATTCATTCGAATATTTTTTTATTATTGATTTGGAAATAATATTTTAGTTTTGGTCATTTTGTTATTCATTTATATAAATAACTGTTAACAGTCTGTTCTGTTAGCCAGGAGGAGGTTCGACAGAAGGTTTCACCCGTTCCTAACAAATAACCGAGTCTCCACTGTATTTATATATCAGTGATATTCTCCCTTGGAAAACCTATTTCCATCATTGAACTTTAATATACATGTTTAAGAAACGAGGCTTCAAATTTCGGTAAAAAAGTGAATTCTTTACCATTTAAATTATTACATTCAGTTTGAATATATTTTGTATGAAAAATTATGCAGAAGTTCTCATTTTTTTTCGCTTAAAAAATGTCATTAGTATAAAACATACTTTCAAGTTTTAAAAGTAAAATGACAAACGCTCTCCTTCATATTATGTATATATGAATTAATGTTTATATTTTTTTTCCAGTGAAAATTAGCGACATTATTCGCTTGCACAGAAAAAAAACGAATTCTACATAATTGTTTATGTAAATTGCATATTTGAGGGATGGGCAAAGGAGATAATACGAGTCCACTTAAGTGAGTGCCATTACATGAATACATTCGAGGCGAAATTTCAAGAAAGAAAAAAGAAATCGGTATATAATTGCAATTCTAAATTGCAAATGTGGCGCGCAACCTTATGTATACGCGCTTTAGCATTATATACAGACACATATACACTCATACACAAAAAGTAAACAAAAGGCATGGAAAGGGAAAAAAAGGGAACGAGTGAAAGGAAAAGAGAAAGAACGTTTCACATCTTTTAAGGTCCTTTTATTTTATTAAAATGTACATAAATTCTTGTCGGTGCGCTGGTTGGTGTTATTGTTGGTGGAATTTTCATGCGCTTTCATCCCATCAAGCTCTATATAATATTAAACTTTTAATTACGAGACGCGAAAAGGAAAACGAACAGCGAAGATGAAGAACAAACAGAAAAAGCGATGCAAAAAGAAATGTCGACAACGACGACGACTACTACAACGGCGACGCCTGATGATAATAACGAATGAGAGTGATTTGTACGAACGAAACAGTCAAGCGCCTTCATGAGCACACACCCAATCAAGATTTTGCGAGTCCACGAGGCAAACGGAATGGGGAAAAAGTTCGAAAAACTTCAAATAGCTATGAATGAGTAATTCAAAGTTCAAATGTTCGTTTTTTTTCTCACTCTTCACTCATTTTATTCGCTGGCTCCATTCTCTTTCACTCTTTTGCAATATTCTATGTTCAATTTTTTCGAATTGTACAGATTTCTTACAGATGCGATTATGAATGTTGAAACGAAAAAGAAAAATGAACGCAAAAGTGGCAAACGTTTTGGTACGCCGCATGATGAACACGATTTAACATCCAACTGACATGCATTTTATTCATTTCTTAATGTGATCCAAACCAAAGTTTGTGAACCAACGAATTTTCACTTAAAGTACAATATGTTTTGGTCGAATGTGTACCTTGACATAAAAATCAACAAACGATTATGTATAAAACGATGTTAAATAACAATCGAAAAGAACCTTCAAATTTATTGTACAAGAAATTATGTTAATGTTAAAGCTTTCATTTTAACTTGTATTACATTTCTTTCAAAGAATATTTTTTATTGATAGACTGTAGACTATGCATAAATAGCAAGACTTGAAGATGTTGACTACTTCTCACTCAATTTCGATACATTTGAATCTGAATAAATTCACTTGCCTTGCTAAAAATAATTATATTTTACGTGATATTATCAGATTCAGTTGAATTCAGCCATTTAATATATATTTTTCGACTAAAGTCTATAAGCTATAACCATTCTAATTGATCATCGAAAGATTTTTATTCCATAGAATTATTAAAGGTGCTCAGAAATTTCGAGAAACTGTTTTGTTCAAAAATTAAAAAAAAAACACTGGTTCTCAATCAAAACAAGTACCTTTGGTTTGAAATTGAACCTGAATTGTCGTTATTGCAAATTGATTACTCTCATCTAACAAACAGGTATTTTATTTTTTTTAAATCCGCAAAAAGATATCAGTATCTGATAAAAAATGTGATGATGGATATAACACATAAGAAATTAACAAAAATTATTCAAATTTAAGAGTTTTTGATCAAATTGAGTAGCTTATTTCGTCAAATATACCTTTCGATACACAACATTTATTCAGCTTTATTAGAAATCTTATTCGATGATATAAATGTGTATAAAAGGTTACTAATCAGCAAACACGCAATATTTTTTCGTATATACATCCATATATTTACCAAGTGAAAATTAAACAATATATTTCACAATACTCTGGGCATGATTTGTGTAGATTTCCTCTTTCGCGTGCTATTGATTTCCATGCAAACCATTAACATCGCATATTAAATTCAACATTAAAAAAATAATTGTGTTGGCTTCTCGTCAATAAGTATTCTCTTGTTTTTTTCTTTTTTTTGAAAATTTATGACATTGGCAAATGAATGCATTTGCCAATTTCAGAATATCCGTGCGCATCGCAAAATAAAATATGCCATCTGGGTCTATAAAATATCTTAAATTACATTTAATGCTTAAGCCGTAACTGTTGTTTTTTATTCTGTCAATTCATACGCTCAACTTTAATCGATTCATGTGCACACTCTTCTAAATTACAAACACCATCGATGGTGACAAAACGGTTTGATTGGTGTGCATTGCATCTCTCTGTGTTCTTTTTTCATTCACTCTTTCCACCGATGTGTCAATACATGTGTGTATTTGAAAATATTTGAAATAAAAAAAAACGGAGGAATGAATCGAAGAAGCGAGATAGAGTGAACAAAAAACATACAAATGCGACACAAGAACAATATATGTGAGTTAGCAACGTCAGTGGCACTAGAGATAGGCAAAACTTGTAGCACAACTGTGTGACACTCACATACGTAATGTGCACGAGAGTAAAAAAAAAAAAAACATAACAGAGAAATTGTATTTGTCAGTTAAATAGTGTATCCTTGTAGACTTTGTATTGATGAATCGATTGGCAGATTTGCCGAAAACGAATGTTTTTTAGGGTAGCGTGTGTGCCACGTTTATCTTTCGTTCAATTCCACGTGTACGTACGAGTGAACGGGATGGCATGTATTGTGTTGTTGTTGTTGTTTTTTTTTTGCTCTTGCTATTTTGTTATTGGTATAAAATGTATTTTGAATGTTTCTTTCGGTTCGATTTGTGTATTGACGATGATTAGATGGTACCCGAAGAGAATAGCATATTAAATTTCACATATTGAGTGTACGCACACGCACAAATTCACGAAGAGCGCTACATCAGCAGCATTAACAACCCTTTAGAAAGAGTTTTTGTCGCGCGAGTCAACCGTCTACATTCTTTTTTTTTACTGCTACTGCTGCTGCTGCTGCTGCCGACTGTAACACACATATGCGCATTTGAAAAATTAGCTCATTTCACATATATACCGAGAGAGAGAGAGAGAGAGAGAGAGAAAAAAAAGGAGAGCGAATAGAAAACGAATCGAAATTATGGTTCAATACACTATCGATATCGCATTAGATGCCAAACCAAAAGTTCTGCTTCAGAAGAGGCAAACCAAATTAGAAACATAGGAGCGAAAAAGTGCGCACGATGCGTGCAATGAACGCACACACAACGAATGCTATACATTAGAGATTTGAACTGTGCTCTGGCTTAGTCCTTATTTTTACCCATTGTTATTAGGAAAAATGCGACTTTTTATGTTTTCTATTTCATTTGCTCCTGTTCGTTTGATTGCATAATACTGAATTAAATATACATAACGCAATGTGCACGCTAGTTTGTTCACTTTCTCTTTTTCGCTCATTTTGACCTAACAACTGACAAAACAAAGCGCACAAATTAGAATTTGTAGTCGAATGGCGTGTGTGTGTGTGCACGTCCCATTCCTCCTTCTATTGCATCCTTTCGATAGCAAATTAATTTATCGATTCTTGTTGATTTTCGATGCCGATAACCACATTGAACACTGAACATAACAAATATATGTGTTTGCGGGGAGAATGTAAGATAGTAAGAAATCTCATCCCATTTCAAGCCTTTTTTTTCGGTGTCGCCTAAACATTGCGCCCGAGAATGGTTGGATTAAGCTGGCACCAAATTCACAATTCTCAGTTTGTCTTTGTTTAGAATAAATGTGCATATTTGTGCGCTGAGACCATATCTATGTCCTCAGGGTGGAATTACACCATGACACATATACACACTCACCACTGAATGAAGAAAAAAATGAAGCGAAAATGAATACAGAAGGTATTACATAAAAAGTAGAAACAACGTTGTTATATCGCTATGAAAAATTACCAAAGAAGAGAAGAAGAAATAAAAAGAGAACGAACAAAAAAAAAATCGAACCAATTCATGGTTCAAATAACATAATCAATACACCACACCGAATTATTATTAAAAATCCCGAATACTCCGATATTACAAGCGGTGGAAATAGAATCGCTCACGCGCGATATTTTTTAAAACCGACAGAGATGATTGATACCGACCAATTTTTTTTTCTCGCCCTCATTGCCATAAATTGGTGACGCTGAATATCCACAACGAAGGAAGCGTTCGCTTTTTTCCCCGAGTCAAAAGAAAACATTCGGCTTCTCATTAAAAAAATATACAGAACGAGAGCCAAACTCTCATTAAAGCAGCTATAGAATATTTATACATTATGAGCCAATGCAGTTTTATTTTCGATGTTGCTTTCAAAGCGCTTTGTTTTTTGGCTTATGTATGTCGCATTTTTCGATCCGATTGGCGTGGATGGAAAATTAATTTCTATTTCAAACATGTACCATTTGCACAAACAATCGTGCACAGCCACTGACGAACACGCGCACTTATTCTAATTTGCAACAAAATTTGAATAAGAATACAATATTGGAAACACACACAGAGTGAGAGAGGAATGAAAACAAAAAAAAATCGAAATCGATCGAACGATGAGAAATAATAACATAAAAAAAACTAATAAGATTATCATCGATGCATTAATGAGTTTTTCACATAGCGTATGGTTTATATACTCGATTATGGGTTGCACTCTTTTCCTTTTTTTTCTATTTTCATTCTGTGTGCGCGCAAGCATTTATTTCTAACTTGATTTTAATGCGTACACGCTACGTAATATTAATGCGTGTGCATATGATCGATTTTGTTTCGATATAAATTCCTCTTTTTTGTTCCTTTCTTCGCAACGTTACTTCTGATTCATTGAATATTGAATTTCGGGAATATATTATTAAAATAGTAAAAAATCGAACCCTTCGATAAACATTTGCTTGCTCACACACACACACCATCACAGTCAAACATGCATACAGATATTCAAAACTGAACTACCACAGCCTTTTGATGATGATGACGATAGCGAATTCATCGAAAATGAAAAAAAAATTGTGCGAGACGATAAGTGGTGAGAGCGAGTCTAAATATCTTTGAATGAAATGCAGATAAAGACGCAGAAGAGCTGGAAATTTTCAATTGGAAAATGAATTCGATGCGCGCTCGAGACACAACTATCCACTTTCCACTCAACGTTTTTTTTTTCTTCGTCTCTATGCAGTGCACTTTCTCTCTCTCTCTCTCTCTCTCTCTCTCTCACTCAATCTCTCTTTCAGACTATCTATCTTTCTAAATATATTTACACATACTCTCAGCACATTTTCGATAGTAATACAATTATAGGGATTTTGTGTGCATACATTTTTGGGCACACTCAAAACCATTCACAATACGTTTTTCGACTGGATTTGCCATACGAATACAATATACGTGAGCACGCAATGCATTTGAAACTAATACAAAATTAAAGTGATGTGACAATAAGAAATTCAAACAAAAAGAATTAATATCGAACCGCTTCGATCGATTTTTTTTTGCTCTCGATTCACCATTAACGGTGTTGTTGTTTTTCACTCGGCTGTTGTTTTGTTTTCAGATATACATTTTTTGCTTAAATGCATTGTTAATGTGATTGAATGATATTAGGGACCAAAACCGTAACGAAACTCGAACATTTAAATTGAACACTCTCTCATGCACACAAACACACACATACAGATACAAACACTTAAACTCAACGTTGTCATGTTTGCAATTTTTACGGGTTCAATGATACTGACATTTTGAGTGGAGTCACTCACAAAGCTCTGTCTCTTTCTTTCTCCCGGGTTTTTTGCATTTGTTTGCACGCATCGAAAAAATATTTAGCAGTATTTGAGAAACGAAAAAATAAAATTCACAACCGACAAAACCAATTGAGTGTAACGTTTTTGGGAACGATTATAATAAGATTGCAGTTTTTCTACAGCAAAATCGAAATCGGTCAAAAGTCGGTGAAACGGAAATGGCCTCTCTTGAAATGTTCGAATCAATTGAACGTTTGTTGTGGCTAAAGAAACTAAATTGGAATCAAATGATGCGTTGTCAATATGAATAAATTAACATTTACATAATAATTAAATGGTTTTGATCAATCCCAAAAATAGCTCAAAAGAATCGGAGTTTTGAATTTATGACGCGCTCAACATGATTGGAATATGCTAAGAGTTGCGCGTTGACAGAATACAGTGTGGACCATGTCTATGACCGAAAACATTTGGTGTGTGCTGTGTCGTCTGAGTCTGTTGTAAAGTAATTTTATCAACAGTTTGCCAAACATCTAAAGACGTCCAACAATTGCATTAAAAAATAAATACACTCACAGAGAAATAGAGAGAGAGAGAGAGAGAGAGAGAGAGCGTGTAAAGAGGCGATCTCCAAAACGGTAGCTATGAAGAAAAGAATGGAACAATTCAATGGTGGCTTTTCATGTTGCTTTCTCGTCTTCAATTCTTTGTTCGGCTGGAATTGTTTCAATTTTTCAAAGGCAAAGAATAAGTGCACATAATCTATATGTGTATATTTCTACACACAATAACAGTGCCACATAAGATAAAAAAAAATCGATATAACTTTTCATCGCACGCACACGAAGATGGTCACCCATTCCATATGACGGACACAGCATTCACGCACACCGACAACGTGCAAACTGAACGACGAGAAAATTATTATTATGTTTTTTTTTTTTGCTTAAAACGAAAGCGAACGAAAATTCAAAACGGAATTTGGTTGTTGTTCAGAGAAGTTATGATTTATTGATTTTCTTGGTTTTGGTACTGACACCGCGCACCATTGCCACTGTTACTGTTATTGTTATGTTTCATAGATACATCTTCTTTTTTCTACTCTAGTTTCTTCTCCTTGAGATTTTTTTTAAACAGGTGTTTGACAACGAATGAAAAAAACCTCCGGTGACTACGTGCTAGGATACAAATTCCCCCTTATAGATTTTATTGATGCTGCTCTTGACTTATCTCGCTCTCTCTCTTGCCATCGTTTTTCTTTCTTCTCTCTATCTGTGTCTATTTGGTCGAATTATCCATTCAACTTTTTTTTCATTCGTAAGTTACACGCAAAACGGCTACAATTGTAAAGGAAAAGAGCTTGCAATGGAATGGAAAATGCGTTAATATATCATCTCATTGACGAAATTACTTTATGACGGTGAAAACAATCCGATGAATACAAAAAAAAACAAATTTCAAAGATTATTTACGAATTGTTTGCAATGAAACATCAGGATGAAATGCATGTAGCAAACGCAATTATTTAGTCTTACAAAAAGCAATTAAATAAAACCAAAAAATAAAAAATGAATTAAAAATCACATTTTTCAAATAAATTTTTTTGAGTGTGTCAGTTTTTTTATGGCAACGTTTTGTAGCAAATCGAACTGAATTTTTGTTAGTTGTAAAGTTCTCGTTGGGTCATTGACATTCACTTGGCATAGAGCATTGGAAATTATTGGATTTACGTGGGTTTTCCCACCTGAGTAAAGAAAAAAAAGAGAAACGATTCGTGAAAATCAATTTGTATAATATTCTTGGCAAACTCTTAAGGATTCTTGGCAAGCGAATACGATTTGGTTGAGTATGCAATTTCTGATTGTAAAATCAATCTGTGTTACTTAGAAAATAGTTAAGATTTGTGAATAATTTTCGTTTATTTTTCTTCACTGGATTGCAGGACCCGCAGGTTTGCCGAATCCATCATTTCAATCAGCAATTTAATATCACATTTCAACTACAAAATTTAATTCGCGTGATATATGACAAGTGCAAATTCGAATTTGTTTCTTTTTTCTTCTTCATCCAATAAGAAACAGGAAATCTAATGCAATGACATATGTACCGTAATGGTTAAAAATATGATGGAAAATCTGTGTGGGTATATTTTATAACTAATGACGATAATATAGCGCAAGTGCCGTGATTGAAAATTCATGATGTAACTTGTGAAATTAGAAAGTAAAAGAAGATGATGACGATGGAAAAAAAACTAATTTGGTGAAAAATTGTTCGTCAACATAAAAATTATGGTTCATCCGAATCGTTGCTTACATGCATTTGGTTGTGATTTTTCATAACCATTTGCCATTGAAAGCGAGTCAAATCGAAATCTTATATCAAGGAAAACTACCGTGCTTTTTTGGGCTGGTTCACCGTCTCTTTCCCCAAACCTGTTTACCCTTTCCCTCTCTTTCAGCATTTTTTTTTCATCCAAAATTGCATATCTCCGTAGCGCTAAGGGCGTGTGTGTGTGATATATGCCTTCTCAATCTATATTTATTTAGACTTATTTCATTTTTCTTGTGCCGATTTTTTTTCAACGTTGCTTGCTTACTTGCTTGCTCGTTCTTCCATTTTGTTTGGTTATTTCTTGTGCTCATATGTGCAAATATTGGATATATGCATGATTTAGAACGGATAAATGAGAAAAATGGCGTTGAAAAATCCACACTTTTCATATAAAACGTAAAATATGCAAAGATGCCGAAGAAGCTGAAAACGTGTATGAAACGCGCGCGCTGTATATGTAAAATACAAACTCACACACACACACACGTTCTTTCGCTTTCTCACCCACATACACCTCTATTATTACGGCACACACGATAACGAGCGCATATATAATGTGTTAAAGAAAATCATATTTAATATTATATTTACATTTCAGAATTCGTTTTTTTTAACCTCACTCGCTCACGATCTCCATCTCTCCGCTCTCGGGGTGGATGGAACAGAAGAAGAGGATAAAAAAAACACACATGAAAAAAAGCAAATCCTGGATGCGCGCATCACAAACGTACACATATTCATAGCACATCCGTAAACACATACGTACGCATTAGAGTGGTGGGTTTTCACAAGTTTAATCGAGAAATATCGCCTCGAAGGCCCCATTTGAAAAGGAATATGATTTGTTTGAAACATTTATTACGAGCACAAACAGAAGAATTTTCGCTTTTTCTTTCTTAAAAGGTTTCTTAAAACTAAGTAAATTTACTTCAGTGCTTGCATGTTTCAAACATTCTATTTGAAGAAGAAGAAGAAAAATCCCAGCCGGCAAAGAAAAGTAGTCGTATGATAAGCAAAATAAAATAAATGAAAATGAATTTTGAAACGAAACAAATTCGATTCTATCGGATCATTAGGCATCTAGTAAAATGTTAAATCTCATGTAAAATCACATAAATGGATGAAAATCACATTATGAATGAAATTTCTATAATGGATATTCCATTCATTGGTGTTAATTACCATCGATTCTGTTTAATTCAAAGCTTTACTACAGCAATTCCAGTTGAATCACTCCAATAAAAATACAAATGTATGTGTGATGTACGCGCGCAAAAGAATTGATCAGAAATTGAGCACTGAAAAAAGTGCACGAGTCATCACAGTCATCCATATAGTGACACTAATTTTGAAGAGTCTACCAAAAATGAAAAGGAAGTCTTAAAATAATGAGGAAAAACTTTTCTTAGTTGCCATCCAGAAAAATATCGCACAATCACCGACGAAAAACTTATAAAAACACAACGCACACACACACACATATAATACGATCGCATACATATTTTCATAGTCAAGCCAAAAGTAGAAAATGCCACAAAACGGCACAAAACAACAACAACAAAAAGTAAAAAAATAAATAAATATAAATTATATAGCGTGCGGGAATATGTGTATTTTTTTTCAGTCAGTGTATTTGTCCATACAATATAATATGTGCACAAAATTTCTATCAATAATGCGTTCATGCTCACACTCGGTTTCGATCTGCCGCGTATCGGGTTCGATATATAGCTTTCGAAGTGCGTTTGTATTGTGGCTGTTGATGAATGTTTGTATGTGTGTGTGTGCGAAGGAGAGAGAGAGAGATTCCGAATGTGTACGATTGTGTATGTGTATGAAATCATTTTTATAAAAATACACAAAATTAGGGATCGATTTTTTTCGTAATTTATTTTATGTATATTTGCAGTTTTTTTCCTCTGCTCGGAGAGCCTGTTTTATAATCGAACTTCTCCACCTTATTTATCATTTTCCCCTCATGCTTTATCGACAGCATACACATAAGATTTGCTAGCTGCTGCTGCTGCTGCTGTTATGCTCGTTTTTCTTTCGTTACTTTCTTCGTCTATTATATGATTTTGCGTTTTTTTTTCTCTTCTCTTCATTTTCTTTTTTTTTTCAACTTAGAGAAAAATCGTTACCGCCGTCATTTCGGTTCGATGTTACGTCGACATCCTTCTTATATTTGACGACGATGATGGTGATGTTGTTGTTGCTGCTGCTGCTTCTTTATTTCCAATTTTTTTCTCTCTTCATCTTTCGCTCTTTCTCGCTCCCTCGTTGACGCTATAAATGATAAAACACCATACTAGTACCTGTTATGGCTTCATATACAATATACATAATACAGAGTATACACACAATTTGCAACGCACGATGTGCGTATTTTCCACCATATACTAAATTTTTATTCCACACATTGAACAATAGAAAAATATACATACGCAATAATTTTTCCTTACGACGATTTTTTTTTACTTCATTCTTTCTTCTTGCTCTCCTGTATCGTGTGTGTTTTGTTATTATTGTCGTCGTCGCTTTCTTTTCATTTTTTTCTTCATATGGTACCCACTCCATACACATAGCATCGCATTTTTCGCTCATCCTAAGAGTAATGGAAAGCGTTCCGTTTTGGAACAGAAAGGAAAAAAACACACACCAATTTATGTGCGTTTTTATTTCATATATATTATTCGATGTATGGGCGAGCACATACGATATGTACGAATTAACAACATTAAAAGTTTTGCTAAGGCTAGACGAGACCGTTGCAAACAAAAAAAAAATAAGTAAAATAAATTGAGTTTTTTTTTTAAATACATGTAAAGCATTTAATTAAATCATTTATATGTTGAAGATATTTTCGTATATATTAAATGCCATTAAATTTCTAATCAGCAGCATTTACGCTAAGTACATATATTAGAAGACCATTAGTAGAGCTAAGCGTTAAGTAGAATAGAAATAAAAAAAAGTTCGAGAAAATTCTCGCGCAAACAGCGAAAACAAATTTATAAACGCAAAATTGAAGAGACCGGAGAGAAAAAAAAATTAAATCCCCATATGATGCGATCTATATCGCTTCGTATGTGTATAATTTTATACGCGTACACACATTAGTTTGGGGAGCGTGGATAAGACGCTCGAACAATCGAACTTCGTACATAAACATCCATTTTCAGTAAGTTCTTTCATGCAACGAATTTACTTTATTTATTTTTTTTTCGCTTCGAATCCGAAATTCGTCTCTTCTTTTCTCTCTCTCTCTCGGCCTGAACATTTACAGTACCACTATTATGGCTGCTGCTATTACCGCTGTGCGCGCCTTTGTTGCTGTTCTGCATACGATAAGAAATGTGTTTAGCCAAAGGAATGAGATATGAGCGCACACACATATACCCATTTTTGAGTGAGTGGTTTTTTTTTTATTTTTCATCTTTTTCTCTTCAGCGATGACTGTTATATTTTCTAATCATGCTGAAGCTTTTTTTGCCCTTCGCTCGCCGAAAATTCAAATGAAAATAAATACGATGGAAAGAAAAGAGAGTGAACTGAAGTAAAATTTAGCATATATGAACACACGTCAAGCCTCATTCGTTTGGCTGTGTTGAAGAAGTTTTCTTTTCCGAAGTAGTCGAGGTGAGGGTTACAATTGGATGTTATATTTAAAAATATGCTTTCTATTCAAATTTGCATACTTTATTACATCGTGCGTACATGTGCAAATATTCGATGGCGGCATTAGCGTGTATGTGTGTGTGTATGTTTCTCTTTGTACAGTTGTTCATCGAATAAGACTGTCACTTTTTTTGATTAGTTCACTCCGTTTAAGCATCTCAGCATTTCGTATTCGCCTTTCGTTACCACCTTGTGCAACTGTGTATTAAAGATTCCAACTAAAGGATTGACTCGGTGTTTCTTTTTTCATTCTACTTATGTTCTTGAATCCATTCATCGTGTACTGAGTTCGATCGATTCGTTTGCGTGCCTCAACAGCCGAAATTGAATATATAATCGAAACCAACGCCAAATCCAATAAGACAAATATATCAATGTTTTTGCTTATACACAACAATAGCCTCGAATCCAGTTGATGGAATGAAACGAAAACGATAGAGGGAGAGAGAGAAAACGTAACAAAGCGCAAAGAAATAAGACTGTTAATTCTCGGAAAAAAAGAGTGGAGAAATTCAAAAAAAAAAAAAAGTCAAAGAAATATCGACGCATTTTAACGATTCGAATGTAAATCCAAAGCAATATCAAATCATATTAGATTTTGAACACGCTCTCATTTCATTTCGATTGTGAGAGATGTGCTACAACGATATCATCTCTTTACTGCGGCACTATGTTTCTCTGTCTCATTGAATCACATATGAAAGCGGGCGCGAGCGGGCGCGAGCGCGCTCATACACATATTTAATTTTACAACGAATCGACACAACAATATCGGTCTCTTTCCTCTCGCCACCATCTCGGTACATTCCATTTTATTTCCATACAGGATTCGTTTTTCTTACTTTTTTTTTGTTACTTCTCTCTCTTCAAGCAAATAAATAAATAATGAGAACGAGAACAGTGTACATTTGTCGATAGGAAAATTCGCATTTAGGCACTTCTTAACATTTGCCTGTTGTTCCGTTGTTCTCCCGGCTTATTCCACACTTATTTTCCATATTTTGTCCAAACTTGCTGTCGAATAAATGGTGTTGACTGTGGGCAGCTTCGTTTACCATTTTTTTTCTTTTTCTTCTTGCAGTTTCTTTTGGTCGTTTTCTCTCTATCTCTGAGACAGTCGCATTTTTTTTTGTTATTTCATTTTGTACTTAGGTTTTTTTTTTCTCTCGTTCTGTATGGCATTTTCCTGTCGTTTTACTTGCATTGTTTTCATTGCTCGCCGATTAAATGGTAGTGTTCCATAGAATTTGTATGTTTCGCTCGAATGTGTTTGTACGTTAATGCTGTAAAAATTGTGAGCTTTAGCTGTATGGATCCATTAAGTACATCAAGGTGATAAATGTACAAAGTGGAATAAGAATCATTTGCCGATATGATTGTACAAATCTAGTGAGTTGAAGGCGTTGTATGTGTACGAGACACTATTGCTTCGATAGCCTATTCTATTCGATGTATACATTTAAATAATAGTGTAAGAAAGGAGATGTCACCACCTTAAATGAAAATAATTTTATTTTGTTGTCATTTCGTCGTTTCAACGAATGCGTTCGTGTGTTTGTCTGTACGATAGTGTGAGTATGTATCCACTATATGTAAAAATACTAGATGTTTGCTCCATCCATCTACAATCGCCCATAAAGTTAATGCATACCTCCTTACCTCTTCTTCCATATTGTCAACTTTACTCACATTTGCAATCGCAATCGTATATTTCTATTTCTCTCTCTTTCTCTCTGTATGGTTTTTTTTATACTCTCTTCCTTTTAATTTCTACTCGTTCTCTGTTTTGTTTGTCTGTTTTGTTTGAGACAAAAAGAAAATCAACAGAAGCAGCTCAACCGAAGAGCGAGCGAGTGAGATGGGGGGGAGAGAGAGATAGAAACAAATCGACAGCAGCACAGCGAGAAGAATGTGAAATAAGAAAAATTTATGCATGCAGAATAATATTGATTCATGTTGGAAGGTTGTGGCAACAGCACCAACAGCACATACACTTGGTGAAAAGCGCACATACGGTTGTGGACTAAAGCATGCAGCATGTTATATTTTTTTTTTCTTTCATTCTTCTTCTTCTGTCTTTCCCGGCAAATATTTGCCTATATGCGAACGCAAGACGAATTTCGAATCGAGAAACAAAATAAAACACACATATATATAAAAATACGTTGATAATAATAAGAAGAAGAAGTTTGAGAAAAATACACACAAGTATCATCCGAAAAGAAACACAAGGAGACAGAGCCAAGAACTCCTTTTGCTGGCCCAAAATGACGCAAAAAAAAAAATAAAAATAAAAAATAAATAAACAACTAAAAACGAAATGCAAAAGCGCCTTGGCTACAAGTACAACAACACAAAAAAATTTCGGAAAATTAATGTGGTCGAGTTTCAAACATAGGTTTACGTTTACATTCATATCTACGTGTGCGCTCACAATCATGCCCATCTGCAGAGAGAAAGACAGAGAGAATGAACGGGCAGGAGCTATATATTTTTCAACATTTGGATATATCCAGAGCGTACACAATAATGATGAGCAACCCCGCATATATGAGAATGAGAAACGCATATACTGCTGCACACATACGAATCAAACATTATTTATTCAATTTAGATTATACACAGAAATACACTTAAAAAAATAAAATAAAATGAAATGAACAAAAAAAAAGAAAAAGAAAAGAACGACGACGAGGACGATGAAGAGAGTGACTTTTACCGAGAAAACGAAACGAAGCATATATTGCATGTGAGTTGAACGCCAAATGAAGCCATGCCAAAGCAAATGCAATGGATGCTGCGTCTAGATGTGCTTACAAAGTTGGAAAAGCCAACGAACATAAATTGTAATGAAATTAAAATTAAATATTTCGTTGCTTCGTTGCGATATTATGTTCGTTGGCTGAAATAGGAACGAAGTGAATGAGTAGAAAAGGGAGCAAGACAGCTCAACGATATAAGCTCCATCATTTGCATTTTTCTATGTGTATGGAAAATAATTGGCACTAAATTGGTGGAAAAAATACCGCCAATGTATTAGTCGATGAATCCAGTGTGTGGATCGTTTTTTTCTCGTTTTTTCATACACACACTTCTATATCTACATAGAAACATTTCGTTAGCGTTGTTTTTTTTTTGTTCATCTTCAAAAGCACGTTCCGCATTCAGTCTCCATTTTAAAATATTCTTTTGTGGATATAGTGTGCTCGTGTGTATGTGTGTTAACAGAGTTGAGAGCGCCAATTCTGGTTGTTTCATTTCACCTTACCAACATGATATAATATGTGTTTGATATGATGAATATTGAATTTTATGCGGTTTTTCCTACATTTCCATTTCGCGTTGAATTTGATAAAATAGAGACTCTCGCAAGCCTCGAAAAAACGAGAAAATCCGAAAAAATGGAAGTAGACCTTAACCCATTAGGTAAATTAAAAAAACAGAGAAAGAGAAGAGAAGCGCATAAAAAAAAACGCTACAATCAACGAGATTGAATGGTAATCTCGTGAATATGGCATTTTATAGACAATTTTTTAATTAAATGTCAGTTTGCATTGCCACCGAAAATTTTTATGGTCAAACAAATCAACATCAAACCGACATAACCAAACGAAGTAAATAATAATAAGGATAATGTGTATAAATTAAATTCGCATTCGCTATATAGCTCTTTTGTATTTTTATAATCGAAAATTGCGAAGCTTTCGTTTGCACAAAACTCGCTCTCTCTCTCTGTGTGTCTTTCCCCATCAAACCATATATTAAATGGCGTGTGTTACTTTATTTTACAAAGAATAAAAAAAAACCAGCCCGAAAGCAAACAAACGAAGACAATCCATTTTAAAAAGTAGAGACAGAGTGAAAAAAAGAGAGAGAGAAAGTGAAAAAAAGAGTTTGCTTTCTCGATTGCAGAATTTCATGTTACGTGTAAGCATTGCTGATGGGATAGAGGGATGAATGAATACAGATAGAATGAGATAGAGTAAATTGAAGCTTTTCTCTATGGTAATTTGATAATAGTATTGATTTTATCGGAAACAGTGACGCGCAAAACGAAGAAAATACATATGGAGAGAGCAGGGAAACACGTAAATTTGTATAGAAAACTGCTTAGCAAATTTAGAAAATAGAAAAAAAAGGGTCTCTCAACAAACACACATAAATATACATATGCGCGCATTTTTTTTGCCACCACTTCCACCACCATCGCAGCCGCTACTGTATTTGATTTGCATGGAATTTTGCGCGAGTTGCGATTCGATTCAATTTTCTACTCTTCAATTTTTTTAGCTGCTGGTGGTGGTGGTGGTGTATCTGTATCTGTTGTTGTTGATAGCATTTACTTTTGGTACGTTCGCTATTTAATAGGCATTAAGTTAGTGAAATGCAACAATAATGTCACTTCTTGACAAACACACACATGTATTCCATATTCCATTTTCACTCCCTTTTGTTTGCAAAACTCTTGTAATGCTCTACAGACGAGAACATTTTCTCTTGCAAAAAAAAAGGTGAATGCACTGATGGCTTGCGTCATTTCAATGCGGCATGTATGTCGTATTTTCAACAATATTAGTTCTTTTTTCCGAAATGTGTAAATCATGTGACTTATTTTTAATTAAATTGTTAATTTTCCAACTGAATGCCATCAATAAAAAAGCACGTTTTTTTTCACTTTCAATGCGTTAACAATGTCCGATTGACAGTCCTTTTATTTGTATATTTCACACGGAATCGGATTCAATTTCTTTGATACGCATCTAAGAGATGCTGAAATTCTTGTTGACTACTTTCAACAAGATTGTGTAACATAGGATGGTGTGCACACACATTTGACCACTTTCACTGACATTCACTTGACAACGACAATGACGACGACGACATCAATAACAACAACAACACATCCTACACATACACCAACAGAACAAACGGCATTTCAAATCATCTTTCTCTATCGCATGCTTGGCACACGCACTCACCAATTGTATATTTTATTACACCGAACCCTTTCCAATCGATTTGTATTTCGGCAAAGACGATTTCGATTCAGGTACAAAGAGATTTTCGATGCCATTCATTCTTATTCGAATGAATATCGGGGTGATTGTGAATGCGCCCTTTTTTTTGTTGGTCCTCTTACTAATTCTAATTTCGATTCTGCCATTTTGCAGTAGCGATACACATACAAATACAATGAAAATCGGTGAAATGAAAGAAATTAAGCTAAAATGTCGGATAAGACAGTTATCTGATCGCACTTGAAGTGGACCGATTAAAATCAAGAAAATGAATGACCATACTCGCACTTAACAACAAACAAAACTCTTTTCTGTTTTTGAAAAAAAGGCAAAATCGATTTGGCATTTATTTAATGTCATGGTATCATGTTTGTAACAGTAGTCATCTAGACAAAAGTGCTTTCTTCTTCGTTTCAATGATACTTTCGAAACTCTTTTTTTTAAAGATAGATTTCAATTAAAGCGATGAAAACACAACACCCTTACATTGGCTGAATTTAATCGTATCGTATCCGGTGTAGTGATTCATCAGAAATGCTATTTAGCTTACAAATTGGTCGTTTAATAATTATTTCGTTTATATGCGCATTTATTCATACAAGCATGCTCGCATTCATTGCCATGTTTTATGAAAAGAACAATTAATAATGACCATTTAAACCCATTTCTTTTGTTGTTAATTTTGTTGTTATATGTTGCATTCACGTGTTATCGCCTTTTTCATTCAACTCGCACGCGTCCATTAGCACATGAACTTGGCTTGCTCGAATGGTATGCGTGGCTTGCATAATTTTCTTTTTTTATGATTATTTCTTTTTTTCATACGAAATAAAATGAAAACAAAAACTCTCTCACTTTCTTTCTCTTCACATGCCACACGCTCATTCCATACGCACTTTTGTTATTTACACCAAGCGTATCATTTCATTTGAATAAACACTGAGATAAGTGTATATCAAATGTACGAGTTACTGACAACTGTAACGAAGAATAAAAAAAAACACTGATATTAATTGTTTTATATAGTTTTATCGCTGAGTTAAAAGTGTGCTTGAATTTATTTTTATGCATAAAATACATGTTTA
This sequence comes from Contarinia nasturtii, assembly GCF_009176525.2. NCBI lineage: Eukaryota > Metazoa > Arthropoda > Insecta > Diptera > Cecidomyiidae > Contarinia > Contarinia nasturtii. The sequence goes on from NW_022198581.1 coordinate 1,865,254, forward strand.
TGATAAATTAGCTGATAATTTAATTCTAAGTCAGAATGAAGACTGACTACATCATCAGACATGTCGATTAAATTGAAACTGTAACCATGCGTCCATCCAAGGCATTTACATTTTCATTTTGACTAAATGGAAATCGATTTTCGAAACCATCGGCGAGAAGATACAATTTTTTTTGCATTTGAAACTGTTTAGTTTGCGACAAAAGAGATTTTTCTGTTCAGACATTTCCACGCTTCAATGCATTTCAATCGTTTTGATTTGAAATCAATCTTTTGATTGATGACAACGATAACGTAAAAATCGTTTGTATCCTTTCATTTGTATTTCTTCAAAATGAGTTAAAAAAACGCGCCCAAAATACAATTCTCCCAATGAAATATTCGTGCTCTACCTTTGTTTATGTGTAAACACAATCACGTGGTGAAAACAATGACGAAAAAAAAAATTATCGCATTCCCAAAATAGTAGTGGCAATAATAATGATAAAACAGATATAAATATAGTGGAGAAAACAAAACAAACCGCTGGTTCGGCATATACACTAGGTAACCGAAAAGAGGTTCATACGATAGAAAAGCGGAACGTCCAACATAGAAAAAAAAAATGCATTTCAAAACTAGGGTATAACAAAAACGACGTTGCGTGATGCGTGCACTTTTTTCTGTGGTTTTTTCTTTGTGTAAGCAGCAAAGGTAGCACACTCATATGAACCGAACAATATAAAAATTTGATAGTTTTTGTGTGTGTGTGTGTCAGGTTCGCCCCGTTTGGACTCATTCATGTACGCACAGACACATAAATCCAAAATAATAACGAACAACAGCACTATCGTGTATCGCATCAAATTTTCATATGTCAACGCGTCATAGTTTGTGTGCAAAGATGCAATAACAATTACGATGAAATTGTTTGTGTGTTTTTTTCCTAAATGTAATCGATAGCAATAGAGATTCGTTTAAAATGTGCTTGATAAAACGCGATTTACGCATGTAGTATCATAATTATTATGTGAAATTTAAAAAAAAAGGATTTTCAGAACGGTTTCGGAAATGAAAACAGCTGTAGAAACACGTATAAAAATGTATAAGGCCGCAAGGAGCGGCGACATAAAATTATGTATTACATGAATATGAACAAAATGAAAGAGACAAAACCACCATTATTAGTTAATTTGCCATATTTTTTTTCATTTGTTCGTATTTATATTGCCGGCATTGAAGCGGCTAAAAGATGAAGCGAAGACGAACAAATAAACTCAAAATGACTAAATACCAAAACAAAAACATGCCATAAAAAGTATAAAAATCGAAGCATTTCTGTGCAACTTTTTTTTGTTGCTTTCTTTTCCATTTCGTTCGTTGTTACATTTTCCATATGTGAAATCGGTTGCACATGACAAACCAACGAAGAAGATTGTCTCCCGCTCCAGCATATAATGAACAATACTCTGCATCGAAATTATATTTCAACCGAGGTCTGGCAATATAAATTATTAGTTTTAGATAAAGAAAATGGCTCAACGAAACTAATTCGCATAACATGTTTTTTTTTTCGCTCTGCCATGGCAAGTTGCTTACATTTACAAAGTATCATAAGTATACAGTTTTTTGAAATTTCATAGCAAAAAAAAAAACTCTGATTAGAAATTTGTATTGCATTGTTTGCTCAATTTTCATCATCATCGTCTTATTTGTGCATATATTTTATTTAATTTTTAGTTCCTTCAATTTAACGTAATGTGATTTGATAACGACTACTGTGCATACAGTCATTGTAGTATGATATTTGAGCCGCGTGAATGAATCTTAATTTTTCTATGCAACAGTGGCGATCATTTGCATAGAGAGCAACAAATCAACTATCTAAGCAAAAATAATAAAATTATTACAAACATACAAATTAGCCATTGCAACCGATCTCATGCGGAACAATGTGCAGCGCATTTATCGTGTCACTTAAACGCACGTGGCTTCATTCACTGTAATTTCTTGCAAATTTGTCTGGTTTGAGAAAAACAACTCTCAAAAACGCACACAATATTGTTGAATTTTAATGTATGCGCCTTTTTTTCTTTTCCTTTGAATTTAATAACATATTGCATTGGCACTGGTGCAATCTGTAATGCTTGGCTAATTTATCCCATATGGTATATTCTCGGTTTTGCGATCGTTCGACGACAATTATAATTTTGTAAACATTTAAAATATTTTATGTACGTTTCTCTACTTCTCTCCATACCTCTCTCTCTCTTTCGAATTTTGTTTTGTTGTCAGTGAAATTACTTTCAAATCAAAATGTGACTCATTGACCTACATCTCTTGTTGCATACGTTCCAATTTCCGAAAGGGACACCGATTTAATATTACTTGCACATAATTACCTTTTACATAGCCGTACGTAGAAGCTTTGGTCAATCTAATAGGATAAATAGTTCAATGGACCACATACATCAACGGCAACAACGACACAGCATAGCATTAGCACCATCCCTCTGTGCAGCGCTTTTCAACGAGTCTGTAGTTTCTAATACAATGAGTTCATTATATGTGCAAGCACATTTGGTCGAATTAGAATGCCTATAGGCCAATAAGATTTTTAATTCCAATCAATAAGAAAATTTACAAAAAGAAGAAAAACAGTCCCAGACCCGTGGCTGGTTAATATTCCATTTTTTTACCACAAAATATCGAAGAACACACCTGTTCTCTTTTTAAAAGAATAACTTTCATTGAGAAATTTGTAAAAAAATATATTTGCTTTCATTCTGTTGAAATCACAACTGGACGAAAAAGGAATCATTTCTAGCAATTAAATTCAACACATTAGCCGAATAATTATTGAACATATGGAAAATAAATCATAAATATTTCATATAAAAATGATATTTCACTCAAAATCCCATGCACTAAGCATGACATGAAGCCACATTAGTTTATTCAAGTTGAAATCCATGACATTAGCTTTGATTTATTGCGACAGAGTTTTGAGAATGGTCAATAAATGATTAAAATATGAACTTAAACGTAACAGTCTTATTGACATCCAAATCGATGAATTTGTATTCGAATAAGTGAGGTGTATGTATTCGCGTGTGTACAACTAAATATGTTCGCACTCCAAACATTCTTCTAACGAATGCGATTAAATATTGGTGCGATAGTTTTGTGTTCTATTTTTACCGTATCGACTGTCGAGAAAAAAAAAACGTCATACACTGTTGCTTCAACCAACAACAAAAACTAGACTATCGTCTACTTGCATTATTGATCAATTTGTCTCTATAAATTAACATCAAGTATTCGATTTCATTTTGTTAACAAATTTTCTGTGTTCAAATAATTTGGCCATTTTCAGTAGATTTTCGATTCTGGTGATGGTGTCATTTTTGGATAAAACGAGCAAAAAATTGAATTTTTGTACTTCGTTTTTTCCATGAATGAAATATGTAAAATTATTTTACGATTTTTCTAAAAAATCCTTAAAATTATCAGCAAAGAATTCACAATTTTGTAAACGACTTCAAACCATATCAAGTCCACCATTTTCTCTGATTTAGAATAAAAAAGCAATGCTTAGAGAAGTACGAAAATTAAGAAACGCCGTAAAAAAACAAAATGACCAAAAACGACGAGAAAAATCACATGCGATCAATAAAGTATCACCCATTCTCGTTCTAATTCGTTGTTCGTCGAACTCATATATTCCATCGGTTTGCGCATTTAACAGAATCCAATTGAGATACGATTATCGCGCTTGAACATTGCTTTCGTTTGTTTGTTCTTAATATTTTTGCGTACTCATTGCGTACACCAAATTTTGCTCGTGTTTTTTTGTTCATAAAAATCAAAAATAAAATGAAATAAAAATATAAAATTCATCATTCATATGTTTGCGAATAAAATAGCGTATTGATAATGATTTCATTCATGAATTACAAAATGTCGGTCGAAATGAGAAGAAATCGTTGTTTTAAAGTTTTAGAAAATGTCGACTGTGACTGGTGAAATTAGCCACACCGCGAAATTGTAAAATTTTCCTCAGCAAATGCCGGAGATGCAGAGCAGAAAATATATATATATAAAAAAAGGGAGACGATAAATTGAGAAACACCACCCAATATACGCTGTAAATATGGCGAATAAAAGCGAGAGCAACAGAGACAGTATGAGACGAAAACGCGTAAAAACGATGTAATTAAAAATGTATGCTGTTTTGTAATGAGAGAAACGGCAAAGGCGAGAAACAAACATATTCATCCAACCCGATCCATTCAGCACATACACTTACACACATATACTATATATATATATATGTATCTTACCTCTTTTATTTTACCCAATTGAATTGATAATAAATGAAGAAAGAGACGCGCGTCGCGCGCGACAGAGAGCACACAGAGAAACAAACAAACAAACTACAACGAAGAGCAATATCAGTATGTATATACACACAGAGTATACAGAGTAAAGCAAGTAGATTCCCACTGCTTTTGCATTTGAACGAATTCACCGAGAGAGCTGAACTGACTACAACCAATGAAATTTTCCACATGCTCTCGCTACATGCTACAGCCGTACAGACGAATGCCCGGCATAAGAGATATACGAAACACATACATACATGCGCATTTATTATCTGGCTATATTCAACCAGCCCCACTCAATCTTAGCACAAACAAAATTCAAACCGAATATTCACTCGATGTGGATATTTTGAAATATTATCACGATAACATATCGAAAATAATGGCATTTTTTAAACCGAATCTTACATATTTGTGAGAATATTAATAAATGTTCAATGTATTCAATGGACAGGAGAGCTCGTGTCGGTGCTTCGTTCAGCGAGAGAGAGTTAAGTACAGGCGCAAACAAGCAGTCAGAAAAATATTGGTCGACAAACCATAGCAAACCGGCGCAAACATTTCGCGTTCGAAGAGTTGGACCGAACACTAACCCGAATCATTGCATATATGTATATATTCGCACGGCATCACTGTGATCGCTCAGGCGATATTGTCCAACTCTGATTGTTGTTGCTGTTAAACTGTTTCCCTCTCATATCATAAACACACAGCACATCGTCGTTATTTTTGTTGTTGTTGTTGTTGTTGTTGTCCTCATCGTCGTCGTCATCGTCATCTTCGTTGTCGTGCATTTTATGTGCTTCATTTAGATCGCGGACCGAATGGGAATTAATGTATAACAGAGATGGCTAGCTGCGTTAAAGAGTTTTGTAGCAATTCAATAAATGTGAAAAGGACGGAATATGGAAATTTTCGCTCTATAATCATCTACCTTAATGTTCAATGTTGACGCCAATTATAACTTCTTTCTTCTTCTTCTTGTTGTTGTTATATTCTGGTTTCTTTTTCCACCTCAAACTGATTTGGTTTCATTTGACGCAAAGATTTTTTTCCTTTCGTTTTGACAACGATATTGTAATTTGCAAATATTAAAAAGTTATTACACTCCATCCGTGGGATGATGGTTTTAGTATTAAAACTTCTTAATTAGAAGCTACTTTATTGCTCGTTTTTTTAAAAATATATTTATTCGATTTAATATGAAGAGAAAAAAAATAATTGTCAATTTTAATTAGTTTTTTTTAAATAATAATTAAATTGAAAGAAAGCTACATTCATTGAATCATTCGATCCATTATCTCACATCGTCATCCCAAGTGATGTGCAAAATGCTGCGAATACAATACACATGCAGATTTTTGTGCTCTTGCACATAGATAATATGTGTCTCCCTACCCAAACGAGGTATGAATGATATGTGTTGCTTTTTCGCAGGATTGCACACATAACAAGGATTTTTGTGAGCCGATGAGCGCGCGAATAAAATGAGTGTACAGAAAGACGAGAATGAAAAAAAAAACACAACAAAACCATCACACACAAAATCGTACACATTTGTGCATAACCAACATACCTTTAACCATATGCCGATACCAATACACACATGTGTCTACTGCAATACATACAGTACCACACGAACGACGTGTGCCGCTGAACAGAATCAAAAACATCAATGCACCAATACCATCAATGTTTTTGTTATTTTTTCGTATGTTGTCCACATAGAAAACACCAATACCAATGCCGTAATCGTGTATTGTATGAAATGAAACCGAAACCAGTGTTTGTGTATGGGTGAGCCGCTGCCGCTGCTGCACGTTTTCATTCGTTCGTATTCTCTCCCATTCGTTTGAATCGATGTTGTGTGTGTGCTGTCTCGCTCAAGTGAATGAAGAAGACAAACACAAAACAACAACACATTTTTTTCACACTTACGATAGACGCATTTACTCCAGTCTTCGGTCACCGCTCGGTAAGAGCGCATTTATAACACATAGACCGCTTAACGCGTACAAATGAAAAAAAACAAAAGAATTATTAAATCTTGTACAATAAACAATTAGCAAAAAAAAAAATAATATTAAATTAATTAATTTTCTCAATTAAAAGAGCAGAAATTTTATCGCAATTTTTTTGTACAATTTTTTGTTTTCTGTGAAAAATCAGTTTTCAAATAACAGACACTGAAACAAAAACAATCGAGAAGGGACAAAAAAAAATAATTAACGGACGATCGAACCAAATCAAATGATTGAACATTCACAATAATATCATCACCGAATTGATTGAGATCGACTATATCGTAATGTCATAATATCAATTGACGGTTCAGTTTATTTGAGTTGACAATAGTTTTGTTTTTAAGGATTGGTTTTTCATTTCGCATCAATTAAACAGTGTTCTTTTTAAAAAGAAATCACCATTATTCAGACAATAAAAACAACAACAAAAAATCAAAGTGAATCAGTGGAACAGACGACATAGCAACTGTAGTAGCAAAAAAAAAGACACACATAAAAAGTGTAAAAGAGTAGCAATTGACAAAGTTGACAGAAAGAGAGAGAGTGTTTGTTTTTTTTTTGCAAATTCTGTAGATCAGTGGAATACATCACATCAAAATAAAAAAGTAATCATTTTATACAAATCAATTCGATGGCTATGTTAGTTTTAAACAATACTGAAATTCTCATGTTATGCAAAATTAACGGTATCGACCAGTTGTTAAAGGTTTTTGTTTTTTTTTTTGCTCGGGTTGTCGAGGCTTTTTTCGACTCTTCTTTTCTCATTCCTAATTGTTGCATTTCAATCTTAATTACGTATACGGTATATGAAGATGATCATGAAAAAACAACCGAAAAAATTTAACCGCGTGCATTGTGTATCACTATTCATCTTTTTCGTACCTTGAATTATTCCATTCTTTTGATTCATAATTTTTGTTTCATTTAAACTGATCGATTTTAACCGACCAGAAGAATGTTTTGTGAGAGTGAAAAATACACAGTTTGGTTACACCAAAATATGAATGCAAGAGAGAAAGAGAGACAAAAAAAAAGACTGAAGTAACGAACGAAAAAAAAAACAAATACCCTAAATATTGGTGAAGTTCGACATGCAATACAAACGATTAATTATTATAATAATAGCTTTGCTGTTTTTCCACCGAACTTTTGCATACATATGTAGAAATTTTTATCGCAAGATATATAGGATTGTGCATGCTGTTTTGTTTGCAAGCAATTAATATTTGTAGCGTTTGATGTGCGAAAAATCAATTAATAGTGTTTTAAAGAATAAAAAAGTGTTTCATGTTGTTCATTATAATGCAGAAAGAAAGAAAGAGATTATCATGGAATTTAAAGTTTTTAAAACGCGAATCCCGATCATATACAACAACAACAGCAACAACAACAACAAAAACTATTCAACATTAATGTGTGCGCATGTGTAAATTATCGGCGAATTAAATTGTTGAATTTTTCGAATAAAAAAAAATAAAGACAAAATCGAAAACGAAAAACCATGAAATATAATTGATCAAGCAAAATAACTTGGTCGAACGGAGCGAAATATGCACGAAAGGATATATAATTCAGTGATCAGTTTCCGTTTGTTTCGATGGGAAGCCTGCGGCAAAAGGCCGATCCAATGTTACAAGTGCCTTTCCACGTGTCACACAAAATTGGCGCGGCTATATTCTGCCCGTCCACACATGAGATTGCCGAAAACCAATTTCAGTTTTTCAGTGCCTTAACCATGCGTTAATTGCATTTTTTTTTTGCAATTAAAGTTATAAACGATCAGCACATTGTTCTGTTTTAAAAGTGAATTGTAAAAATTCATTTCGAGAAAGAAAACACAGCACACACTTATACACATGAAATGATTGCCATTCAATTGGATTGAGCCGTTGAAAGAAAGAATGTGCTTGCATAAAGTGACATTAAGTACAAACAGCTCGATTTGAATACTAAATGAGAGCTTGTATGTGTTTGTGTGTGCAAAACGTAATGTGAACACATTCAATTTCACTTCGATTTTCGATTGAGCATAAGATTTATGTAAATTTTATGAATGCCGTGTGCGTTCAACGCACCACCGATATAATTATGATTTTATGTGATAAATGTTTTTTTTATTTGTTCTTAGTTTACTTCTTTGTTTTTGTCGATTTTTATTTATTGTGTATGCGTTGTTCGTGATTTGTTTTCATAATTTCGTTTACTTTGGATTTTTTTTTTTCATATCGAATCGACACATTTTTGTAATGAAAACACATTAATTGTCAAAATAAATTGAAATAGACTATAGATAGAAACAATCAATGAATATATAAAGAAAAAAAACACCGTAACAATAGAGCGGTAACAGTGTCACAATAGTAAAACTGAATTTATGCTATTCACAATTGACAACGACGACGACAACAACAATACACTGAACTTGCACAAAAAATCTATTGAACATTTGAGGAGCGAGAGTGCGTGAGAGAGAAAATAAACGCAGCCCCGAAATGCGAAATTGCCGTGATGGTTGAGAGATTGACCCTAAATCACAGACCAATTTCACGTCTTTCTATTTGAAAGAATTTGAATGTGTTCACATTGCCTTTTGTGCGTACCTTAACCACCATTCTCATTTGAATTTACAGTTGAATCGGTTTTCAAGTGCGTCGTCACCAACTGTGTGTGTACGACGATTCATGTTTTTTTTTGTGTTCGGTTGCTGTTGCTTATGAACTATTTTCGGCACATTTACACTTTTTGGGGTGCCATCATACTAAGCCCAGAGTCGCTCTCATAATCATCCCGAAATAAATGCAGCCTTATTGATTCTGAATGGAATATTAACATCTAATCTTTCACATGCAACAATATTCACGTCGATCATCATTTTACCGATCGTGTTTTTGTTCGTTTTTGTTGTTGTTGTTGTAGATCGGTAACCAGTATTAAAAAAAACACACACATCACACAGAACAGCTCAACATGTGAAAGGGAATTTTACCATCGCGATATCACTATCATTATAATTAAAATGAATGAAGAAAAGAGCGCACATTTCTTTGAGCGATTTTTTTTTCTCTTCAGATTCTCTTTCTTCCTATCTGCCATATCGTTGTTGTTTTTAAATATAACCGATAGATATTATGCAAAAAATGTAAAGCGAAAAACAAACCTCATTTTTTTGTTCATTTTTAGAAAACACATTCTAACCATACACACTCACACACTGAAAGAAGGAAACACTAACTAAGCTCAGGATTATTTAATTTTGTTCAACGAAACAAAAAAAAAAACACACACACAGAAATACCCAAAAAGCAACTAAGTAAGCAAAATACGTGGAACGAGAAAAAAATATATATAAGCGAAACATACGCAAAGTGAAAACAAAAGCCAGCAACATCGACATCCAACAAAACAAGAAACAAAGGAAAAAAAACGTTTTTTTTTACGGAACAAACACAAATAATAATAGTACTAATAAAAAAGGAATAGTAAATTTTTTGGGATTTCGGTAACATCAACAACATCAGCAGCAACAAAATTACCAGCGAAAAAAAGGATATTGAAAACAAACACACGAGATAAAAGAAACGAAAAAAGCAACATTAGACCGAATAAAAATAGTTTGAAAGGAAAAAGAAAGAGAGAAAAAAATAAGAAAAACAAATCCAGAATAATTGTGTGTGTTGTGAAACGGTTGGCATAGTGTTGTGTCTGTGCAAGTGCAAATTAAAATTAATATTCGTTATCTACATCTATTATGTTGTGTTGATCTTTTATGTTGGCTGTTTCGTGGTGCATTGTGGTGCCGAATATCGAATAAAAAATATTTAAGAAAAACAAAAATATCGCAGCAGAGAGAATCTATAAAAAAAAACAATTTCAGAAAGAATTAGTTGAACGAAGAATAAAAAAAGTGACCAAAAAAAACCAAACCAAAAAAATATCACACACACAAGAACGGATATAAACAAAACACACAAAAAAAAACAATATCTCCTATTGAAATTCGGTGCGTCTGTGTAAATTAATCAGGTAAGAAATGGCATTTATTTTATCGTATTTTAACCGAAGAAAAAAACATCTTTTCGAACCATATGAAACAATAGTAAAACTGAATCAAAACCACGTTATAAGGGCGAAATGTCGCCATTCGCCTTACGAATGATTGGCAGAAGAATCGATTGAACAATCGAAATGAAACATTCCGGAATTTGTTTCTTCTCTCTCTATGTGTGCTTTTTTTTATGTGACTTTTGTTTCGTGTGCATTTTTAATCATAATTTCTGTTTTGTTTTCCATCGATTCTACCTCCGGGATACTCTTTTGTTGATTTATTTCGTTGGTTTTTATTCGATAAATATAAATTTGCTTATTAGCAGCCGATTTTCCACTTAAAATTTATGCATTTGTATCGACGGTGAAATGTTTTATTTGGGGTGAGTTCATTTTTTTTTTCGATGGTTATTGCAATACACGATTGCGTGACTTGAAGAGATTTAGCCGCATTGCCATTTGGAGACAGATAGATATCTATCTATTTGTTTTGTTTATTTTCTGATTAATTAAAATGTTCAAATTAATATTTCGTCGATCATTTGAGCAGATGATTCAATATGTGTGTGGTGCAAATTATGTGCGTGTGTGTGTGTGTGTGTCTTTTGGCCAAAGAGTATTATGAACACACGTACGTCTCTTTGTGTACAGACATTTGTTCGCCAATCACATATTTTTATATTCGCGCAAACGAACGCGCTCGTTCAAGTCATCCCATTTTGGCTATTAACACACGCATTGAATGATAGTAAATTACTTTAAAATTGGCAATAAAATGCACACATGGCGTACCATTACTCTTGATATATAGCGGGCGCGATGAAGTATGTGCAACATTCTTGAATCATATCTGCCGCACACTCTATTCTCTCTGTGTGTGCTTCACTTCATTTGTACACAAACACAAACAAAATGTGTACGATCTTATAGGCGAGAGTTTGCCGCCATGTAGCAAATTCTTAAGTTATGGCAATAAGTTTCGTTCTAACTTTGTTTCAGGCGACAATTATGACAAAAATGAGAACCTTAATACACAATTACAATCATTCACACGCCAAAAACACGTGAAAAATATTGAGCAAAAGAGATTCGGTGAAGCGAATGTGCGATAGGCGACAAAGGGAATTAACCACAGAAAGACTTTAAATCTTGTGCACCAAAAAGACAGGACACAACAACAACAAAAAAAACTCTATATATATGAACGATGAGAGACAGACACAGAGAGAAAGAGAGTAAAAGAGCGAGATTTACCTCGCAAGATATGAAAATAAAAATAAATCACATACCAGAAGGCACACACAGGAACAACGTACACACAGGACACAAGAAGAGATACGTGTAAAAACGGAGCGAAAATCAATAACACGTATGAAAATAAATAATACCAAAATGCAGTAAATAACACCAAACAATAATCCATTAAAATATTGTATGCGTATCGTAATGGTTTTGGTGTAAGTGTGTGTGTGCGTGTGAGAGAGAAAAAATGCGTGTTTGTGTGCGTGTTGAGATCTTTCAATCTCTTTCCTCACTCTCTATCGTCATTTTGGATACATTGGGTTCAAAGAAACTGCATTGAATACATTGTTACCAAACAAGATATGATTTTTTTGCTTTGCGCTCTCTTTGCTGTTTCCATGCACAAACCGATCGACGCGTTACCATATAGTGATTTTTAAAACGTACTTGAATGTTGCGCTATTGCCACAATTTAAGCGTAGCTGCATGTGTATCGGCATCGATGTGAGTGTAGAAAAGAATTTGCCGTTTCGCATACACACTAAAAATCATCAAATTTGATCTGTGTGTAGTGCGTTACATCTGTTGGAATTTTTTCCAAGCATTGTTTTTTTTCTCTTCCTTTTTTTTCAATTCTTTTTCTTCATCATCACGATGATCATCATCATTACCATTGTTGGTGTGATTTGTGTGTATACACACAGAAAGATGATCATCATCGTTGATGATGATGGTGGTGATGAGGAAAGAAAAGATGCAAACACACATCAGGCAAGTGGATGCCGAAAAAAAGGCGCATGAAACATGGGCTTATGATCTGAGCTAACTCTCTCATCTTGAAATCGCTCCTGGCACAAAATTCGTTGATGTGGAATTTTCATGCCGTTTAAAGACTCTTTCACTTCTCTGCCACAGCCGCTTACAATCGAATCACATTTCTCTCATCATTGCCGCGCGACTCTCAATATTGTGCTTGCTGCATTTTGTGTTAAAATTGTATAATTGTAAGATTATTAAATTGTTTGCGTCCGCATAAACGATGCCAAGCGATCAGCGAAAAATGTTTGTTGTTATTCGGCGCTCGTTGTTGTATGTTGTCGAATAGACAGTTCGTGTTCTCCGATTCGTTGCTAATTCACACAATAAGAGAGTGAATTGATGCCGTTGATTTTTCGTTTTGTTGCACTTTTTAAGATGTGCATGTGTTAATGAGCCCGCCTGAGCATATTTTTTGTTTTCGGTTGTCAGAAAGACAGAGAGATAGAGGGAGGAGGAAAAGGAGAAAGAGGGCAGAAAGAGAAAGATTGTATGCAACGTGCACATTTTCTGCATACACGAAAACAGATCATAAACAATATTCGTTGCGTTAATTTTTTTGTTCGTTGTTCATCGTTGTTCTACGTTGTACGCTGTTATTATTATTTATTATGCACCGAAAAAAAACGAATCATCAACAACAACAACAACAACCAAGCCAAACTGAATATATTCAAACTGTGTAAATGAAGGCAGATGAAGAAGATATTTTATCCGAAAATGGTTAAAAAGATGAGTGAACGAATCAACAGATCGAAGACCAATAAAACTACATCGTGCGAATATTGTGTGTGTTCGCAAGATTTTTCCCGGTGTTCGGCATGCTTTATGCTTGGTTATTTGTATTTCGCGCACAGAGTAATTATGCGTTCGTTATTGCAATGTATTGATAATAGGAGTGAAAAACAAATGAGAAAGAATCACCAACAACAACGACCGAAGCAACAGAAGAGAAAAAAACTACACACACATAGTAACAACACACATAAAATATGCACATCAAAAACAAAAAATCCCAAGAGAAAGAAATCCATCGCATCTTGGTATAACATTCAACGCATTCATACACACACGCGCGCACGCACACATTCAAATCTCATCGAATTATTCATTCGTTTTTGTGTGAATGCCAGAATACCACCGAGATTATCAAATGGCTAACAGCTCAAAAGTGAGAATGAAAGCCAGCGCGCGCAACAAGAACAAAAAAAAAAGACCAAACCGGCCAAAGAACAGATTGCTGTGTTTGTGCTTACAACAAGCAAAAGATGGAATTGACGAGTTTATGCATATTATGCATATAACACCTTACTCACAGACAAAACGTAAGCTTTGTCTTATTCCGCTCATAGTGTCGACTATTGTGCGGTACAATGAGCAAGAGCAACTCACAAAATGAAAGAAAATGTGCATATGAAGCCTGAAAATTGTGGTGCTGTCGCGCCATCGACAATCACGGCAGTTAATGTTGCAACATCCAACAATATAACAACAACAAACTACAACTACAAATCTGAGGGAGACAGTGAATGAGTCACTGAAATAAGTGTGAATGAGAGAAAAGAGAGAAAAAATGAGACTCGGAAACGTTCGACATAATTTAGAATTATTTGCACACTTTTGCTCAGACGCATTTACGCCGAATCGGTCCTTTTCAATTACAGTATTCATACCTTGTTGATGCCTCTCTCTGTCTCTCTCTCTCTGTTTTTGCCGAGCAATTTCAATTTGTTGTACGGATGAATTGAAATGAAGAGAAAAAACACACGATGGAAATTGGTATTCGTTTGAAGAAAGAAAAAACGACTCATGTTGCTGTATGCACACATATATTTGCTCGTATACGATATTTCAGAGTATTATTTATGCTGTGTCATTTGGCAGACAAGTCGTTTTGACCCAAACCCATAAATTGGTGATAAATCGATAATGCATTTGTGGAATGCTTATTTTGAATTGTCTCACAGAAAGTGCTTGAAATCGATATGCAAAATGAAAAGAAAAACGTGCGCACATCGCACAAAACTGATTCATTTGTAAAACGAAAAAATCCTATGTGTTTTTTTCTCTTCCACAATTCTTTTGTGATTAAACATTCGTTTGTGTGTCTGGTCAAGCAATTTTGGTCGCGATTCTCGATATAATTTCCATCAATTTTTTTTTTGTGTGTTTGGTTTTGGTGCGGTGCAAATTTCATAAGAATGCTTAAATTTTCTCGGTACGCGCGTACATCTTTTGCCTTCACTCTCTTTTCTCTATCTCTCCCTCTTTCACTTTATGCATTGCGAACAAGCAACGCGATTAATTCCTCTTTATTATAAATTCCAATTAATCCGATCGATATGCTTATATGTGTATAAAAAAAAACTACACGAAGCGCGTATTTCTGCATATATATACATATTGTACCACCATACCACGTTGAAAACACTTTAATTGTACAGCCAAAGGCAACGAACATTTTGAGATTCATTTCGTTTGAAATTCTTTTCTCGTTCACTCATTCACCCAGAATGATTCTTGTTCTCGTTTGCGCTCTCATTTGGTTGTTTCGTTTGTTCATTTTGTCGATTTTTCGTATGCATATATTTTCGTTCTAATTTCTTTTTTCTGTAGCCATCGTTCAGAATTCTGCTCGTGTTTTTTTCTTCTTGCGTTCAATATATGGTGTTCAGTGTTCACAATTGTATTTTCTCTCTTAAAAAAATTGTAGGCGAATTATTTACAGTGCAAAAATCGCAAAACGCGCGAGAAAAAGAAACATTAAGAAGTTCAAGATTATTGTGCTGGCTGCTTCTGGTGCTGGTGGTGGTGGTGTTGGCCACATCTGCTATTGCTAGACTCTTGGATGTTTTTTTTTTCTTCTCATTTACTCACCAAACAAACAAACGGAATCGAAATTCCATGTAGAGAAAATAAAAGGCGAAGTGAAAAGAGCTAATGTAAAAAGGCGATCGATGCCGCCTTCAAGCGATTGATTTTGTTGCGAGCAAATTCTATCGTTAAATACTTATCAATAAATTCTTTGAATTCAAATTATGTTCCGAGCAAAAGTCCACTTTGATCAAATCTTATTATTATTCGCTCTATTTGTGTTCTCCATTGATTTTGATTTACAAATTCCGATATACGTACCATAAAGTAACGTGACTTTTCTGCAATGAAATAAGAATAGAACGAGAGGTCATAGAGAGAGAGTAGAAATTGTCTGTAAAATCAAATATATGCCATTAAATTATTCACGTGCACCCAACGAATGGGGTTGATTTTAAAATTACCGGCCACATTCATTCAGACCCATTTTTATTTCGATTCATTAAAAGAAAAACAATTTGTGCAAACTTATCGGCAACTCAACAAATTCACACACTCACTAATATTCAAAATTGAATGAGAAACGAACAGTGCGTGCGTATGTGTGTGTGTGTATTAAGTGAAAAACATATTTTCATTATAAAAATGTAAAAGGGTGAACGAAAAATATGTGAGAAATAACAAAATAGACAAAACTTATCGAACAACTAAAAAGAATGTGTTGTGCACGCATCCCCATTCCAAAAGCAAAAAAAAACAATAATGAAGCATACATAAGAGAGAAAAATGTACTACATTAAGAACTATGGAACTAAACAACAAAAAACTAACAACAACACAACTCTAAAAGAATAATACGAAATTCTGCTTAACCTCAGAGTGCGCAAACACTGAAAATTCACGGATTTTTTTTCTCTCTCGTCAAACAAAAGATACCAATATTGTGTTAACAATTTCTCTTCTTCTTCTTCTTCTTGGTTTTCCTTCTCTATCCCTCTCTCTCTCTCTATTGCTCCTTCATAAATGAAAAAGAAAAATAATAAATTGTATACTGTAGAAACAACATTTTCTCTAGTGTGCAAGGGACTCAGGTAAAATTTAACAATCGGTGTGTCATGCATGCATATATATCTAATCTTTAGTTTTCAAGAATTGATTGCTGAAGAACACACACCGAAACAAAACCAAAAACAAACCCCATTGTAGTCCCATAGATCGCAACATATGCATTTTTAACACAAAAACATATACACAGACAGGGTGAACGAAGATATAGACGAAAAATCACAAAAATGCAGGAAATGATCAAAAAAAAAAAACGACGCATTCGACAGATGAAACGAAGAACAAACATGTCGTAATTCATATATGACACTCACACACATACGCGCATACAGTTAGAATGAAACTGTGGCATATTATCAATGATATGTGTCACTGCAACAAACGAATAAGATACAGAGAAAGAGGTTGAAATTGCATACTTTTCAATCAATCTCATTTATTTTTATAAGTTCAATTTCTCGATAAACCTTGAACTTTACAAAATCATACAAATTCAAAATCATATCTCGATCGACATTAATGTGAAAATTAAAAAAAAATCGATCGACAGATTTCCGAGACACAATCGATTTCGGATTATTAATGAATTAAGCGCATTCAATACGAATATTCAGAAAAATCAATTTTATTTCAATGGCATTTTTTGGCCATTGAATTTTGGTTTGGCTTAAAGTGCATGAGTTTATTTGAATTCTATAAAAAGGAAACGAACAGAGAATTCAACAAAGCGATAACTCTGTGCAAACATGTGGCCAGAGAAATAACAATTTACCTGTGGCTTGAAAATAATTCGACAATTTTATTTACATTCACAATTCATTTTCAAAAGGCGTTTGAATTCATAAACAGAAGAATGATGAACAAAAATTGAAAAAGCAAAACAACTTTTAATATCAGTGATATCTCGAGAATTGCAAATATTGTCTTCAAAAAACGCATACACGAAATAATCTATCATAACAAATGCATAAATTGCAATTATATTCATCCTGAAAATAGGTAATGAAATGGGCATTCAACAGCCATAGTCTATGATATGAAGTAAAAATGTTCAAAACTCTCATGTTTTCGCCGTCAAAATTTATAATACACTATCCGCAATTTTCACTCAAAAATCTGACACATTTCTTAGGTGATGGTCTCTGTTTTGTTGTCGTTCGGTTAAATATTTTAGAATTGGCTTTGGTTCGAATCAATTGAATATTGTGCATTGTGCGTGTGTATTTAGCTGTGTTTACAGAGATAAATATCGAGTTCTTGCAACGAGAAGAGAGAAACAGAGACAGAGATAGAGAGAAGAAAAAAAATGAGCAACGCGCAAACCAACAACAGTATTAATAATAATAAGAAGAAGGACACGAACAAGAGAGCAAAGAGTAAAATAGATAGTCTGTTGTGATAAGATTACCTCGGATTCTTTTTGTGTTGCCTCGGTGTTTACATTCAATTCTATACCGTGCTCTTTTCACGTCTTCTATCTCTGTGCAACATTTTGTGAAGCATTTTTTTGATAGGCCATTTCTAGTCATCGTAGCATGCACCGATTTCCTTCGATGGCATATCGCATTCACACATGCAAACACACATACACTCACACATATGGAAACGCAATATTGCCCTTGGTTATTGCAAGCGCTAGCATATTTTACTATTTTCGATGTGCTTTGACATTGATTTTGTGTGATGGTGTTTTTATTACGGTCAGATCTATCGATTACAGTGCATTCATTACAATCTATCAAATGCATTTTGCACTCGTTGATGCATCACAAACTTAAAACAGCAACATACAGACTATGTAGCGAAAAACGTGTAAGCAAGACCAACATGATGCACGAACGAAAAATTTTCGAACAAAAAAAAATAACAAATTTATTCATATATATATGATTTACCGTCATAAATGTCAGTTTTGTTATTATTTTATTGAGTTTTATTCGCATTATGAATGTGTTTGTGTATGGATGCGAGAGAGAGCGTTCGGTATAGTTTCAATACGTGTAGAAATTACCATGTTCATTATGAAAATGAAACGATAAAACCGATGGAATAACACAGCGCGATATGTTACGGTTCATTATTCTTTGCCGCATGAAATCAATGTGGTATATATAAATATCATATGGCAAAAGATAAAGGCTCAAAAGGCACTTGAGTGATTGCGAATGAGCAAATACTATATGCAATGTTTTCGTGCTCTTAAGATGAGAAGACAACGAAGATGATGATGATACAAAATGAGGGGGACCAATCTAACACCGTTCAACCATACGCACACACACAATCTCTTTCTCACTCCAAAATAAATTTTTTACGACGCACCGATAAGTACACTTAATTGCTTGCATTACGTAATTTAATTGTCCTTACACCGAATACTGGTAATGTCATGAAGATGACGACGACACCATCGATATGTTGATTGATATTATATGTATGTTGCGCGCGTGTGTGGCACGCATAAAATCACCTCTAATCGAATGCAAGTGTATTTCCCGTGTTGAATTTAATTCGGTGAAATTTTGTTTATTGCATAGGCGCACACGTTTGCATTGTGTCCGTTTGCAATGTCATAAACTAAATCATAATTTAGACGGCTGCTACGATGTATAATACACAATGACGATGAGAATGTCTTGTGCCCACAAAACATCACTCAATCGGTCGCGGTCAATCGCTCGTAATTCATATAACATTGCTCTTATGAATACAAACAATGCCAAAAGCACAACACACCAAACAACAATAAGATCAAAACGAACGAAAGAGAACATCTTATGAACAGAAGTAAACGTATGTAAACCATTTTCCGAATGTCTGATCAAACTGATGAGATAATAGCCATGATGCACACGATTTGTAGCTCCAATTTCTTTCGATTCTTCATTTGACTTCGGGCCATCATATCAATAACAATATGTAATGTGCTTAATATTTTTGTGACTTTGTATTTTTCGCGCAAGCTGTCTCCGCCTAACTCTCTGTTTTCCCCATTGTTTTGCTTGCCATCAATTTGGCTTCGATTGACGATTCATGTATGTTTCACCATGGTTTTAGTATGCATAAACGCACGTCGTTCAACTAAATGTACATGAGTGAGATCACAATCAATCGTTTATATTATATCAGAAAAATGTGAACAATTGATTTGATGTTTTGTTATTCTTCTTTAATTGTGCCCGGAAAAAAAAAAAGTAAATATATAAAACAAGAACCATTTATAGTGAGATACCAATCATCACATTTTGTGGTAGAATTATGTCAGGGTGTTGTGCTCGTTTTGGACTTTTAGTTGTTTGTTTGTTGATTTGCGTATGTATTTGTTACTGGTGACACAAACAATTCACTGTCACCGCGTGTATGTGTGTAGGGAACAAACGTTTTGGTTACCGAATATATTTGAAATTTATTTAGGCTATGGCAACGGACGCCACTCAACACGCTATTATTTCCGTTATTTTTCAGATTGATTCGGAACACTCTCCGATTCTCTAATTGTTATTCGGGAAAATTGATCGGATAAATAGTGTCATTGAATCGAATGCAAGACCGATCATTAGAATAACTATGAAATAGGAAATGCTATTTTAAAAAAAATACAGTTAAACTTCTCAATAGTGAAAACAAACCTTTTCAATTTTCTTCGAAATAGTATTAGAAATAATATATCTAAGAGCAGAGTTCTCCCTCTGATTACTTTGAAATCATCAAATTAAGTCTCAACATATGGATATTTTTTTCTTGGTTTTCTTCGGAATGAAGAATGAAAATCAGCCAGAATGAAATTTAAAAAAAAAAATGATTTCTTCCACAATCTCATAGTATTGTGTTATACTAATAAATATATGTATAAACTCCGACTCACCTTAATTAAAACCTTGTCTCTTCATTGTGTTTGCTGATGCGTGTATTTTGTGACACGAATGCTTGATTTTGGCGCTAATGTTTGAGTCGTGTGTGCGCTTTTTTTTTCGGTGTATGTCGTTCAATTTTTATTTGGATTTTGGACAACGCGCTGGAAATTTTATCAAATTGTGAGCTTCATTAATTTGAGCATTTCAATTGTTGCACACATCACGTATGCTGAATGTCCGTTTATAAGTGTAAATATTTGACTGTGACATCGCTATTGTCATGTTTCACACTTAAAATATTTGAAGGCAGTTTCGATTTGGATTTGGATTTGATTTTTTTTTTGAATTTAAATGGAATGCGTTTGTCTATCTTGTGAGAATGCGAATGAGAGAGAAGAAGACAAAAATATGAATGTCTTCTGTTTAATATATCATTGATGACTCCTATAATAAATCGTGGTTAATTTCCTACGATATAGTTTCAAATGGACAATGCTTGTCTTATTATTTGCATTTTTCGTTTAAATCAATTTCAAGAGAGAGTGTGTGAGTGTCTCGAAGCGTTACCATATATATATTTGAAGCAAATGCCAATGAGAAAAGAATGGATACAGTTCTGCTTGTTTACAAATTAGATCGAATTAGCACATTTTTGATACACACACGCTACATATGTTGACACGGACAAACAATTATACGCAACGAGTATTCATACACACGGTCGTCGAGAGTTTTTTTTTTGTTGTTCGCTTCAAAATTTCATTCTCTTCTTCTTAAGTACATTGTTCTTTAATTTATCTTCCACTTCTTGTGTGTCGACTTATTTACATTACTCAATTTTTAAACGGCATGTCTTTGCAATTAGCTCGTTCTCGCTTTTCGAAATGGAGTTGAGCAGCAGGCAATGAAGAGAGCACAACACACATGCAATAAGCAATGAATGCGACAAACTGAATGAATGAATGAATAATAATAAGAAGAAGAACGAGAGAGAAAAACACACAAATTCACACAATTAGTCTTGGAAAAAGAGAAAATGGTGTTGCTGGTGAGTGCATGTGTGTGTTCAGACGCATCGATAATACACAAATAAAAGTGTCGAAGTGATATCGCCTTTTTAACGCTGCTCACTCTCTCTGTTTCTCTCTTTTGTCGATTTTTAATTGAAAAAATCAAGAGGCATTTTAACCACATTTCAATATGAACACTACAGCATATATCATTTGTATGCCAACTCGTTCAAGTTATAAGCGATTTGAAATCGTTCGGTTTGGTTGGTTGGCTTTTTGTCTTTTTTCAATCTTTTTTTTTTATTTCAAATATACTTTCTTAAGCCGTCTTTCGTCTTTCTTTATTCACTCCTTCACTTTACGATTGTATAGTCGTTTTTTTGATATTTTCGAATACCATATTGATTTTGGTTATTTTGGCATTGAATGAATCTCACTTCTCGATGAACGTGATAATCGATTAGACGACATTCCTTAAATAAATTCGTTTCGATCGTTCGTTGTTGTGTGTGTGTCTCTGTGTGTTTTTTTTTTCGTCTCTCTTTTTGTTTTCTTTAATTTTCAAGAGTGTTGGAACGCGCACACTTGAAATAGATTCAGATTCAAATGTACATACTTAAAATTGTATCAAGAGCAAATTGAAAATGTATCGAGATGCAATCATATATAGTGTACCAATATGCATTTAGTTTGGTTGCACGCTTCGATTAGTGCGCAACAACAACATATAATAATTATTATTGATTATTTCAAATATTTCTCTTTTGACAAAAGTCGATGTTACGGAGACACATAGCCAATTCGTATATACCACAATATAATACGATACAATTTATTTTCATATTTTTCATTAATTTCATTCCTTTGTCCAAAGCACGGCAGACTCATGCTCACATTGCATTGCAGTGTGCTATTGTTAATGTGATATCGTCTTCGAATGTCTTGTTGGTTGTTACTTTTATTTATCTCGAATTGTGTACTGACTCAGACTATTACGTACATGCTCAAGTTTGTGGTCGCTTTTCGTTTCTCTTTCTCTCTTTCGCTCTCTGCATCTTAAATATTCATTTTCAATTTTATATTATCATGGATTAATTTATATAGCAGCCACCTACACACTGAATTCCAAACGAAAAAAAAAAACAAATCTTAAGCAAAATAAGAAGCAGAGAGGAAACGAGAAAATGCTAAAAACAAATTTAATTTCTCATTCGGAACGTAAATGCAAACGTTGAGCGCGAGCGCAAACGTCATACAGTTACTGAAGTAAAATAAGCACTCACCTCGACCGATTCGACGATCAGACTCAAGAGTGAAAGAGAAAGAAAGGAAGAGAGAAAGAATGCTTGCGCGACACATACTTGCATAATTCTGGGCCTAACAGATAACACGAACCAAAGAACAAGACAAAAAAAACCACAACAACAACAACTAAACGGGTACGTAGCAGATCAAGAATCAGACACATCAGAGACACTGAGTATCCGATATGCTCTTCATCGCACTCCTAACCAACCGGCAATAAGACAAACAAAACGAATCCGATTCGAAAAGATTCAAGTGAGCGCAAATGCGCGCGCTCGCGCTTGTCGCACACACACGTTTAAACCACTCACCAACAACAACAACAGAAATCAGAATTTATTTTACACATCATTAATAATAAGAATACCATGGAAAAAAATAAAAATTAAATAAATGGAGGAGAAATATGTATTAATGAATTTTCAAAAGTAATAAATGCTATAATCGAGAAAAGATGAGCGACCACTTCTTCTCTCGACATCTTGCTTGTCTTTTCATTTCGTTCTTCGCTTTGCATCTACGGTTCTGATTGTCCATTCGTTTCAACATCATATTCTCTCTCTAAGACTCTGGTGTTACTTTTGTTGTTACATTTGGGTTTGAGAGTGTTTAATTTCGTTCAAATTGTTTTTTCATCTCTTTTCACCTTAAATTATCAAATGCATGTCTTTGTCCTTGATCGCATCGCATTTTTTTACAATAATTCAATGGTTATTCGGTCGCGTCTTTTTCCACGCTCTTGCCCCTTGTTACTGTTGCGACTGCTGACGATGGACCTCAACAGCAACAACTAGGTAAATGAACAAGGTGAACAAAAAAATCCTCATATGCAACAATACATAATACTAAGTTGAAAAAGTAAATTTTGTTTTCGGTTCGATTGTTACGTGTGAAAATACATTCAATATATTGTTTAGCTTGTGTGTGCACTTCAACTGAGACGAAAAAATCGGAAGCGTAAATGGGATATTCTTCTCCTATTGCATTTGATATTGTACTGCCAGAAAGTGTATTTCACTGTTTTTTAGCCAATAATTCTTGCGAAAAATGAATGGAATAAAGTTGCAAATTGAGCAATTGAACCGTGTTTAACAAAAAAGATTGACATAAATATCATATGCACACCGATTTGTCATTTTAAAAAAATTGCCTAGTATTTTCCACTGCGATTCACATTAAGCACAAGAAATCAACTTTGATGACTTTGTATTCTCTACAATTTTCTAAATTTAAGCCACCCGTTCACTCAAACTGCTTATTCGCTTCGATTCAATTTATTCATAATACAAAGTTTTGAGCGCGTTGACATCATCATAAAAATATTGTTCATCCAAATTTATACGATAAAATAAAATAAGATATTTTCTGATTGAAAGCGCTGCTGTTTTCTAGCTGCCAAATGTCACGTCTCGATAAATCGACAATGTGAATATATTAAAAATAACACACGTATCACACTACATTCAATCAGTTATATTTATGTATCGGTCGTGTGCATTGGCCATCCATCTCTTATGAAGAAAAAAAAACTCGAAAAGAAGAAATCATATGCGTCAATGAACGATCGGCCGCCACCACCTCATACAAATTCTCTGACACATCAAAAAAATAAAAAAAAAACTACAAAATCTATGCACTCAACATGACGTGGTAGAAAGAGCTTGACGAACGAACACACCAAAAGATAACACAAAATAATAATAAAATAAATCCTCCAGTCATTTAGTGTTTAGGCCGGAATTTGAGATTTATCCAGACTGTTTTTAATTGATATACATTAAATACACCGCGAAAACTGAGCACAAGCGAGTGCTCGTGTCGAACAACAACAACAACAGCAACATAAAAAAATGCGCGCAGAACATACGAAGAGTGAGAGAAACACAAAGTGATTGGGATAGGAGTTGTTGCGCGTCGCAGTTGATATGAGGATGAAATTGAAAAATAAAAACGAAAATCAAACAACTAATATCGTGTGCATTGGTCTCATATTTTCTGTAAGGCACACACAAATGTATATATGTGTATATTATGCGTGGCGACAACGATCAACAGAGCAATATCACATTGGGACGCGACCGTATATTTTACCAAACACTTTTTTTCCTCTCGCAACAAGAGCAAGAATGGGGCATCATAAACAACAATGCCACATTCTCTCATTGTCAGCCCAGCACAAATCACAGAAAGTGTAATATTTACTAATTAATAAATAAATCTATATTGGTATGTTCTATGTGCGCGTGAGCGCTCATAATGTTCAGACTCTCTTCCACTCTGTGAATGAAATGTATGATCAATCTGATATAGTTTTGTGTGTGTGTGTGATGGCTGTGGAATGAGCATATAACACTCTCTCGACTCGAAGAGACGAAATAATGAGAAGCAGACGAAAGAGAGGAAAAAAGTGAAGCAAACCGAACGAATGAAGAAAAAAAATTATGTGTATCTATATGAATAAAATATAGGTGCGGCTCGTCAATCAATATGGGTTGGTTACTTAGTTACCTGAATAGTGTGTTTAGCGCGTTGAAATACACAATTTTTTAATACGTTGGATTTGTTGTTAGTTTGTCGCTGTTTTTACTCCCTAATTCTTTCTCTCTGCTCAATTCATCGTCTGTTCATTATGATTATGATTATTGTTATTATTATGATATTTTTTTCTTCTCTCTCTCTCTCTTGCTCTCTCGATCCATCGTCATCTATTTTATCGAATTTATTTTATTTTATATTTTGTCATTCGGGAATATAATATCTTTATGTTTGACTCAATAGACGCGGTGTTGTGCAGCTCTAGCTGTGTTGTTGTTGTTTTTATGTGTTTTTTTTTATATATATATTCTTTACTGTAAAATTTGAATTCATTCACAAAAAAAATTGTTGTTGTTTCTTGTGATGGCTTATCTTAACGCTTATTTTTCTGAATCAAAGTCGATTTCGTTCACGTAAAAAAGATACATAAAAACTAAATAAATTAAAATTAAAATTAGAAGAAGCCAAAACCATCAGCGTCAATGTGACACACAAAAAAACTAATGAATAAAGAAAAAAAAAATCAACAACAGAAGACTAAAGTCAAAACCATGATTAATTCCAATATTATGCACACACAAAAATCAATATACAAGACGTTTAATGTCTTTAGAAACATTGACAAAACATACACACATTTACACATTCCAGCATATTAATCGAGCTTCGAGCGAGAAATGTTCCATTAAAATAAAAGTTAAACATAGAATACCAACAAAGAGACATTCATAGTTTCACAAAGAAGCGATGAAACGCTGAAGTTAAGTGACACACAAGAACGCACGCACAAATCAAACCAAAACCAACAGACAGACACATAAAATTCTGATACAATTTAAGTGATTGACTGCGTTTTTTTTTTCGCAAACTCGACAGATAGATATAGTTACCATGTCTATATACTGAATCCCAATGTCAATTGTAAAAAAAATGTATATCAGCTTATGTATAGTCCTTTTCGAACTTCGATTTATTATGTTAATAATGTGATATACGCTCTTTTCCTTCCACTTCATGCTATCTCTGTCGCTCTCTTTCACCGCTCACCCTTTCCTCGCGGTCGCCCATGTGTGTCAAATAAAAACGCACAAAAAATGTACCGCACACGAGAGAGAAAAGAATGAAATAAATTCTTTGTTTTTGTTGGTTTGTTGTTGCTTGAACGCAATTGTTAAGCCGGTTTTTTTTTCGGGATCTGCCGAACCGCGATATTTGATTGTTTTCTCTGTTGAATTGATTTGAATTCACTCTAGAAAAGCAGACAATATTGGGATTTTGTTGGACTATATTTGATTTTCCATTCGTTTGCTTACACTAAATACGTACACAGGACGACAACAACAACCACCAAATATATATATATATATGTGATAAACGACAACTGATACGCTCGCGTTCGCGCAACAACACCAATAACACACCGAAGAATGTGATACAGTTGAATGAAATAAACAAAGATACATTTACGTATATGGTTAAAATTAGAATAGTTTGTGTCAAAGGAAATGAGTGAAAGACGAAGAACGAAGAAAAACAAACATACAGTAGAGTAAATGTAAGGAGGTTTTTTTTTATCGAAATAGGCAAAAAATCCGGAGTGTGTTCACATAATGGCATCGAAACCAAATCGAAGTATATGCGAAACAAATGAATTGAAAATGAATAGAAAACAACACGACACGAGAATCGTACTCGAAAATGTCATACAGATAAGCGTAAAAATATGTATTGCCGATTCAAATTACAATAAAAGAAACGAGACATTGCAAGCGATCCACATATTCGAATTTTTGATGCAAAAAATAATCTAGATGTATGCAATAAGCCATGAAAATGTCGTAATAAATTTGACTATTGAAACTAAATAAAATGGTAATGCAAGACCCTACTTATTTTCTGCACTGCAGCAACGAGATAATGACAATTTTTCAGAGAGAGAGAGAGAGAAAGAGAAAAAATGCGTGTGTTAGTGAAAGAGAGAAAAAACACAGAGCCATACAACAAACGGATAATAAAACTCAAAAGAAATAATTCCATTAGAAATTTTGTCACCATATTTAATTACATCACCCATAACAAGCGAGACTTAAAAAAAATGAGTAGGAAATAAATTCCGTGCAACAAAAGTAACTATCGACAATGAAAATCTTCGGTCTGAGAAATCTTTTGCCACTCTCATCGTTGTAACAGGAGACACAGATCTCACAACAATTCTAAAACGAAATTTTTTTTTCCATTGTTTTTTGAGCTAAAAATCTGAACAAAAAAATATATGTGTTTGAACACTGTCTCATTCATCGATTAACAAAATATGAAGCGACACTAAGAGATAGACACACACACACACAAACAGAAAAAGAGAGAGAGAGCGCAACCATCAAAATGACGAAAAGCAATCATTTTGGTAATAAAACAACAATCCGTCTTCCTTCGAAGGTTTTTTTTCATCCTCGTTCTCTATTTGGATTCCATATATATTGAATAGATTTTTGTCAAAGTCATTGACAATTTTTTTTTTTTTTTTTTTCATTTTATTTCATACATTTTTCGTCGATCGCTTTGAATCGATTATTAGTCTTGCAACATATTTTGTTGTGAGCATATTGATTTTGTTCAATTTCATTTGTTCTTGTCTCCGTTCAATGCACATGTCTTTCTCAAATTAAAAAGAAGAAGAAACAGGAATGAAAACAAAAAATAAATAAGAGACTTGGTTGATTTTTTTCCTCTTTGAAGGGGCTCAGGTAAAATGTTGATACATTCGCATTACCGCATGCAACGCTTTAGTGTGCACATTTTTCTTTTGTTTATACATATGAATGCGTGTTTGTGTGCGTGTGTATTTCGTGATGGATTTGAACAAAAGGATCATTATTACTTATGCGATTTTCGGGTGAAAAAAAAGTGAAGAAAAAAAAATTCGTTACAAACACATGAGTAAGTAATGACAATGAAAAACAATGCCCGAATATGAAAAGAAAACATTATGAGCACTTTTCTTCGCTCTCTTTCAACTTAATATTCTCGAAGACTCATCGAAAAATCAACTACGTACGTATGCTTGCTTGGCAACCTATTTAGAAAGCCAAAACAATGGCACAGCAAAAAGGAAACTGTTTTACTCCTGCTTAAAATTTAATGAAAACAAAACCGAATGAGAAAAAAATAAAATAAATAATAATACCGAGTGATTGGTAAAAGAATCTCTCCAGAAAAGAAAATACACATACTGAAATTGAATCACACACATACAGACACATGCGGTGACTTGTTTCTCTCATTTCATCTTCCTTGCATCTCGCTCTCGCCTCCATTCTCTTTCTCTCACTTGATGGGATGTTTCGGATTTTTTTTTAGACAATAAGACGCCTGCATTTGTAGCACCAAAACGATCATATATATATATCTGAATCGTTACGGCATATCAAGTTATGCGCACATTATAACCGGCTACGTGCTGATCAGATATTCTAGAATTTAGAGTGAGACCATGCTCATTGGGATATGATAAAATGAAAGATGTATCGATCCGGCGTTTATTTTGTATAACACATTTTGATCATATTTGTGCATTACAATGGCTGAATATGAATATTTTCAATAAGAAAAATATAATAATTCACTCTCCCAGTAGCATCCGTGGATGAGACGATGTTTAGATGAAAAACATAATGGAAAATCCATTTGTTTTTTTCCATTAAATAACACAATTTCAATGCAACAAAAGCAACAATATATTTACATGTATGCTCGCAATGAAATAAATCTGCTAAATCGAATAGATGCGTGCAAATGCATTTGCACATATAACAGAAATGAATGTTGAATGTGTAAAGAGTCAAAATAAAAATTAAAATAAAATGGATATGGATGCTTTAACACAGCTGCAGTACAACAACACAAGCCTAAACTCAAATCCAACGATTACACACTGATGATCAAAATGATGATGATGATGATGATGATGATGATGATGATCGAAGACAAATGAGATTGAGCATTGAACTTGCACATTTGAATACATTCGCGCGCCGAATTCATTGCCCCATTGCGTCTGCATTAATCGTTTCGCAATTGTTTTTGTGCACAACACACAAACACACATGCCAAACGCAACATGAATACTCACCTCATATACAAATGCATGATGAGTCAAAAACAGGAACCAAATAGTATCAGAAAATTGCATTACCTGTGTGTCATTCACAATCGTCGACGTTGCAACACAAAATTGGTTATGAATTGAATTGAATTGAGAAAGAGTGAGACACACACACATAAAGAAGAACAAAAAAGTGCTAAAAATTTGAATTCCAGCGGAGAATGCGTGAGCGCAACATATCAACGGCACTCTTTGCTCGATTCTTCGTCTGTTTTGCCTGAGAAACCTGTGTAAAATATGCAAGATTTTCATTTTCTTTATATGCGCGCTTCTAACTTACATTTATCAGCCAGAACATTGAGCCGATTGTTATTGATATTATTGTTATTGCCATTTTTCTCGTTGCTCTTGTTGTTGATGCGCTCATTTTCTCTTTGCACGCTCTCTCTATCTCTCTTTTTCTCTGCACAAAAGTATTTTTTAATTAATTGGAACAAAAGAAATGAGAAATGAAGAGAAAAAAAAAAGAGTATAAGAAGATGAAGAACAATATTCGTGGTGATTTTAACGCTAACAAAATGCCAAAATGCAGACTCTGCACACAGTGTTGCACATTTATATAATTGTATAAATGGAATTCTGTGGAACATTGGCGAGCGTGAATTTTGTAGAGAGACACCGAGAGAATGAGCGGCAGTTCATCAAGGTGTGTGTTTGTCATAGTGTGTCGTTCTTGCCGCAGATAATGTTGAGATGTTTCGATTCTCATTTCATTCACGGCAAAAAGTGATTATCATCGTCACACAGCTTAAAACTAAAAAAAACTAAAATGATTGTGAACACACAATCAAATGTGCGTTTTGTATAATATTCTCTTTATTTTTGTTTCGTGCTGCGTACCAAAATCCCAAAGAACAATGTCAGATAAAAATTGAAACGAAAGAAGCTAATAAAATCATATATGCATTGTGTTTTTTTTTTCTCTTCTCTTCTGAAGAGAATCATCGAAATCCTCAATTTGCTTCTTCTTCATCTCTGTGCTTTTTCACTCTTTAAATACAGAGACGAAGAAGAATTGTTTCCCTTTTTTCGTATCCATTCACTCTGGTGTTCCTTTTGTCGCTGCTCATTTCATTTCTCTTTGCGTCTCCTGGACGCTCACGCTCTAAAATATGGGTGCGCGTCCATATGTATGAAC
This sequence comes from Contarinia nasturtii, assembly GCF_009176525.2. Taxonomy (NCBI): domain Eukaryota; kingdom Metazoa; phylum Arthropoda; class Insecta; order Diptera; family Cecidomyiidae; genus Contarinia; species Contarinia nasturtii. Next base: position 1,895,626 of record NW_022198581.1, read on the forward strand.
ATAATAATGTAACAAAAATACAATAACGTGCCAATTTAATCGTTGCACATTTTGAACATGCTCTTTTGCAAATAAAATCGAAGAAAAACGAAATTGATCGAGTCACATTTTTGAATTGAGTCTACTCATTTGGTGTTCAGAGTTTTTTAATTGTTGTCACTGTTGCCGTGCTTTCGTCTCAATTTTATTTTTGCCGAAAATGTACGTGAACCATCAACGGCACAGGAACATAACAAAGTTTCGGCATGGAGATTTTACCGATGCGGATCGAAATGAGACTTCATGGTACATCAAGGTGGAGAAAAATATGTGTGTAATAATGTTGTGCATGATTGGAAGCAAGACATGATTGCCATACAAAAAAAAACCACATTCACGCGTCCAAACGACGAAGCGAAATGAAAAACACATACATTTTGTACAGTTGAACGTCAACAACAACAAAAAGAATTAAAAAAAAAATGAAGAACGAAAAAAGATTAAAATAAATAAAATCACACAAATAATTTATTATTTGTATGGATGCATGTACGAGAGATCCTACAATATTGCGCGCATTATGATTATGATTTTGATGTCTTTGCGTTTGTACATTCGGCCCGTGTCTTTGTGTTGTTGTCGATGTGGTTTTTATTTCACTTTCCGCTCACTCTCTGTCTCTCGCTTGTCTTCAATTTTTATTTTGTACGTTCCATCTTTGCCAAACCACGAACTGAATCTTTTACATTCCAATTTTACGGCCACAACTTTTGCTCTCTTTGTGTGTGCGCGACCGCGTGCGCGTTTCTTTCTTGCTGTAAATTGCAAATCGGCATCTCACACTCCTAAAATGTTAATGCACTGATTTATTTTATCTGTTTGCCATTCCATATGCAAATTTCTTAGTTGCCACCATAAGGCTATGAGCAGCGTTTTAATCAATATTTATGATTAATAAAACGGAAAACGCGCATATAATATTAATTGCTCTCATTCTCTTCTTCTCTCTCTCACACACACACACACACACACACACTTATCGAAGTCGATGGTGTGAGTGTGTACAACGATACAGCAACAAATATACTACTATCTCACACAATATAACTTTAAAAAAATGCAGCTTCGCACTTTGGTTGCATGGGCCATTCAGCACAAATTACTCTGATATTGGTGCTATATGCAAGTAATCAGTTCCATATATGAGATCTTCGTAGTCCATTCAAGCGTTTCCTTTTTGCTTGTGCTTTTTTTTCTGCTCATCGTTTGTTGTGCGCATCATGTGTTCGATTCGGTTTTTCTTCTTTCGTTCTTTGTTGGCACAAGATTAATTGAGGTGTGCGCGAAATCTTCAATACCGAAATGGATCGAGATAGAGTGAAAAAAAAACAATGCGTTTTTGTTGGAAAATAGCATGAAACCATGAATGTTGTTGGACCACTCGTGCCAAAAAAAAAACACGAAATGTTCGGACGTTATTTTATAATAATGACGACGATTTGCAACACTCTGCAAATATAACTACTTATTTAACTGAATTTTTATTTTTATTCTTATCACATCGTGTGTTTGTGTGTCTACGATATAATTTTATTTAATAGCTCACACATCAGCAGCACAATTTTTTTCATTTGTTGCTTCATACCGTTCTGTAAACTCTTCGTCTACAAAACGGCAGCTATTAATTTGTCATTTTGGTGTATGTTACACGCCTCATCACACCTCCGAACAAACAAAAAAAAATTCGCTTAAGCCACTACAAAGTAATAAAAATATTCATGACTCTGGTACCGATTAGACGCAAATTTTATTTGTTTATTGTTGCTCTCGACGTAGTCATCGTCGACGGCCCGGCAGCATCATTCATTGGTGATGATGTGCGTGTCATTTTACAGTTCGTGTGTTTTTTTTGTTCTTCTCTACATTTCGACAACATAACACTAATTATGACAACAGAGAGAACAACTACCGAAAATCTGACCCCTTTTCTTCATTTCAAATGCGCACAAATCTGATTTGATTCTGTGAACGAGTTTCAATCATTTTTCTCGCCCGCCTCATAGAGAATGCAATGCAATCGTTGAATGAATTTGGAAGCGAGCATGTATTGAGCAGAGCACAGCAAATAGAGAGATAGAGAGAGATTTAAAGGACAGTCGACCAACATAAAAATGAAATGAGTGAATTAATCGTTTGTGTGTTGATTGCATTGCACACGCACCCGTCGTTTTTGAACCCTTTCGCCTCTTTTACTTTCGACCGGCCGCACACGCTGCAAATGAACACCAATAAATAAATATGCATACCGGTAGGCTGGCATATAAAGGGGTTAAGCTATTAGGTCCTTATTAAATCTCATATTCATTACGAATAACATTTACAAGCACAATAAACGCTATATCAACAAACAACGCCAACAACTGACATTCGCACCGACACCGGCACCACCAACAACAACAGCACCAACAGAAGCAGCAACTGTGTATGTACCGAGACCAGAACAAAGAAGAACAAAAAAAAAACAATGACGACAACAACGACGACGAAAATATGTTTTGACTTGTTGTATTTTGTATAATTCTTGCTATTTTCATGGTTCATTGTTACTGCGCTCGGTTGATTACACTGAACGAATGACTGAGTGAGTGAGTGAGTATATTTGAATTGACTGAATGAAGATCAAATACAACTGAACAGTGGTGACCAAAGACAATGTTTGTGCTTGTAAAACTATCAACTGACTTTTGGTGCACTATTTGAATAGTGATAAAATATGAGAACAAGTGACAGTGTAGCCGGCAACAGACGTATGTATTTGAGAGAGGCAAAGAAACGTCTGACTACCGCTTTATAATGCACGTAATTTCATGGGCATACATTTTATAGGCTCTGAACTTGAGAAAAACATAATTCATGAATTGATGAACCGAATGCTAACATTATAACAATAGATCATCAGCTAACCAGAAACAAATAAAGCACAAACTATTCGTTATGATTGTATTTACATTGAAAATGTTATGCGGCTTTGCGCGGAATGTATATAAATACATGCACTATCTCTCTGTTTCTCTGCTGGTTGTTACTGTGTAATAGTAATACGACTGTAACCGGTTAAAAGTGTGGGCAACGTTAAATAAAGTGTAAAAAAGGGAACAAGTGCCAAAAATAAAGCTGTCTTATATTTGATTCATTAGTAATTGTTGTGGCTGCTGTGGTGTGGGTGACATGCTGTGCAATTAGTATATCATAAGTCGTGAACATCCTTTTCCGATATGGCCACGTCGAAATCATTCGTTCGTTTTTTTGTTTGGAAAAGTTTGACAAAGTTCCGTTCCAATCTGTATGCGATTTCGAGGACGATGATTCTAATGAAGCAAAATAGTGGTGGTAATAATATTAACCAATACTCTGTATGAAATTTAGTGGACTGATGTGCTTGTATGTCGGACATTATGCTAGCTAAACATCGAAAATGAATTCACAAAAAATGACTGAAATGCCAAACAACACGAACGACCATCACACACACACACACA
>NW_022198581.1:1899153-1925476 GCF_009176525.2 Contarinia nasturtii
CACACAAGAATGGTTTTTAGCATATTCAGGAAACATGAACATATTAGTTAAATATTATTTTAATTTTATGTCGACGCAGTGCTGTAAAAAGCTGATACAATATTCATATTTCATTCTTTCACACACACACAAAAAGACACAGACACTAACGAGGCCGAGAATCGAAATACCATTTTGCTCTTGAAACAATTCCGACCCCGTTCAGATAGAATTTTCTTTATCAGGCGCGTCATCATCATTAATACGGCTTGTTATTATTAGAATTCGGTATTGGGCCGAGCAAAGCAGCTCTTGGTGCCATTTTAATGAATGCACAGCACAATGTTCGACACATCAACAACAACATCCAGAATGAAAATTTATAGACGAAAAAAAAAAAAAAAAAAAAACAGAGAGTGACGATGATGATGATAATAATAATAAACTGACAAAATTGTACGGACTATTAAAATATGCAAAATTCGGTATATGCTAACGAATGCCATGTAGTACATATTACGGAGACCGCATTCGAAAACTAACTTTGCATTGCACACGCCATGAATTGCATACTGTCCAAAATGTAGCGAACATACACCAACAGACACAGAAACTCATGCACGCTTAGTTGTCGAACAACAACAACTAATAACCCGTTTATTTATTATCACAATATATATAATAATATGGACAAAAATGTAATTCAGGGTGAAGCAAGCATACAGCGTTTTAAGCGTCTGAGCGCTCGCATACAATAGATCTGCACATAACGATTTTCAGTTTATTACAAATGTCATAGAGATAAAATCAGCATAAGATTTCCGTCAAAATCATTTTGTATGCGATTTGGTTTTTTGTTCGTTACACAGCCACAGAGACAGTGAAAGAATGAAAGAAAGAGAGCAAGAGCGAGAGAGAGAGAGAGAAATGAGCGTGAGCGAATGAAATGTATTTTTTGTTTGCTGCGACGGCAAATAGATTCGTTCGTTGGAACAATTTATTCAAATGATACATTTAATGTGCGATGCACACATCGCCCGAAGCAAATAAATTAGAATTACAAATGGCACAGACAGCGTTGAACAAATGATTTTCAATTTTTTGTTGTTATTTGGGACAGCCCAAAAATAAAAGCTTTCGAATGGCTCTCAAAACTGATAAGAGGACGATAAAAGTGTTCGATTACACAAAAGGGGTTAATTTGTGCAATAATATACGGTAGCTGAGACCTTTAGACGAGTTATGATTTATGGCCCATGGGACATATGACATCTCGACATTGTAATAAGTTACAACTAATTATCTTACACAAAAAGCAAGACAATCATTAGAAAAATGTATGGATGCTGAAGAAGAAAAGCATTTGCTGCTCCATGTTTAACTGCATTTGAGAAAAGTGCCATAGATTTTTAAGAGCTTTTTACTCTCAATCTCTACCACTCTCGCACACACTCTTTCACCCGCTTGCTCACATTCAGCTAATGGATGTTGAACATTACTTTCTTTCAGATTTGAATAGAAAGAGAAAGAGCTACTTACTTCGTATCGATTGATGGTACGAATGAATGACGATATGCGCATATGTGTGATGGAATTCCTTAGAGAATCAATTGAGTGTTGGTTGTGATTTTACTGCTTATGTACGTTGACAAAAGTAAACTATATCACAATTGGATGTACATGCATAAATACAGTGAAAATCAGTACACTTACCGGCTGTTTTGTACATATTGTTCATATATGCGCGTCATATTCCATCTTCTTCCCACTTTCGATCTCGGTATGTATTTGGATATGAGTGTTCATTACATTTCTTCTTCTTTTTTGTTGTGTGTGACAAGAGTCGAAGCGAATATTTTCGCAAAGAAATTTATTATGTTATGTAAAAATGTAAAATACGCAAGTATGAAGTGTATGTGTAATGATGATGATGACGACGACGACAACTTCAGCAGTGACAACAAAAATAACAATGAAAAGAAAAAGAAAAAAACAAATAGAACGAAACGGTGAAAACATATATCCATTTTCTCTAATACACAGAGAAGCCAGCTGCTCCATGCGAAAAAGTTGCTTGTTCGCAAATGCAAAAGGAGAATAACGTAAAAACGAATACAAACGAAACGAATGAACGAACCAACGAACGATTGAAAAAAAAATGTAAGCAGCACGAAATTTATGGAAATAGAATAGAATATTTCAAGTAATGAGCCCACTGAGTTCTTTCTTTTCCACACTCTGCTTTTCCAACAACAACAACAACAACAGCCACGTCAAGCGCACACAAATGGCAAATGGAAAACATTGAGCCAAATGGAAATATGCATGAAAACGAAGAGACACAGATACAGAAAGCGAGAAGAAAACAAAACATACAGTTCGCAAAATAGAACTCTCCCGGTACTGTGGCAAAACTGTCGAGCGCGCGCGAGAGAGAGCTTCAACTCATAAGATATGCAGAGAGAAACGGCTGCAGCGAGTGTAAGATGATATAAAAAAAGCACACACAAGAGATATTATAACGTAGTATATTCTCAAAAAGACACCAATTATTGCGCAGAGCTAAGAAAAGTATGAAAAAAAAAAACTCAGCAACAACAACACATGCACGAAAAAAGGGGACGTCCTTTTTAAAATATCATATATTATTTGTAATATATGGAAAGTATGTGCGCCCGTGTGTTCGCTCTCCACACAAAGCGTGGCAGCGATAAAGAAAATAAAGCAAAAAACGCAAAACGAAACGAAGCGGGCGAAAGAAAAATCTAAATGCGAAAAGCTTTTTGATATGCCATCCATATATGTAAAAATGTCGGAGCATGTGTGTGTATGTATGTCGTGTGTCGTGTGTGAGTTTATGTGTGCATATTTGGCTCTTGGTTGGTGTAGTTTGTTTTTTTTCTTCTCTCATCTGTGCTTTCCTTTCCTTATGAATGTGCGATTGTATTTACGAAATTTGAATAAAATGAGTGAATCTTGGAATATATGTGATATGGCGCAAAACGTTCTCGCTCTGTCTCTCAGCGTTCTAATGAGAAACTTAGATATTTCAGCAGCATTACACCCTTCGTTTTGTTCGGGTTTTTTTACTTATTGCGACATACACACATGCCTACATATATGTACGAAATCTCGTTGCTCTTACGCATGCACATTTTGCACATTGTACATATACCATCGCTATGCCGTATCATTCCATATATGGTAATAGCTTTTCTAATTGCTCCATACAATTTTCGAGATTAAAATTTTCAAATGACGAAAATGGGCAATGCCATATGGAACGTCCTATCATATTCAAGTTGCAGTAGAGCGCGCGCGATATATGTGTATACGTACACATTGAACATGTATATTCGACGAAAAAAAAACAGCAGCAGCCGCAGCAAACGAGCAAAAAAGCAGCAAAACTGGAGCATCGTTATATACGCAATTTAAATTAGAAGATTTACTGCTAAATCCAATCAGTTGCTATAGCCGAACACTGTGCGACCGCTGCTGTTGATGTTGTTTATCTAATATCTCTTCTATTATGATCGTTGTGTAGCCAAAGTAAACCATCAATTCATCTTTGATTGAGCTTAACTAATGAAACCATTGCAAAGTACAAATGTCAATGATGCAAAAATAAAAAATAAAATAATTGAGGAAGAGAGACAGAGAACGATTTTAGTGGAAATTTTTCACTTTCTTGCATCTTTTTCAACGTTTTTTTTTTCTTTCGCTTCCATATTTTCGATGTGCTTTGCAGATAAATCATAAAGATAAAAACTCTGATTTATATTGCGATTTTACGGGGCTACATTATCTCTTTTACGTACTGTATCACAGATACGGTGTGATACGATAACCATATATCGAGATATAGCTATATATTACATGCAGATAGTAAACGATGGAATTGCATAATACTAGAGCTTTCCCACTGTATAAAATAGCCATTCAACTTGTGTAGAGAGTGCAAAAAAATGGTATGCAGTCTACGACTGAATTACAACATTTAAATGATTGAAAATCAATTTTCCTGGTGAAAAACTCATTTGATGCCATAATTATTTACTAAGTAAATCAGTTTGCGCACACTTAATATTTAAACCACAAATTCTTTCAACTTTCTTGTCGCCTGCCGATCAATATGGCTTTGTAAACTATCACAGCGACTAACGATTGCCTAACCATAATAACAATAATGATATTTTACTGGCTACAGTAAAAGTATTGTTGACAGTTGTTGTTGTTGTTATTATGTTGTTTTCTGTGTGTTCCTTTCTCACTCTTTTTTCGTTTTTCATCAATGAACGTCATTTCACAGAAAAGTAATCGTGCGCCTCAGTTGAAGCGCTCTTGTTTTTTTCACCAACAACAACGGCAAAAAATATGCCCGAATGTGTGTATTGCCGTCGGTATGTCATATTCACGAGAATGCTATGGTGGTATATCAGCTTTAGCTGGTTGCGACTATATGAAGCTATTAAGTGTGTGCAAAACGCATGTTTTTTATTTGTTATTGAATGCAGCCATAGGGCGAAGTTGAAGCTTATGAGAATGAAGAAGAACAGTACGTGCCACGAACAATGAACAACAGCAACAGCACAACACATGCGAACATATCTCGCCGACTACGGGAATCAATCCAAACCAAAGTGTGTGCGCCTTTTTATGATCCTTTTCATGAAGTTTTCTGCTGTTTTTGTTGATGATGGTGGTGGTGGTGCTGTTGTCCCTCATCGATACTGAAATGTCTGTTGCGTTTACCGATTTATTTTTGTTTGTATTTTGCCATTGAAAAAACCCGAAAAGAAAATTGATTTTCACATAAAACTCAAATTTTTTGGCCGTCTAGTTTTATTTCATATGAAATTAAATGACGATGTAGTAAAAAAGAGAGGAGAAAAGTGTTTTAATTTTCCCATAACAATGAACTCGGTAATTATTGCAATAATAATTCAGCAATGGAATCAATAATTTGTTGTGTGAACAATTCGAATTGAATTAAATGTTATTCTTGGAATACAATGTGCAAATCAATTGTTTGATGTTTTCAATTAAATTGATGTGAAGGAGTCGTCTCTAACGGAACTTGTCATTTTAGGTCGACAATATGTTAAAGGATAGGAATACAAAAGACCTCTCAAGATTATATGTATAATTTAACTTCCGTTTGGGTCTCGTCCCTTATGCTACGATTTCTTCTCCATTTTTTTTTTCTTCCGTCCTTTTGATTCCCATCTCTTCCACTTTAATTTCAATCCGATTTTATTCATAATTCGTCGCGTTGTTTTATCGTCATTATGCCGTATTTTGTGCACATCGAACATCGCAGCAGTCAATGTGTAATATATAAAAGAGCTGAAGCTTTATAGAAGATATGCGGTAGGCGGGTACAAAAACTCTTTCACAAAAAACACCCACATGGCGAACCGAGAACCGTTTTGCGCTAAGACGTGAGAAAAATGCTTCTCAGACACAAATTAGACAATAAATAAAAAGGCGCACACATGCAAAACGCCTTGTGATAAATGTAATACATACGTTTACGTTTTAACGTTAACGTATGTGCGCGCGGATAGAGTAGAGCTGAAGAAGACGACGACAACAACGAAGAAAACACACCGAGCAATAAGCAATGAGAGAGAGAGGAATGATGAAAACCGAAAAATAAGAAGCAGCATGTGTGGTGATGTGCGGTATATGTGTTTGCTGCTTAATGTGCTCTCTCTGTGCACAGAAAGTGTGCATGGAAACGAAACACGGGAAGAAAGAGACCAAATATGTATACAATTTTGTTGCTTTGCCATTACCGCTGCTATTGCTCCGCAGTTGCTATTATTATTATTGTTGTTATTGCCGTCGTCTTAGTTAGTCGTAGCCGTTGTCGTCATCATTTCATGTTGTTGCTTCTCATGTACATATGTGTGCCGTATACCATGTTATATTGCGGCATCGGCGTCGCTGTGTTGATATTTGGTGTCGGTTTCGGTGTCGGCGTTTGCGGCAATGGCCCTTTAAAGCAATACACACCACATAATCTCTTTACTGATTCGATATGAGTGCATTGAGAGGAAAATGACATTCAATGGAATTTCTATCATTTTCACAATTCAAACTGCTCATCGGCAGTTTGTTTAAAAAAAGAAAAAACTGAAAAACATCATCAAATTATGAAAAAACAATACACCACACATAACCACTTTGCATCAACTTGAACAAAAATAATTCAATAGATTTTCGGGCAATGACACTTTTCAGACGCGGCTCATTTCATACACCTAAATACACATTTGGTCACACATGTAATATGTGCGAAAGTTCTTTTCACGCGCGCCACGTCTCTCGATATATATACGAACGTATTTTCTCATATATGAGAATTTTTCTCAAATTCGAAAATGTACCATCCATGTGGGCCTGTCTTTTCTTTCCACCTCTGTGACTCTTCTGGTTTCCGTTGCCTGTGTGTATCACACATAAGCTTGGAATGAAATGGAAACGTGAACAAACGAACGCGCGACAATCTATTACAATTGAAACCGAATACAGAATATTTTTCGTGTGGTACTGATGCTGCTGCTGCTGATGATGCCGTTGTACGATTTTAATATTAATGCGAATGTTACTTCTCTCTCTATTTTTGCTACCCGACATTCTCGCTCTTTGTCTCTCACACGCTCACTCTCTTATTGCGATTTTTTCTTCTTCGTCAAATTACAACATCTCTCACAGCCAAACAAGATGTATATTATTGGATGGATGCTGTCGCGCGCGCTTTCTTACCATTGTACCGTGAACAGTGAACACACATATATCGAAGTTATTACCCCCAAATGGAAAACGAGCGAAGCACACACATAAAAGCGTCCAAAAGGAAGAAAAATAAATAAATAGAAAATGGCTTTTGTTCGTTGGAGATTGTTTTGCACTCGCCCATATACATATATGAAGTTCGAGAATCCCTCTTTCTCTCTTTCCATATGTAGTAATTTCATTCGCTTTTCTAATGAAAATCTACCGTTGCGCGCCATTCTTTTTCGTTCCTCCATTTTCTTTTTATGCGCCCCGGTCACATGATTCGATAAGAATTTTTCCTCTCATTTGAAAGCATACATTCACTGACACACACACACACACACAGTGAAAATCCTAAATGCAATTGGATTTTCTTTTCTACTCTACATACATGTATATCTTATACTCTTTATTAACGAGATTTTCAAGTGCTCGCCATGTTCACGCCAACAAAATTAATTGTCATTTTCAAAAAGGTTGGCCACCAGCATTTCCAATGAATAATTTTCAATGGAACCCCAATGTTGTTTGCAACAAATGAGGCTTAAAATCGTATTTATTTACTTTCAATTTAATCAAATGATTTTTTCCATTTAAAATTAATTTTCCATGCCGAATTCGAAACAAGATAAATGATATTTTCATTAAATTTGTCGCTTGCAAAAGTGTCGCCTGTTTCTTGTTTATCCTAGTGCATAATAAATATGTGCTCATTCGTTTCGGCCAATTGATAGGTAGCCATTTATTTTGTTGTTATCATTTTCTCGTCAATATACTTGGCGCTGTGGCTTCTTGTTTCGACGAAAAATCGTAATGAAAATTTATTGGAATGCTTCTATTAAATTTGTGTAAAATTGCTGTTGATGATATGACGTTGTTTGATGATTTCACTTGCGCGTCATTTTATTACAATTTCCATGGGACTGCAGAAGTCTGGTTGACTTTGGAAAAAGGGTGAACTCATGCGTAACAAGAAGAGATTTCCTCGGCTAGATGGACCGATATGAAAGCAAATTTTAACACTTGACTAAGCATCGACGAATTCACATAAGCTTTCTCTTTCTTTGTCACTCACTCGCTTTTGGCGCACACACAATTTTGTTGTGTGTTTGGACGTGTTTTCATTTCGTTTTTTTTATGCTGTTAATCAGTTATTTGTTCACTTCGCCAAATTGGCGGTAATTTATCATCAATTCTGGTCAATTATTTATTGCAAATAACCTATTAAAATATACACTTAACACAATTATCGATCAATAATCATTTGAATTGTGAAAAGTACGAATGTATATGCATTTGCGATTGAATATGAACATACAGTCTCACTTTGTTTAATAATTTGCACGTTACTTTGTGTGAGTGCATGCAATTAAATCTAAACAAATGTCAAATAGTTTTTGAGAGACACTCATACATATATACATTGAATGGTATTTGATTTCCAATGGCACATACTATATCAATTTTATTTGAAAATCAATTAAACAAATGCTCCATGAACACACACACAAACACATTTCAAATGAATTAGAATGCTACGCGATGTGTGCACGATATTGACATTTTACTGTTTTTGTTTTGTGTATATGCAATGAATTGGTGACGCGCGCGCGCGCATGATCGTCCAACGAAATCCTATTCAATTCGATCTATTTTAATTGAAAGTAATTAAAATTGATAGAGGAGAAACAAATATATGCACAAACGCACACATACACACAGTCATAGTGACACAAATTAATTTTTGTGAGCCGATTTCAAATGAATGGAATCCAACGTATTTGAATTCAATCGAGAGTAGAATACAGTGTGACATTGGAATGCGATTGAAATATCATCAAAGTAATAAATCGGGCATTTGTGTATTGTTCTCGTTTTAACGTCAAAAAGGTTACGCGACAATTTTATTTGAATGCTGCAAATGAGAAAAAAAAACCGTTCTATTTAACACCAATCTCCTGAATAAGCACATTTCAAATGACGAGAAAAATAAACAATTTATTCGGTCATTAGCAGAATGTACGGGTTTATTCCATCCACACTGTCTGATACAAAGTGAAAGGGTGAAAATGCAACAATGCTGCTTCTCAAATACAAACGGCTAATTATTACATATATTAAAAACAATATTTTTCTTATGACTAAATTAAGTAAAGTCGACTGTTCATTTGCCTATGTGAAAATTCCTCCCCCTAAAAATGAAAAATATGTTAAGTTGCGAAACAATCAACTTTTGCACCCAAAAGCGGCTACATTAAAATATCAGCTAAAAAGTCTAGCATAAGATAAAACAACGAAGAGACAGAGAGAGGAAGAGAGAGAGCAGAAAATAGAAAAAAAAATCTCAACCCGTTAACAAGATCATTTAACATCATTGTAATTTATGAAAAATTATGCAAATTAAATGAACTGCTGCTGTTCATTATATTCTCACTTTGGTTTCTCGTTCTCTCGTTCCATTCTCCGTCTCCGTTATAAATTTATACAATTTTTTTTATTTTATCATTTAGTATCTTTGGTAATGTGCGTGTAAAATGTTTTAATCGGGTTCAAGTTGATAGAGAGAGGCGCGAGATATGCTGTGTGATTTCAAAACGGAAGGGCGGCCTAGTTTATGTCAAACGTGCACCGAAACATGCACAATGAGCGAAAGAGAGTTATGTTGTACACAAAATACAATATGCACCTCATACCTCTCATCGTCGTGCGCCGCAAATAAATTATTTCAGTCGAATCATTACACTTACTGTTTGTTTCGTTGCTGCTCTCATTTGAATTATATTTTCATTCATTTGCACCCTTTTTAAATCCTTTGAGTCTTTAATGTCTGATGCTCATCCCGGCCGGCATCAACCATGCCTTTGGATTATCATGCATATTGCGGAACACATTTCGGGATGATGAGTTATGATTTGTACTGTTGCACGCCTGAGTGTTATGCATCTGATTTATCAAAGTCTATTAATTATGAATAAAATATTTTAAAGGAAATTTAACTAGGCAATAGCCTATGGCGATTCCATGACATTTTAGACATATATGTCTATATATTGCCGTGAAATGAAACGCCATTTGTGTTGGCATAATCATGTTTTCCGTTGCGTTAACAATTTGGCTTTGTTTCTCTTTGTTTAATTTCAACACTTCGAACATTTATAGAGGTGGTGGCATTGCGAGAAAAGATATGCCAACGATTCACATTGAATAGAGATGTATCGTATGTGTGTGTGAGACTAACTCAAATTCCAATATGCTTAACACTCGGGCCCCAAAAATCAGTCGTTTCGTTTTACACTCTACTGATCTCAAAATTTTATGCATTTTAACATGTTAATAAATAACAAAGCCAATCATACTTGCACTTATAAAATCGACTCCCTCGTTTTGGCGAATCAGAGGATTTCAACATTGTCGTTTTACCTTTTCACAATCGAATCACACATACAGCAATGTGTATATAACACATCAAATGATCTCTGCAAGTTTCAATTCTATTTTTGGTATGCATGTTTTAATTTGTGGATTATTTGAATTCAAATGCGAATAAACGAATATGAATTTTCATACATTTACATAAGTCAATTACTGATTGTGATGAGCAGACAACTGTAAAATGAACTTTCGCCAATGCCATCAAATTAACCTAATGTCTCATCATTCCAATATTAAAAAAAATGGAATAAATTTTCCGTGTTCAGCTTATTTGACACCGCCAAAATAATGTTACTATTAATTTGATTTATTGAAGCATTGATAAAACAAAGCATTATCTATTATGTGGCATTTTTTGATGATGGAAAAAATCATGCTGTTCGATTAAATGGATTTTTATTTTTGAATTGATCAAATATATTTTGGAATGAAATTCATCATTTTCGTTTAAAATGAGCTGTTTTTAATTTGTGTTTTTCTATATCGAAACGAAACAATATTAATTGTCCATTAAATCGAGTTGGATTATGGAAAACCGAGAACCAAAAATGAAAAAAAAATGAATAGATTAAAATTTATTTTGAGATTAAGACGTCTTAAAATCTTTCACTATAAAACGAAATGATTTTCTTTGCTGGGATGAGAATGTGGCGAGAAGAGTTCATGGACATTTTGGTACGGTATCGTGGATGTGTGCAAAAGCGAAATCATTTGTGTTGAGAGTATTTGTAATCAGTGAAGCTGAAATCGTTCCCAATGCATGCAGACACACCGAAACTGGGATGAAAGTTATTTGGTTTGCGTTCATCCTTTAATGTATTAAGAGGACATAGAACATTGATGACCAATGTAAAATCAATAGATGGAACATATACTTTAAAATATATATATTAAGAAAGAAAAATGCTGTATAAGTGTGGTAAATGTTGTTATTGAAACAACCATACGACGATGACTTTGTCATGTGTTGATGCCATTGTGCAATGCCTCATATATTTTCCTCAAATTTTTGACGTTGCTGTACTGATCTTTGCCATACAAATTCTTCAGTTTTCCTGGGAAAGACGTCCGTTTAAGAAATAATGTTTTTTTGTAGATTTCTTTTTAAGTGGCAAACATATTGCGAAAAAATTATTAGGCTTTAGGACGATAGTAGAACCATATAACCTTATGTCTCACACAATACGTAATTTTCTATGTCTATAGACCGATCAATAATTTTTGTTTGGCTATTTTGAAAGGCAACACAAGACCGCATCATCCGATTATGCTCAGTATATGTATGAGATTGACTGGATGGCACACACACACACACCACGAAAAAAAATGACGAACGGGCAATAAGTATCGGTTCTCTCGCTTTTCAAGATTCTCACACCAGCTTCAAATTGTTCCAGAAAGCAATTTTCTTAAGTACACCACGGTCTAAAATATGCACATGGAAAATATTGAAATTGTGTATCCAATACGGGCGAAGAAGATAAATTGCTCGGTTCGTTTGGACAGAGCGAGAAAGCGCTCACGTCCAAGTGAATCGGACGAAAGACAGCTGAATCAAAATCAGTCTTTCTTCCTGTGAGTGTGTTTGTTGAAACGCTCTTGAAGAGCTGAGAAAGAAAATCATGAAATCAATAAATTCCAAATAAAAGTGATTTTGCTAAGAGCAAACTATGAGTATACTAGAAGGTATTATAATTAATGTTATAATTATAAACATATTAAAAAAAAATTTCCTCTTCCAATATTGTTCGGTTCAATCATAATAGCAAGGAACGATGTGCGACCACAAGCGAGAGAAAAAGAAAAGCGCAAGAACGGAAAGCCAATTTAAAAACAAAGCATTGTACAAAAGCCAAAAGGTATGATGCGAACAAAAAAACATCATCATATTTTGTAGGAATAAACGCACACGTATACACATTTACAAAACATCAGAAAGTGCATGATGTACACACAACAGCAACCGATTTTACAATAAAGGCATATAGTACAATGAGAACATTCTTATGCGCGCACGTCCACTATTCAAAGCCTATTATAATAGGCGAATGGGGTACGAAAAAATTTATTAACTATTCACAGCGAACGAATGAAAGCCTGCGAGATGCACTTATGCAACGGGAAATAAATACTGCTGCACAGACACCAATCATTTTTTCTCTCTCTCTCTCTCTCTCTCTCTCTCTCTCTCTCTCTCTCTCTCTCTTCAAAGCAAGCGCGTGATTTGAACGCTGTACGAAATAATAAAAATAGAAATTGACAGAGTGAGTGAGGGAGACTTGATGAAAAGGACAACAGTCTCAGCACACAATGCATAAATGAGAAATAGAAAAAAAAAATGAAAAGAAAAAACTGCGAAATTGAAGCAAAAGAGCTGCGACCAAAGAACGATATAGCACACGCTGAGAAATAATACATCGAATGAAATTCGCTTGAGGAACAAAAGTTTTCATACCAAATCAAATGATCCAACATTCACTTAATGCTCGAATACATTACACAGCGCGCATAGCACATAGATCATGAACATCATGAGTTCTTCTTTGCTCTCCATTTTTTTTTCTCTCTCTCTTATTGCAATGCTCATATTTTTTGCACTCATTTCGCGCTACAGAACGAAAAGCAATAGAAGCACAAAAAAAATGCCAAACTCCTTGGTAAAATGATGATGATAGAAAAAAAAGTCATAGCAAAAGCCTGCAAAAGAAAAAAAAAATCTGCACCAATGTAATATGTACACACACAGCAGTGATGCGCGATTCAAAGATAACGAAAAACTCACAGACGCCTTTACTGCGCTGGACCAATTAACGTTTCGCTTTAAGGGCCCCAACTCTTTCATTATGTTTATCCAATAGCAATTATATGTAGCCGCAAAATAATGTAGTGTTTATGTGCTCGGTCTCTTTCTCTCTCTCTCTCTCCTTCTCCCTCACTCTCTGTCGCCCTGTGTGTGCACGAGCAAATGTGTGTATGTAAGCGTTCGTACACATATCCGTTGCCGTTGTCGCCGCCACACACACACACTTCACCCTCTCGCTCTCCATCCTCTTTCGCTGCCGAGTTTTATGTAGAAAGAAAACCGTTGTGGATGTTGCGACAGCAACTAAACGGATATCAAATGAGAGGAGATGTGAGTGACTATGATTCGCGTTCTGTGCATTTTTTTTTCTCTTTTGCTGATTGTTTAATATTGGTCCATGCGTTCCTAACATTGCTGACTGATTCCTTGAGGATTGTTTGCGTTTTTTTTTCTTACCTTTTCGCCAGTTCTCTGCTCATCATTTTCATTCGTCTCTTATCATCAACGAATTGTGCACTTCCATCTATTCTATGTGGTGTTCGTTCCTTTTTCTTGTTGCTTCTTGTAATTCAATAGACGGGAAAAAAATGCTTCAGAAAATAATAAGGTTCGGAAAAGAAATTAAAATCGGCGGACAAAAGCGCCAAAATAGCATAAATGCCACGTACCGAGATAATTGCACAAAGAAATAAATCCAATATCTATATCATGCGATTATTATTAAGTGAGTATGATGAATATACCATGTGAAAAATAAACACGCTCTTACATTATAGTATGAATATTGTTGTTGCTCTTTTCTGAAGATTGCACATGCACACACACACACTCGCGTTCATATTGCAGCATGAAAAAAAAAAATCGATTCATTTTTCTTTAATTACAGTGCTTATAATCGTTTAATATGCACAGACGATTTTTATCGACACATGCAAATTAACTTAACTTAAACAAAACGAAAAGCCTACAGGATCAAAATAAAATTTACATATCAGATTTGAATCGGGTGATATGACGTTTTCAACGATTCATAATGTTCAATGTTTTTTTTTTTTGTTTCTCTCAAACTCTTCGTGCTGTTTCTTATAAATAATTAGGTTTGCCATTAGTAAATTACTGTAATCGCAATTGAGCCAAAAACATAAGAAAACCCTATCGAAATAGTGACTAGACAATATTCACCGATGTACATCGGTAGTTAACAAAATAAAAAAAAGTGAATACAAAAACAAATACGTCGAACTGGAATGATGCATTGAATTTGTAAAGGTTTCTTTTTGTACTTTACAATGTGATTTAATTGATGTTTTGAATTGAAAATTCACTGAATAATCACGGAATCCGACAGTCGCATTACATTTGACATTTCATGCGAATTTAGTAGTTGCATTTAAATTTAAATATCTTTCAGTCGTTTGCGCGATTTTACATGATTTAATTTGTGTACAAATATATCGTCGTATGTTGTGTATTTTTTTATAACTATTCTGTAAAATCCGTGTGAATAAAATCGGTTTTTATGCAACCAATTCGTTCTAATTTCACAATAAAAATGATCAGTCTTCGCACACAAACACACAGACGGGCCGCAAACTTTAATAATTTATAATAAAATCATTTGGTGATATACAGTAGCAAGAAATTCAACGAAATAAAATACGAGACAAACTATATGAGAGTTGGTGTCGAGTGTTGTGACAACGAGCGATATTGATATGAGCCAGGGGCTCAAAAATTCATGAATTGAAAATGATGTTTGCAGCACATTTACTGCCAATCGTACATTGCTCGTGTTGCTAGGGGCTTTACAGTATCTGTATATAAAGTTATTTTCATTATCCGTTTATTTGCCAGAATATCGACAACACATAAAAATAACGGCGCAACAGCACACACAATGATTCGCCTTGAATCATATCATTTCGTTTGTATTCAGGCATTTTCGGTGCATTTTTTCGGTAATTGGTGTTAATTTCATACGAAAAAAAGCTTTAAAGAAAAATACACAATTTTTTATTTGTGAATCAAACAACAAATATGCGTATTTGCGATATAAAAATCTCTAATGGTTGATTGTCCCCTTATTTGTCGTTTCTGACTCGATAGCACACTCGCGCACAAATGTGAAATTTAAATTTTTTTTCTATTATTTTAATGTAAAATGGGCTTGGTCAATTAGCACAATGCAATGTTCACGTGACTGTCTTTAAATATGCTGTTTTTATTATTACTGCTTTCGAATGTGTGCGCATCAACAATATAGTTAGATAGTACAAACAAATAAACTGAGAGTAATAAAAGCGATCTGCTGTTATTTCAACAATAATTAGATTTTTGCCGTATACACAACATTTTGTTAACCGTTTGAATTAAACTACTATTTTCATGATTTAACCTTGCAAATTTATATAATTTTCGTTGATGAAAAAAACAAACAAGCAGCTCGAAATCGATTATATTTTATCTGTGAGGAGTTGAATTCTCTTTTTGGTATTTTCGGAGTTTGTAACTCCATTATCTCCACTAATGAACGGACGGACTTGTTATTTTTGAAAATGATAATAAAGCAAAAATGAAAAAAGAGAGGAAGAGAGAAAACATCAAATCACATCTTAATTGAATTTCATCCCGTCAATACAGTGGCACACACAACAACTGTGACCCGAAACAGTTGATAAATTGTGTTAATTGCTTGTTCGAGCGTTGAAATTATATGTGGAAGGTTTTTCTCTCTCTCCTTCTACCGCGCGTTTCGTCTCTGTGTCTCTCTGTAAACCCATCATTGGGAACGGAAACAAAAGCATTTAGAGCGAATAAAGCACATATTCTATTCACATAATTTACAACATATCATTCACATCATCTATTAAATCAATTATAATTGATAGACAGAGAAAGAGAGAGTAGCGACAAAAAACAATGGAACGGAATTGATTCATTTTGTTGCATTTAGTTTTGTGTTTTTAATTTTAAAAATCCCATAGCATCATCAAAAGCAATCTCTCTCGCGAATGACAATAATTTTACAAGCCACACACGTTATGTTAATTATAATGGAATGAGATGAAAGCTTTTTACATTTAATGAGAATGGTGCACGAATTTTTGCCGTTGTTCCGACGTTTTTTTTTATTCGACGTCGAATCAAAGTGGCGTATTTTTGTAGCTGCGCATTATATTGTTTGAAGTTGAGCTTGGGTGCGTTTAACAATAAATGTTCTTTGCACCAACAATGGGATTAAGGAGATAAAATAGCAAATTAAGTAGATAAAGTTATTTCCTTATCCGCATTTTGGGACTGGGTTACACACAAACACACACATACTCAAACAAAACAAACATAATCACACCCAGAATATGAGATTTATGTGTGTGTCCTTTAGCTTTTGACTTTTGGTTTTTCGATACATGCAGCCAACATAAGCAGCCTTGAATATAATTATATTATGTTTTTCTCGGCACGATAATAAGTTTTCATGCTGAACTTCGCATTTTATACATATGAGGCTCTGTGTGTGTGCTTGCTGAGTCGTACATGTGTGTAACGAAAATCCAACGAGAGAGAGAAGGAGAGAAAGAACGAGAGTAGCTATGTGTTGTTGGTATGTAAAATACGAAAAGCTTTTCACACTTCCATTGTGCGACGCTATTTTCTTCATCACCAAACGATTTTCATTCGCACCACTCAGTCTCTATCAGCCGCGGCAGCATCGTTCGGGGTCGTTGTGTTTCTTTTTCTTTTTGCTCTTTCTCATTTTATATTGTACGGCATTTACAAGTGAATAAGTATTCTCATTGGACAAAATCTACATACAGCACATACATACAGTGACATTACATACTAATACAACATGTTTCGTCTTTTATTTCCAACTAAGTGTTCATCGTGCTCCTCTCGACGTTTTGCAAAGAGGAAAAGATCATGTACAAGAAAGGAAAATGGTAGCAAAAAGTCGATTTTCATGTGATTTAATGATTTTGATAGCAATGGTATAAACAAGTAAGATGCTCACGAACACGCATACATACACATACTATTGTTTACACAAATGTTTCAAATATGGGCAAGACACATGATAATAAAATGTAAATACATCGCAATTACCTCAATGATTTTCTTCCCTCAGCGTTTCTTTTCGAGATAGATAAAAGTGTGGAATGACAATGCAAAAGACATTTGTTCTTTTTTTTTCTTCTCTTGCATCATTTCGGGGTGCTGAACTAAAACAAAAAAAAAAGAATCTGCTTTCTGTGTAAAAGAAATTGCCTGATTTTATTATTACTTGAAGAAGAAGAAGAAGGGAAGAGAAATCACGTCATTCGCTTAAAATTCACCGCGAATAATCGACAAAATGCTCTTAGAAACAACAACCGTCTTCTCTCTTCAATGGTAAATGAATCCCATATATGAGCCAGACGGAAAGATTATAACGCCGCCCTTTTATAAACACAACACATTTAAAATATTTCATTTGGCCTCTCTTTTACGGTGGTCTCTGCGGATCGCGCGCACAGCAACAACGGACGCACACTCGCTGTATATGTGTGTGTGTCTGTGCAAAAGATGATGAAGAAGAAGAAGAAGAAAAACTCTCGCTATAACAACGAGACCAAAATGAATCGTCGGAAAATCTTTGCTGCTAAAGTAGTTTCCACAGAAACCGTACAAGTGCTCGTAGCGTAAATATTCTCTTTCCCCCTCTAACGCTACTGGTCCTCATTATGGGCAAATGTATGACGGTATATATATGTGTGTGTGCGTACCTATGTGTGTTTTGGAGCATTAGACGGCATTGATACGACACGGTGGTGCAGAGTGCCCATATCCATCTATCCACATTTGGCTTCAAACACGTTTCGCATTTTTCTTCTCTTAAGAAGAAAACGTCAACCAACACACACACACGCAAAGCACAAGAAGAAAGAATCCCTTATATCAGCAGTAGTGTGGGTGTATATGAACTGACGATTTTTCGTATATTTTATTTGTTATGTTTTTTCAGTATTTTCTCCAGTGTTTGCTGGATTCAAATGCTTAAGCGCATATTTTGTTCGTTGTTTTTCTCGTCATTTCAAGCTTGCTTTCTTTCATTTTTATATGCTTATTTTCGTTAAAGAATTTGGTCTTATTTCTTGGGTACATTCATGCACTTTTCCATACATAAATGCACTGCTGCTGCCTGCCTGCTACTTTTGCTTCAAATGAAGACCGATATTCACTGAACAAAATTTTCTCTTTCTCCTCTCGTCACTCCAGCTTTTGTTTTGGGCGAGTGCGAAGATTTTGCTTATGCCAAATACTTTTGCACAAATTAGGGAATGTGAAATGTTCGGGAAGAATGCAAAGAAAAACGAAAAAAAAAAATCCGAGCTTGAATTTTAACTGTATATAAACATGGGGCTGAACCTGATTATGCAGGCTCGTGATTTTACAAACGATGATACGTTGCTGTGCCACTGTGATTTTCTCCCTCTCTCTATATCCTTCTTTTTTGCCTGAGATGGCTCCTTTCGGCAACGACATTTAATGGAATATTTAATTTGGTTTTTTCTATTCCTTTTTTAAAAAAAATGGGGAGGAAATACCGAGCGAAAATTGAGAAAATTCACAAAGCAAACACTAATGTAAAAATAGCGAAAATCTCGTTAAGATGCTCGATTTTTAATTATTTATCGCTAACAAGAAAATACAATTTTAGCGCACCAATCACCATTGAACGCCACTTTTTTTAGGAGAAAACCGGGAACATGTTTCGCTTTCTTTTGTTTTGTTCGCTCTTAACTCTCAATTTTGTGATAGCGGTGATTCATTTTGCGTTGCCATGAGAAATTGAAATAAGGTCGATGTTTCATCGATATGCATTAAGATGGAAGAAATGAAATGGAATTTATTCCTCAAATTGCTTATCATGAACACAGTCAGGATATGAGATACATTCACCGTTTTTGAATCATAAAACTTTGATAAGATTATTCATTTCCATTCTATGGAAATAACATAGAATCGAAGCGACTGAAAGCACAGACTGATTTGCGCTCTTTTGATGATTGCATAAGATGTACAGTGATAATTTCCACTTTCACGCATCGAATCAACAACATTAAAAAACTTTTAAAAATAGAAACAGATTCAACAAATATGAGAAATGACCTTTTTATATGCGTACTTTGTACGAAAATCAATCAAATTTTCAATGATGGAAATGTATTTATTTCATTGTCAAAATAGTTTGATTAACAGTATAGCCACCATTGATACTTGTGAGTCATCAGATTTAATGCAACAAAAGTGGGTGTGAGAGAGAGAAATGTTGACAACGTGAAGTGATTCTTCGAAGCATTCATTCTGATTTTCGTTGAAGACGAGGCACTCGTCTCGGTTTCCGTTCCACCCAAACGTTTGTCTAGCCAAAATTCGTGGAAATGTTTTCGATTCGGCTTTTTTTGGCACTTCGCTTTTCTTTGCGTTTTTTGCACTGATCAATTCATGATTTTAATGAATTGGAATTCACTGAATTAATAAATCATAATCGTATTTTTCGGCCATTGAAAGGAAAAACCAAAAAATATGTTTTGATCGCATTCTATTTTAATTTTTATATGCGTGGGAGAAGCGATGAGAATAATTCATATGAAATAGTAGTCTACATTTTTAAAACTTGTTCATTTATAAGTGCATAAGACGATATGCGCAAAAATAAAACAAAATAATGGATGCTACCTACCTATCAGTCCGGCTCTCTCTCTCTATATCGCTCATATGTATATGTGAAAATATTTACCATTCCTTTTCTCGTCCTCCTTTACCCAAGTAGAATACAACAAAGTAAATGCGATAAGAAATGAAATGAGATGAACATAAAAAAAATGGAGTCGAATCGAGTCGAATCAAGTCGAACGGAATGGAGTGAGAAAAATTAAATAAAAATGGAACGAAAAGAAAAATTAAAATGAAAAATAATGTGTATACGCAAAGCACATCTATTTGATATCCAATTCACATGCAATGTAATACATATACATACAAACAACATCAATTTTTTATCATATGAATCAAGAGGTAGAGATTGAGTGCAAGAGAGAGAGAGAATTTTTAAGTTCAACACATCGTTGCTCTGCTGCAAAATAATGTAGATAGAAAAATTCGATGGACGACAACGACGACAACATCGTCGACGATATGGATAAGCGACGACCCTGCAATGGAAATGGCGAGAGAAACAAACCCATATTGTCTGTACGATGTATAATTGTATTGGAGCAGGCAAAAGAGTTAGTAGCGCATCGAGGAGAATTATTATTTTGGATGACGCGCGCGCATTCGTTACATGATTCTTGTGTGTGCTATGCTCCATGTGGAAAGTGTCTCGCTGTTTTTTTTTTCGGTTATATTTATGAGAGGTACTTTGTCGGCATCAAATAGAGTATATGCGAATGAAATTCTCTGGTTACCAACTGTCGATAGTGTGCTGATCATAATTTTATTTTTCTCTCTCTCTCTTTGTGTGTCGTTTACTTCTCTTGTTACTGAATAACCACTTTTACTGCTCTCGAGATAAAATTTAATGAACATATGCGAATAATCTACACAAATAGCGAAAGTTTTTAATTAACTTTTTGAAAGCATCACAAACTTGTGTCTCTCATAAAATGTGAGCACATTCATTTATGTACATAAATACTTCGATAACTATGGTAAATTTCCAGAGGAGTTTCTATGTGCTCCGAATTTCATCGTACACTTGTTTCTTCTAATTTATAAATTAAGAGAAGAAAAAAAGCGGAGAGCAAACGGAAGAGAGGGAGACAAATAGAGATTGAGAGAAAAGGAAAATGGTGGACGAGCTAATTGGATAGAAACGAAAACGTTTTTCATTAGTAGGCGATGTGATAAAAGTATTTTCGGGATTGGCCGCCTACAAAACATAGGTAGTTTGAGAATGTTGTCGCTCGCGTTTATTCTATGTTTGGCATTGTGCCGACAGCACGCTCTCTCATTGATACGAATGGTGTAAAGTATACCCAGTATTTACTTACGAAGCGAGCGCGGGAGCGTTCTCCTTTCTCTCTCACCCTCTCTCTGTCTCTCTCTGTCTCTCTTGCTCTAGCTCTCACTCTCTTCCACTTTATGTTATATATGTGTTGGTATTGGTTACGCGCACGGTTACATATACGGTACCGTTGTCTCTCATTGGTGTGTTACCACCCTTTTTTGCCGTTTGTGTATAAGTCCTTTTAACGAGCCGTTGTTTCATTTGATTATTTTATTTTCACTGATGTAATTACGCCAAAGGAATCGTTACTACTATTTTGCAATGCGCACACTTGAGCGCACTCTTTCCATTTTCATTTTATCCATCTCTCATTATATCGATTTACACGCCGTTTGTCTGGTTGTGTTCGGTGAGTGTATGCCATTCTGTGCTGTACACTGGTTCGACATTCTGGTCCCAGGCACCACACTGTATCTTTTCGCTCGTTTTCGCCTTTGTGACTAAATTATTCGGGGCGCCACACACCAAGCTAACACTAGCATTCGCATTCGCACCCGCATTCGCACTGCTTCAGTTAGATGAAGCACGTTTTGTTACACAACTCTCTGTTCGATACTGTGTGTGACTCTCTGGCTCTGTCTTTCGCACCTACAACTGAGACGAGAGAGAATAAAAAAAACAACAGAACAAAAAAATAACAAAAATACGACACTCTCTCGCTGAAATCATAACACTGGAGTGGATAAAAGTTGGGTACAGTCTCAAATCGCATCGTATCGTATCGCATTCACTCCATTACATTATACATTATGTACCACATCTCCAGCATCATCACATCAATTCGCATATACATATTTCCAATTTGGCATTTGTTCGTTCGTATCATTGGACTTTTTTTTACGTTTTGTTTTTGTTTTTTCCCTCGATTTTTATGCCGTTTTTGCTGTTGTTGTTGCGTTCATTCGGTTTTTTGTCTTTGTGTATGTGGCGGTGGTGGTCTATTCTCACTCTGAATTCAAACTTAACGGGAGTGCTAGCAAATGCAAACATTAATTCACATAGCACCACAAATACGTGCACAAAAATATCAAAAAATACAAACAGGCGAGAACGATCCCTATTCAGATTTTTGTATATAGAGCACATCATGCCCCATCAACAGTAGATAGCATTTAGGTGGTGCCATTAGTAAGTTAATTATGTCTATATTATGTATTTAACGAAAATGAGCGCGCTCAGGAAAAGTTTGAACTATGTATTGTATAAAAGAAAAATCTTCAGATCGAGAGCGATTTTTCCATAATTTTTTCTCTTCTTTGCTGCTTATGTTGCTTCTTTGCTGGTTTCAATCTCCTCCTGCCGTGGAGCTTCGCACTTTTCCCGTCCAAGCTCACTCTTTACCATCGTTCTTTTTTCTCTTCATTTTCTCTCTCTCTCTCGCCCTCTTCCTGCATTACATGTATGTATAATGTATATATAAATGATGTGTTTCGACTATATAATAATTTGAAGTTAACAAAAAAAAGAACACACCATACTAGCTGCTTGTCAATGTGTGTATATATAATATAAATCGCTTTTTCAGGCATTTTTCTTCTTCATTTTGAGCTCGAGATGGTGATGCTAAATGCGTCAGTAGTCTTAGTCAAGAACCACCCGAAAATTAAAATGAATGAACGAACTGAGAACAAAATATTTGAAATTATTATTATATCAATTAGTTAAGAAGCGGGCGGAATGGAATATATCGCTTTCCGTCTTTTGAAATCTATGCTGAAATCTGCAACCCTAGATCCACATTCAAGCCCAAGTTCCATTTAGCTTACATCTAAATCATGTATAAATTTTAATTTCACTCTTTCCCTCTCATGCGTTACATACGAAAATTCATTTTATTTCCGTTCGCCATTTTCGAGTGGTGTGTTTTTTACGAATCGGCCCCTAAAAAAGCGAACGACGCATTTATGATGTGCGTTCATTTACGGCATAAACATAAAAATGGTTTAATGCGTATTTTGTGTGCTTTTTTTGGCGATAGAAAAAGCATTCAAATGATAAAGAATCTATGTTGTATATATTTTTTAATTTTGATATGGTTCGTTCCACTTGAAGAAACAAAAGATAAATATCTTTCACTTTGAGTGTGATCTTTTGCTCGAAAACCATCATAACCATTGTGAAATAACAAAAACAAGACTAATTTCTTTTATTTTCTGTCTCTTTTTTTTCCAGAGTTTTTCATGCGTCTGCCAGTCTTATCCATTTGTATTCGTCGCCACTGTATAGAATATCAAAACGGTACGTGTCAATCATATTTATTTAAGATGATAGTAGAGTTTTTCATGAACTTTGTTGGACCGTTGCTATTGTTTAATTTTCGGTTTTGTTTATTTTAAAATGGGGCCATTTAAAGTCCCCTTTTTTAGCACGGAAAAACAGTTTAGCTGTTAATCTATATGTATAAAGTTAGTCGTAAGGTAAAATATCTTAATTCACTCGTAAGACTTTTGATTTCTTTCGTTCACCCCTTTTAAACCGAAGCATAATTCCAAGTTTTCATTTCCATTTAATCTATTCGGTAAAAAAAAAGTGTGCAGCGATTGGGAATGGGCGTCCTTTTGCTCAGAGACACTTGAAAATACTTAATCCAAACAGCCGCTTAACACAAATGTGTGTGTGTGTTATGGGCGATGAAGTGCGTTATTAAGGACAAACCAAAAACGCTTTTCCAATAAATCAAAAATTAACAATTAAATGAAAAAACGCGGCGCCGGAAAATAAACCACAGCTCTAAAACTTTTTCATTTGGCTGTGGGTTTGTGTGATGAGACAGACACACGATGACTCAGGAGAGATATGAAAAATAAAGAACGATATTAAAGAAATTAGTCAAATAGAAATGAAAATAGAATGTCAAATATATAAATAAAAGAAAGAGAGAAAGAGAAATGAGCAGCCCTTTTCAAGTGCGCTTTTATATTTTATTCGTGTCTTTCATTTCGCACATTTTATATTTGAAGTCGCGCCCGTGGTTCTTTCATACTTTTTTCCGCTAGGAAATTGGGCAATTCATTTCAGTTTTCTTAGCGCGTCGTCAATTTACTTTCCTCCCACCAGTAAAAGAAATGAAAAGAAGCACCAAAAAAAAAAAGCTGTGATACAAGACATTTCACTGCATTTATTTGATTGTCGTCTCAAGAAAATGCGACGAAGAAAAAAAAATATCATTTCAAACATTGTGTCGAGACGCACCGGGATATTTTTTCTTCTTTTAATTCCTTCATTGTGGGTATGGAAAAATGAATTCTTTTCACAAACAAAAATTCAATGGTTTGATATTCAGACTTTTTGTCTGTGTTAGAGCTTCTGTGTGGTTGTTGTTGATGTGTCCGCGTGTTTGTATCATCACACTTTTTAGCAAAAACAAATGTGGACTATCCAAAAATATTACAGTTTGGTGTGCGCAAAAAAAGGGCCAACACCAACATACAAAACCGCACGGAGGAAGTCAAAAATGCCCGAAAAAGTGAGCAGAGCATATCGTTTGAAAACCTCAAGTGAAACGTGTAGATATTTGTCAATAAAGGGCGATGAATGAATTATACGTTCTTTTTACTATTTCAGACTCTCTCACTTTTTTTCGGTCGTTGTTATTTGGTCGATGGTTTTATCGTAACGCATTTAGAACTGGCTCGTCTTTCTCTCTCACACTCTCTTCTCTCTTTTTTGTTGATTTTGTCATAAAAATCAATACACTCTGCACGGATGACCTATACATTTTGATTTTTTTCTCGGTCGTTTCATTGCTTTAACATTTGAGCAATCGATTTTTCATGGCACATCAGGAAGGCGCGCGCGGTGAATGGACGACATCGATGACAAGAATTGTGCTGGGAATTATATATATATATATTTGACTTTTACTATGTACGGACACCGTTGTGTCTCTTTTTTTGTATACAGACAACCTGGCAAATTTTCGGCGTATGCACACATTCATATAGATATAGCGTATAACATCCTCAATAAACACTTATTTTTACGTCGTTTGACTTTTTTTTTTCATTTCGTATTTTTTCTACGTCGAAATCGGTTGGTTCAACTTTGGTCTGCCTTCAATTTTTATCGATCAATCTTGTTTACTTTCGAGGCTTTTATTCTGATAATGATGTTGTTGCACAATATTATATAAGTAACATTATCCCTGAAAAGAAAATCGATGTCGGACATTTTTCAGTCAGAAATTCGATTCAATTCATGAAAAAAATACGTTACAAGTGCTCATATTATTGCCGCTATTCGGAATGGTAAAAGCTGAAGCTGATTTTGGGAAATGCAAAAATGATTTAAATTGTTAACTGTTTCCAAGCTTAATATGAAAATCATGTCGAATTTAAAAATGATATTGATGAAATGAGAGCACGACACAAACGTAATAATTACACATTCATCATGTGAAATATAAAACCCACCAAATTCGAATATGAATTTTATAAGTGAAAATTCTAAATTTTCACACCGATACACACACACACGCATATACACATTTCACCATGGGATTTACAATTTTCACATGGATCTCAATCGGATAGTTCAATCAACCAACCGAAAAAGCTTTGTGTCGTTTCATTCTTTTATTTTCATTCTGTGCGGTCATTGCCAAATGATGAATATTAGAAAAATTGAACCAAATCACAAATTGACATTTAGAAAATGAACATCAGTCAATTGGATATGGTTTTGTACATAAAAAATTCTCATTTGCTTTAACATTTTCTGCGAACGAAAAATTCGTATGAGTCTTTTGTTAAGGTTGGCATTGGAATGAATAGCAAGCAGCACAAATGCTGAATTTGAAATAATCCACTTTTTTAGTTCAGTTCAGTTATGCTTTACATATTTAATAACACTAATAACCAAACTAATGAAATTTTCCATTTTTTTGCTGCTGCTGCCTGCTGTTTTTACTGCCACACGAAATTATCTGCGACGAATTATTCAAGAACTTATTTTGTCGGAATGGTGCAATTTTAGTTTGTTCACGTGTTTGTTTTTTTGTGTTGTTCTTTCTCTATTTTCTTGTCCAGATTAAGTTTCAAAATTTGAGTGATTTGAGTTCGATTGGCTAATTGCCATAAAGAATGAATTTCCTTGGTTATAATTCAATGTGCATTTGAATTATTAGTTTTTTTTTCGTTTGTAAATTTCATTTCTTTTATGGTTGTGTATTTTTTTCACTCTATTCCTATCTCTCTCGCACATTTCGTCTATAAAATACAACATAGAGAGAGAGAGAGAGAGAGAGAGAGAGAGAGAGAGAGAGAGAGAGA
>NW_022198581.1:1925486-2186688 GCF_009176525.2 Contarinia nasturtii
AGAGAGAGAGAGAGAGAGAGAGAGAGAGAGAGAGAGAGAGAGAGAGAAAGAGATTCATAATTATTTTAATGAAGTTGTTTTATTCAAAAACAATAAATAATATACAAACCAAGTGCACGCAATACGATCGCTTCGGCAAAATCAATTTGATTGCCACACTCACAATCGATTGCCTCTCTCACTCTATGGCAAACACACAAAAATAACGTCAATATTAAACGCAACCGACTACTGTCAATGTTGATTATCCGTGATATTATTTATTCATATTCGATATCATACACATCCAATTATACCATATGACATCGGGTATGGTTTGACGAATTAGCCCAAGACATTGTCATGAAAGT
The DNA here is from genome assembly GCF_009176525.2 of Contarinia nasturtii. Lineage (NCBI taxonomy): Eukaryota > Metazoa > Arthropoda > Insecta > Diptera > Cecidomyiidae > Contarinia > Contarinia nasturtii. The sequence continues at coordinate 1,925,837 of NW_022198581.1, forward strand.
GCTCGCTGGCTGGGCCCCGATCAATTTCTTTTCACAAACAATTATGCAAGCGAACGTTTTTCTTCAATAAATAGAAAATTAAAATTATCGTAATTGAACTGGATAATAAACGAAAGGAGAAGAAAAAAAAAGAGTCGCGCACACACACAATTACATATTACAAGGATAATTTGATTTTGTTTTAGAAGAAGCGACCGTTTAGATTTTGGGTGTGTAAGAAAAACCAAAAATATGGTCAAACACACAATTCATATAATTTTTTTCCTATTGCGGATACATTTCAGCAACTTCAATCTGATTCTTCCCCCCTATCTCTCTGGTGCGCAGAGCTCTTTGGCTGAAATTACTATTTAAATATGGCATGTTACCGTGAATAATATGCGCGCGCAATTTCGCATTTCACATTTTTTACATCATTTTCATATTCAATTTTTTTTTTTGCAAAACATTTATTTCTTTTGTTATTACTTGATCGCCTTCTGTTGTGGGCCTGCACTTTGTATCGGTTTCATCGTCATTATTATTTTTCGCGTGCGTTTTTTTCCTCCATTGTTCTTTGTGTCGTGTGTTATGTGTGTGTGTGTGTCTTTTTTCATTGCTTTGTTTAATATTTCAATGAAAATTAGAACAAATTATTTTCAATTTGAATTAAATACCGCAATAGCCCTTCGGAGCATGTGATGCATGCGAACATTTTGTTTATGTACAAACTCACACACATACCGCATTCATGATAGCATTCAAGTAGAGAGAGACTTGGATGGTTAAATTTATTACATTTTATGCAATTGAATTGCTGATTTGCTTTTTTTTCGCATATCCGACAACCGTATTTCATTTTATTTGTTTTATTTTCACTGATTTTCCATGTATGTATATTTTGAATTTGCGCCACTTTTTACGGATTTCGTGCAACCGAACAAAAGCTAAAATTACAAATTGAACACACAGAGTTTGGACGGACAAAGCAGACAGAAATACTGATAGAGAGTGAGAGAGAGATTTGTAGAGACTTTTTGAGTTTTCGAAATTTCTCTGTACAAATAAATCATTATCCCCGTGTTCGTCGAAAAGTATATCAACTACAATGTGTTACCTTAATTATTTTCGACTTTCGCAATTCCTTTTCCTCTGCTCAGCATAAATTTATAACGAAAAAAGTATATCGCATAAGATGCGTCATTCTTTTATGGTTGTTCGCTAAAACCGCAAAGAATTAATAAATAAAAATGAATAACCGTTCGAAGGCATAAACACACATACATACACGTATTCATCGAGTGAATGGCGGCAGCAACAGCACCACTAGCCAACAACAACAATGACATAGAAGAGGAAAAAAAAACTAAAAATTACAAAAATTATCTAAAGCAATTATTTTGTCTTGTCGCTCGTTTATTTTGTGTGGTCGACCGGGTGGTGGTTTCTTACTTGGTTTACTACGCTTTTTCGAATTATATTATATGTATATCTCTTTTCTTGACCACTTTCTGATTCCTGCTCACAACGTTTCGTTCTTTAATTTTGTTCATTTCGAACCGTGAAGCACACATGTACCACCACCACCACCACCACGGCTACACTTAACGTGCATATTATGAACCAATGAACGCGTTGCAGCTTCAAGTACGACGCTTTCTGACTTCGTCTATTATGCATAATAAAACAATGTGGTTTTTATCGACGAAATGAAATACAATTTTCGTGTTTGGATTAATTTTATCCGTTGAACCGTGTCTTATACGAAAAAAAGGTATGAAACGATAGTATTGAGGAAAATTTCTTAAATAATCAATGCAATCATATTTAAAATAGCACCGAGCGTGTTTCCAAAATGAAGAGCGTGAAAGAGAGAACGAGGCAGAGAGAAAGGCTGGATGTGTGAGAAAAGAATATTCAACCCATTAACGAATATCGAAATGGTGAAGATGTGGCAGGAAAGGATTTTAATGATTTATGATATAATCAACTCGATATTTATTGATTCAAAATAATTGTTTCGGAAAATCAGGTGCCACTAAACGGCGACATCCAATATTATTTTCACTGAATGGAGTTATATATGTGTGTTCATGTTGCTTGGACGAAAGAAGAGTGAAAAATGCGGCCATTTCTTCTTGCGGTCGGGAAAAATACGGGAAAACCCAAGAGTTCCTTATTATCAAAACAGATTATAACATCTGATGTTGGTTGTTTGTTATAGCGTCATATTGATTAGTCGTGTATTTAATGATAAAGAATAATCGACCACAACATGGCGATGTATACGATAGATAGCAATTATTTCAAACCTGGAAATTAACAAACATACATCGAGAACAAATTGAAAGTTGAAATCCAATGGCATGGCATAATCATTATCTGTGAATATAATTGCTGTGCGAGACAGTACAGAGACAAATAAGAGCGCGCTCACAGAATGAATATTTTTCGTTTCTCTGATGGTGAGCAAAGTGCGCGGTGTATATATTGGTAATGGGTTTGAATACAGCGATACGAATTTCTTGGACGGAATTCATTTTTTTTATTTTGTTTTTATAAACAATTTCTCGATTGTTATTGAGAGGCGGCATAAACTTCGGCGAGTTTTCCGTTTTTAAAATCAGCATTAGAAAAGTAAAGGGGAAGGGAAAAAAGAATGGTAAATGAATGCTTCTGAATAGACATTTGTCGTGATGTGCGGTTACAACATAGTTGTTATATATTTTTCTTGTTCGTTCATTATTATCATTTGAGAATGGAGCAAACGAACGTGCGGCAAACTTCACATCCAGTGTCAAGTGAAGCGATTCGAACGGAAAATATTTGCTGATTAAAAATGTATGAACGATTTTAATTAGGTTTGATTGTTTTCCTTCCATATTTTTTTTTTTTTTCATTCGTAATGCCTGTCTGCATATGAACGACCATATTTTACGCTTAAATACCCCAAAATATTGTGTTATTAGTTGAAATAATCCATTCGAAAGTATTTGTATTTTGATTCCTCCCCGAAATACATACAACCCAAACGGCCAATTTTTAATCATTGACACAACATACACGCATACACACAAGAAGCCTATATTTTGGATACATTTCGATATTTTCGGTATTTCGATATGAGAACGAATGAATGAACGCGCGCTTAATGGTTTATTTTTTTATTTTATTTGAATTGCCACTGTAGACCAATCAATTGATTCCATTATTTTCATTATACAGTGAAATTTAATTGAACCAATGCCAGGAAAGCATTTAATAGCGCACATTTCAAATTATGTGTACCGCACCGTACCTTTACCAATATCGTATTATCGAAATAAAACCCATACTATATATATTTTATATTGAAATCAACAATTTCTGCTTTAAATATTGCTTTTAATAATATTCAACTGAACTGACATAGCAATTATTCATGCGTTTAATGTGTGCCATCACAAGATTTTTCACTATTGAATATTACATGTGTACAGTGTGCAGACGAGCATGGCCACGCATACAAACCAATCATGTAATTGGTAAATGATTTTTTTTTTGGAAAGCGAGAAATTTTCGATATGAAAAATGGTATTATACAAATTAACTGAAAAATCCACTATCGAAACATAACAAACATGAATTTTATATGTTCATCTTCTTCTCTATTCCATCTTCTTCTCTATTCCATTCCATTCTTCGTGATATTTAATGTTCTTCTTTTTTTTTCAGTTTTCGGCCAATAATCGAACAAACTAGATTTGTTTTAAATGTTATGACTTTTAAAAATCAAATTACATTACTAAGTACACAAAATTGGCGTTTATTATTTCTTCAAATATTTCACGATATCGTGTTTGTTTGCTGTGACTTGTGATCGCTTTTAAATGAAGTCTGAATTTTGTAGTGAAGCGAAAAAAATAGCAAATACACGATGTGAAAACTGTATGTGCTGTTGATTATTATTAATATTTTTAATAATTTCCTTTTTGTGCATGTTAATTAGCATACACAGCGAGAGAGAGAAAGAGGCACACACACATGGCTTTCGAAATTCCATAAAATTATCATCTAAATTTAATTAACAAGAAAATCATCACTTCTATTCATAACGATTGGTTCATGTTCATGTGTGTACTATTGTCCACACCTCATTTTGGCCAATCTTCCTATATCTTTCTCCCAATCAACAGTACACAACGAGATCACGAGCATGTTCATACAATGATACGGAGATTTGAATGTGATGTCGTACTTCAATGTAAAAAAAAAATCGCTTTGCAATGATTTCCGGGGCAAAAATGAGTTTTGCAACTTTCACGCGTCTCATTCAGAAAGTGTGCATAGCTCTGATTCTGATTTCCAAAAATCGACCTGCTTTTCTAATTACACATGATCTCTCGCGAACCGTATGTTTGTTTGTTTTTTTACCTCAAATCGGTGATGTCTTTGCTCTGTTTAAAGCGGCAAAAAAAATGGACCATTTTAGTGGCGCAAAAAAGAGAGGGATAGATTATTTTCGGTCACACATCATATTCCGTCGATTGTCCGATAAATTCTTTATGTATGAGTGCAATTAGTTTGTCCAATAAATTACGTGCTGAAATCGGCAATAGAAGGAGAGATGATGGCATGTGCTACCGACCAACCAAAATTACAGAAAAAAAAATACACAAAACGAAAATAAAAACTAAACAAAGAATTGAAGCGTTTATTGCTCGCTTGTTGTCCAGTTTTCTCTGTATATGTTTTGTATTCACTTTGGAAATTTTTCATTGATGGTTCACCAAATGCCCACCAATAAGCTTTGAAAACTCTAACTACGGATACGAATATATTCGGTAACACGTTCGGCTAAGCTCATTGTTGTACTCGCTGCTGGTTTTTTTTTCCTCTCTCTCTCTCTTGTCTCTTCTTTTTTTATTCTTCTTGCCTGGTCTTTTTTCGTTGCTCTTATTGCTTCTGGTCTTGTTTGTCGAATTTTATGTGTGTGCTTTCATCGTCGAATGGTCTCGTTTTCACCTCTATTTCACAATAAATATCATCACAATCATTGTCAGTAACAAAAATCATTATTATCATCAAATTTAGCTCAGCTTTCACACACACGCATCACATCCGAAATTCATGTACTCAATTCATTAAAATTATTTAACATACGAACACCAATTTTTATTTGTACGTTTTTTGTCTAACTCTTTGCTGGCACTCTCATACACGCTCTCTTCATCTCTGTCTCATCGACATTGCTTTAACTGTACATTGTTTATTATTATTACAATGTTGAGAGGAAGCATTCAACATACTCACGTATGATTGTGATGATGCTTTGATTCATTCTTTTTTTGGCGTTTTCAAAAATTAACAACCGACTATTTCTTCTTTTTTTACAACATTCGTATCTATAAAGTCAGTTATTATTTACACATTTTCTTGATCTGTATACCGAAAAAAAAAAACCCGAAAGAGAGCAAGAGAAAAATATATTTTATAATTACACACGTTGCTTCATTTTAGATGTGGTGTGCAAGCACTTATTCGGCTGTTTTCCTTCTATCCAAATTCGTTGGTACTGTTTCTTTTTATTTCATGCTACCAATCTTGTATGTGTACATTTTCGAACTTTTTTTACGGTAGCAATGGCGTTCAAAAGAAAATAATAATAAAATTGTTAGAGCAAAATAGAAAACGACCGCATTTAAATTGAATTACTATTTTTGTAATGTCATTTTTGTTTCTTTCAAAAGACTTTTTTTCTGGCAACAAATTTGTCCGAAACTTTCTACGAAGAAATGACAATTTTTTTTTTGTCATTTTTCAATTCACCTAATCTAAATGGTTTTTGCATGTAATTTTTCCCTGTTTGAACTGAATGCGATTTATTTTATTTATAAATGTTTTAAAGCATTTGTGCAAATAAAAATGTGATTGACTGATGTTACTTTAGTTAAACGTTGATCGTGTGATGGATTAGATAATTCAAAACGAATAGTTCAAAATATCATCGTTCAAATGTTTGAATGTGTCATATGGGTGACATGTATCATTGATCGTGAATCACTTTTGTCGAATTTTATCAAATGCAATCAAAAATCAGTTACAACTGAATTGAATAAAATGAAAGAATGTCAAAATATTCAATTCCGATTCGGTCAAATGTGTTTCGTTTTGGCTGTTCTCGTTACAAAGTTTAAAATTCTTTGAATGCACACCGCCAATGTGACACACATACACAGGCAATCGATTGGGTGAAGGAACAAAATAAGAGAAAGAGAGAGAGAGAGAGAGAGAGAGAGAGAGAGTGAGGAAAACCAAACACCGTTTATAAAACGGTTGCCACATAAAGTTTTCACTTTTTTTGGTTTAATTTCGATATGATTCTCCGTCTCGATCAAAAATCTATTGTGTGTGTGTCCTAGAGTGAATGTTTTTAAAACGTATCACATTCACTGAATTGCGATTATACACTCTTTTTTTTCTCTCTGTTTCACGTTGTTCGTTATTATCGTTTTAAACATTTATGCGCACTTCATTTCAATGCATTATATTGTTCTCACATAGTTATACAAACAAACCGGAGAAAATATGCCATTGCTTTAAATCTGTTGTGTGACCATGTACATGTGTGTTCACCATTTGTTTGTTTCATTCGCTATAATTTTTGCGATATGCGTACGATGCACAGTACAAAATGAATGAACACAACAACGAAATAGAAAATAGAGGAGAAGAAGAAAAAAAAAACAGGGGACGAAGAATTTTTGCGCAATCCATTCGACGCTGTACAATTAATTTCACCTAAATAAAGCGACAATCAAATATGCTTGTATAATGCCAACTGTCATCGTTAGTGGCAATATTGTATCTATTGGTTGTGCGACGCGCTAAAATTCAAGGCAACCATTCAATTTTGATACGATGAGCTCAAAATAAATGAAACGGGCACCGAAATGATACATCATTATTGAAAATGAATAACACGATTTTAATAAACCAGTTACCGTTGAAAATGTATTCAATTTTTGCATACATTTTTTTTTTCGTTGTTTCGATCGAAAATTTAATTCGCGCAGCCGTCAAAATGTCGATTATGATGCTACCGAATATTGACCGAAATGGTTGTCTATTTTTGTTATTTTCTCTCAATGAATAGTTTTGATATCAATCAAGGAGCTGCACTCTCATCATGCTAACTCTCATCATGCATCATGCATGTGTTCAGTGGATGAAAATGTCTCCGTTTGTTCATCCCGAATGAGATTGATGAGAAGATTAGAAGTAGATCATGTTTATTAAATAGATACATTATGTCAAATGGAAATAATGTCAGTGGCTCTTTGCGTTGTAATGATGATGTAGTCAATTTTTGCTTCTGTTACACTCCCGAAATATTGTTTTCAAAACAAATAAGAGTGAACGTGCGGCTATATGTGAAAATTGCTTATTGTTAAATTGATTAAATTGAGATTTGATTCGACAGACTCGGTCAACGTCATTCAACAATAAATTAATTTCGAAAATATAAAGTTCAAACGATGAATTGAACGCGCGCACACACAACCGGTTATACACTGACCAAAAATAAGATAATGCGCTCATTCGAGAAAAGATTCAATATTAATTACTCAATGGCATTTAATAGGAGGGCAGTGAAATGAGCTCCGATAGAAATCAGCCGACGAAGAATTGTCGTCATATTATTATTTTATGCTCTTGTTTTAACGCACTCCTGCCCTCTACACCGCCCCCTCTCTATTTCTCTTGTTTTCTGTGCCATTGACCAAAAGCGAATAAATGGTAACAAAAAAAAGAGTCGAAAATTCAATTATTGCAATTACATTCGATTATCCGGAATTATCATCTCATCTTGACCCCTCAGCAATTAGAGATCGAAGAGCGATAGTACTATTGTTGACCATTGTTAATGTATTCTTGTGGGCAATATTTGCAGTGGTTTGAGGCGGCTCACATTCATATTCCAGTTTCTCTCGCTCTTTTCGGATTTACGCTTCGGCCTCGGATTTCCGAGACCCTTTTGTAGTGGAATTTTTTTGTTGTTGCTTCTGCTGTTGTTCGTCTTCGTTTTTTTTCTCCTCATAATACATATATTGGATGCACGTGCGTACGCGCAATATCATCTCGTTATGCTTATCTTAAGTCCAACGATGCAATTAAACAACGGATTCACGGATAATGGCCGAGAAGCAAGCAAAGCGAAAACTGCCCAAAATACATTGCAAAGAATTTAACATCTTTCAATTAAAATTTTTGTCACTGATTTTATGACTGCATTTACCGATTTTTTTCTTCGCTTTTGGCACATTTCTTTTAATAAATTTTACGATGTAATTAAATGCAGCAGATTATAGCAAAAATTGAAAACATGTCATAGTAAACAAAGAACAAAAAAAAAAAAGAGGCGCGTTGAAATGAACTTTGAATCCAGAGATTCAAAGTGATTTCAACGCTTTTGTTCAATGAATTGATATTTTTCGTAACAATCTACCGATTTTTGTACACACAGCTGCCAACACCCCTCGAATTTAATATCAACGTGAAATCTATGGAAATACATACATGCGCGCACACACAAATTAAAAATCGTTGAGATTTCTTTTAATAAAAGAATTTTGAAATGTAATATCACATACTTTTCGTTCGGGATTTCCGTTTGTTGATCAAGAGACATTTCAATAAGTTTTAACATTGATTTGGATATCAAAATCCCGTCTTATTTCTTAGTGAAAAGATTCGATCGTATTCATTTGCTCTTCTTAAGTTGTGTGTATTTAAATGTAGGCACACAAAACTAAATGAATCGATTCATTCGTGCCAAAGAACGATTCAATGTTTGTTTAAGTTTTTTTTTTGTTCATTTTCGTGTAATATATTTAAATTTCATTAAGTAAAGCATTCGCCAAACTTTCGAGATTGTATAGATCTATTCAGAAATTAATATTTTATTTATTGCCGGCGTTGACACTGTAACCACGATTTTGGTTTGTACAGAAAATTTGGATAAGAGTTGTCAACTGTTTTCATTTTTGTTGTTTATTTCATGTATCGTGAGAGTTTTATCTGTTTGCACTTTGGCATCCATTAAAACCATAAAATGTTCGGCAGAAGAATAGGATCATATATGATTTTACTCAAAACGATTTTATTTTTTAAAATAAAAAATTGTGAAACGACAAAGTGTCCAATTCGGAATATATATTTTTTTTATTGTGTAATAGAAGGTGAAATCGCGACGAGGTAAAAAGCGTGCAAAACTATCAAAACCACAATATTTCATATGAACCGTCGAACACGATCGATTTTATTTTTTCGGTTTCTTCATTGTTTTGAATGGATTCATGGTGTGCAAAATGTTATATGGCCGATACTGTATTTGCTCAAACCGTTCTTTTCTTCTCTTCTTCGAAGAGTTCAGTTATTAGTTCAGCGTGTTGTTATTATGCTTTTTATTCGGTTTTATCGTTCAATTTCTGAACAAAAATAAAAATAAATAAATAACAATGACAAAAATCATCAAATTCCGAGGGCAAAGGCAGACGATAATCTGCGCTTATAGTATATATAATGAAAAGTGCTAGGTGAAAAGGATTCGAACATGAAACTGAATAGTGAGAGATGAACAGAGAACGACAACAGCAGCAACAATAAAAGAGACACTGCGAAATAAAATGAGATAGTTATAACGAGGACACAAAAAAAAAATGAGAATAATAATGAAATGTAAAGCGTATAAATAAATAATGATGATGACGATGACGACGAAGAAGAAGAAGAATCGGGGAAAAAAAGCACGAAGAGAATAGAAATATGTTCATAAATAACGCGTGCGATCGCTGCGCTTTGCCTAAATATTATCTTGATTTTCGATTTTCCATTGTGTTTTTCGCTAACCTTTTTTAATATTTTTCCGCCCGACTATCACAGCTCTCTTCCGTTCTCGTGTTTGCTCGTTTGGCCGTTTTATTTTTTTTTATATACATTCATTTTCCCTTTTGAATATTATATATATATATATTTTATTGTTTATGTCCACATGTTTGTCGCGCTTTGACTTCGTCGTTCGATGGTAAAAATGTTCATATTCGTTCGTTTTCGTCTTTATTGCAGCCTTTTTTTAATTCGTGTGCAAAATGGTTTTGTGCAGTGAATGAAGAGCAACATACAGGATCTTTTGTGTGCTTGCACTTTCGAACAAAATCGAGTGAGCTGATTGCGCATACAGCACAGCGCGTAAAGTAACAACATTAAAATGAAGAAGAAGTAGAAGAATATTCCAAAAAATAATAACAATAATATCAACGCGCTGAATGTAAGAACGAAAACGGATAAAGCCAAATTTTACATGATCTTTCTTTCTCTCGTTTCGCTGCTTCATCTCATGCACAATATAATGCAAACCATTGAGCAATCGCTTTTTCATTTATTTTTCGCCAATATTCGGATTCATCGAGTGCAATGCAATGCCAATATTTAGCCATTGAATTGGTTTTTCGGTTTTACGAATTTTGCTTTCTTTACACTCGAACACTATAAATCAGTTTATTGTTTTGTTCAAGCGGACAAAAAAAAACAGCAACAACCACAACACGAAAAAGCTAAATGTCCGCATATTGTTATTGCTCTCTGATACTTTGAAGCTGCTTTCTGAACTGTTCGTTTAGCTTCTTCGCTTTTACACGCACCGCGCGTACATTCACATTCTTATCCGGTTTCAACCAATATATAATAAATGTAATGGCATTATATCGATAGATAGCCGCATGCTTCAATTGAGCAAGAGAGAGAGAGAGAGAGAGAGAGAGAGAGAGAAACGTGATTCGTCTATGTGTGTATGCACATTCGTTGATTGAATGCATTTTCACAGTGTGCGCTTCAACATTTAGATTATGTGCATAATTTTTGTTGATTCTTAGCAAACAAGATCGAGAGCTCCAAACGTCTGTTGCTTTATTCTTTCGCTTTCAATGTGTGTAGTTGATTTTTTTTTTCTGTTGCTTTTTTTTATTGTGTTACTGTTGGATCTGTTTCGCTCTGTTTTCCTTCACACAGATAATCACCACTGATTTATCGAAACGTAAGCGAACCAAGGCACACACACACACCGCACACTAGCTCCAAAACGGACATCTGTGCACACTATTCAGCTGCATGTATCATAATTTTTGTGTGCGACTTTGTGTGCTTTTTTTAATGTTGCCGTTGTTTATGTTACCATTTCAGATGTTCACATTTTGCTTTCGTTTTAATATGATTATATTTAGCAATTTATTGTCAAATAATGTTGTGTGTGTGTGTTTTTTTGTGTTTGTGCACGTTAAAATCGGCCACATAAAACGACAAGCCAAAAGGATTCAACACAATTCATAAATGAATTGGTGACTTTTTGAGCAAAAGAAGAAGCGCATCAATGAGCCGAACAGAGATGAGAATCGATGAAAAACATAAAAACATATACTGATAAAAAAAAAACGTATGCGCTTTGTTTCCGATTCTTGGTATCACACGATCGTTTTGCCATGTGTCATAAATCATTCGTTTCGATCAGATAATGATAATGAAAATGACGAATCGATTTTGATAAATCGGCCTGAGAACACATTGTACGAGTAGCAATTTTGAAACCGACATTTATCGATAAGATAATTTCGGATTTTGCCTAGAATTTTCATATTTATGCACAATTTTTCTTTATTTAAATTCAATTTGAATGTTGTTGGTGGGGGGGAACATTTAAAGAATCAAAAGAAAATGATGCAGAATGCATTGTCATCGATTGTCGATCGTTCGGCCGCCGTTCGATTGGCGGTGCATTTGATGCAGGATATGTGAGTTTTAATTGGTAATTTTAATATTTCACATAATTTTGTCCTTTGGCCAGGTAACATTTGCCGCCTTCGATGTGCCATGACCATTGAAAAAACTACAGTATTTTTTTTTTATATTCATTATGTTTTGTGGTTCGTTTTCGTTTGTTGGTTCATTGTTTTTCCGTCGTTCAATGTATGCTATGTAGCAATTTTCTCAATTCGGTTTCGTTTTCAACTTAAAAACCGTACGAACGATTTTGTTTATTTATTATTTTACTTGCCGGTTTGAAATCAATGTTTTATTTGGACGATTTGGCCTTGTGTCGCGTTGTTATCGTGGTTCGCCACTTCGAAACTTCACATATCCTTTGTTTGTGTATGTGTTGTAATATTTGCACACGTTGTGTCGTATTCATCGATGCGCTCTCATTGTTATCTTTGTGCTGTTTCTTTGCTGCTATTTTTTTTCGCGCGCGCGCTCTCTCTTTTGCTCCCATTCATTCCGTATGCCATTCTGTCGAAGTTGTGCGCGCGCGACAGAGTGAATGTTCTTGTCTTTAGTTGTTATTCGATTCGAATCATTCGTATAAATAAAAATTTATTCATTCAAAATATTTTTGCTTTTTTTTTTCATTTCAGCCTCCGTTGGATTGTGCTGTGTAGCTGGTTGGTTTTCCTCTTCAGATAAAGTCATTTTGTGTAAGTTTACTCAATACGTTATTGCTTGCTGTATGTTCGTCGGGTTGTTTTTTTTTCTCTCTCTCTCTTTTTCGCTCTTAAATTTATTCGTAATCCATAGTTTGTTATAATGTAATACAACAATAACTGCCTTGTATACTCGGTGAACGATGATGATGATGATGATGAAGGTGAAAACCAAATCGTTGCCGGAATTTCTCAGAATGTGAGGAAGAGATCGAATAATAATCAAGCTCAACTCAGAGAATCAGTTCACAAGAAATGCGAATGAGAATGAAAGAAACGAAACGAGAGAAGAACAAAAAATATATATAGATATGTAAGAGAATGCAAAGAGTACGAATAAAAATTTTGATATTGACTCTGTGTGTAACAATGTTTGCCGCCTCCGAGAATAGAACGTTACATTTATTGTATGAGCGCGACAATTTGAAAATTCTTCGAATTCAGAATCCATCGAATTGTGATAAGCTAAATGTTCGAAAGGTGTCATTTAATTTATTCTGTATTGCTGTATATATTTTTTTTTTCTCAACCGTGGCTGTTTTTATATTTCCTTCATTATTATTATGGCTGTTATTGACTTTGCGCTTCACTTGAAACAAATATAATGTGCAGCACATTGTATGAAGTGGTATCGGCTATTTGATATAGATGCTTTGCCATTGTAATTGACAATCAATGCATCAAAGTTTACGTTCGATGCATTTTTTTAATAATAAAATTCAGTTTATCGTCATTCGGACGATTTCATTCATTTTCATTTCGTCAATGTTCAAAATTCATTGATAACCGAAATTTCACCAGCACACCATTTGACAGTTGCCGCGTTTGTATTCGTTGGCCCATGTGTGCGTGGTGTGTATGTGTATTTTTTTTTCATTACCAAGAAAAATGTTGAACATAATATTTGCGCGCGCGTTCACTCAGTGCACAGCAAGGAACGTGATCTATAAACTGTTGCAAGAAAATCCATTAAACGAAATAAACATGATCGCACAAATTTCGAGGAAAGTATTTGTACAGCCTGTAAAAGGATATCGTGCGATGCACAATCAAAACAATTGTTTTCAAGAGCGCGTGCTATTAAAAAAAATCGCACTGTTCGGTCTTTTTTTTACATAATTTTTTTTTTATTCATTTTATTTTACTCGTGTCGATGCGCGGGTTGTATCGTGTAGCGTAAGCAATACATACTCTATACTCATTGTTATCGGGATTTTTTTCCTGTGCACTGTAAAAAGCCGTCCATTTCAGTATCGGCTGATCTAATAGAAAGAGCGAGAGAGATGACGCGTGTATTGTTTTATCGATTTCATTTTTGGTCAATTGTGGCAAACGCATTTTCATAAGATGTGATCGCGTTCCACATTCAAGCTTACAGCTGCAGATTACAAGAAAAACAACGCTTGCTCCTTTATACTGGACAAGAAATAAAAGAAAGGAAAAAAAATGGATCTGTGCACAGTGTTACATTTAGTGATTATTGCTGGATTCGGTTTTTTTTTTAATTCATCGACAATGTCTTTGCGCTCGTATTCAAACATGTTTTTTAGTTTACTCACCCGAGTTGGATATGCAAACAAAAGCAAAAGTCGCAACAAAACAACTTCAAGCAAAGCAAGCATGAAACGACAAAAAAAATCGCCGTTCAAGCTCTAGACAATACGAATCGCATCGAATGTAAATAACGTAGCCGACTTAGCAGCACAGACAGATAATCATCACACTAAGTGGAACAGTAACAATAATAACAAGGGAAGGAAGGAGAAGGCCCATCTTTCGATACAAACGGCAACATCAACCGAATTCAGATTTCTTTCTCGTCGCTCCGCTGCAAAGATGTTTGGAAAACTATTAAATAATCAGCAATTTATTCTTCAGCGTTGTGTGTTGATAGTTTTACCGTGCTTGTGTCTCTTACCTCTGTGCATTCACACATCAAATGAAATGGCAACACAGAGAGAGAGAGAGAGAGGCAGCATGCAGTAACACACCGCTTTGATTTCATTTCGCTTTTGTTGCCATTATACGATACATGTGGTGTGTTTGATTTCGGTCAACTAGCAATACAACTGAGCGCGCTCTCTCTCTTCCTCTCTCACACCATCCGTCTATCTTTATGTTTCGATTCTACTGTGTAGACTTACGTTCGCCACTTGAATCCTTTCTTTCGGCCAACCAGCCAATTCTTTGGTATTATTTTCATTCGCACAAAACGACGCACATTCACATAAAACAATGCCGATCGGTTCGCGCGTTTCGGTATCACCAGCATTCAGAATCATACTATCCAATTTGATTGTGTCGTTTTGTGAATTTTTGTATGTGTGTTTTTTTGGATCATACCGAAAAAAAGAACCCAGCAAACCGTTTTTTTTTTGTTCTTCATCGATTTCCTACAACAATATGTGATGTTCGTTTTTCATTCTCTTCACTTCAAATCATTTGTTGTGTGTGTTTTTATCTTTTACGTTTTCGATTCCGTTTCCACTTTGACTTTAATTTCGACCGACCGACGGTATAATAAAACTGTAAATTTTAGTAATTAAATAATTTGTGTGCAGTTTTTTTTTCGTTCATTCTGCTCTTCGTTTTTGCTCCGTCAGTTGCGAGCTTGATCAATGTTGGCCACATCAATACGCTCACACTCGCAGCGCGCATGTTCATCAGTTGTGCATATCTAGATTATAAGCGATTGTGGTCTTATTTGTATTTCGTATATCTCGCTCACTCCTTCTATCTCTTTCTCTATCTATCTCTCTCTGAGTAGAGATAATTTTGTTTAATTGTAAAGTCACAAATTGTTGTTTATTTGTGCGATTTCATGCCACTCACCGGATCAGATTGACTGTGGTACGCAAACACAAACATTGTAATATAATGTATGCTGTTGCAGGCAACAATGAGAAAGAGTGAGACGTGTGCGAATGCTCGTGCAGCAACGAGCACAGAAACTGGAAGAACACAAATCAACAGATACGCATTTATGATTAAACAACCGCGTGGTTCAGTGTAATTAAGTAGAATCTACGCGATCTATGTGGCTAATTTAGTGATGAAAAGTTTTTTTTCCTACTTCGTTCATATTCATTTTTTTTTTTGTTGCCATGATCGTACCATTTGTTTCGTGCATTTACATTTTACCGGTATATCGTGTGGTGTTAAGCATCATTTTCGTGTTCGTCCGCATAAAAGTTATTTTATTTTCGAAAGGATTCGAAATCATTAGTTCGTTGCTTTTTTTTTTAAATTCTGTGTGTGAGTGTGATAATTGGTTGTGTAGTTCGATCGCCAAATCAAGGGATTTAATTTATTAATCATTTTAAGATAAAAATCTGAATTCATCGGTATGCAACCAAAATTACATCGACTTCAAGGAATTCGAAACAACAAAGACGGTCGCTCATCACAATTGGTAATGAATCATTGCCTCTCATATAAAACATTCTATTCAAATGACTTAAATTCAAAGATTAAAAAAAAAATGTTGTGATTAAATTTCGATGCGAGTCATAGTGTCTGCAAACAAAACATTGTAGTATTTAGGCGCTCACACAAAAATCAAAAGTGTTGACCATTAATAAATGTAATGAGTAATGACAAATAGAAAATGAACATACAGCGAGAAATCTGGCCATATTAACATAATGAAACAATCGAATCAAATGAAATCAAAGTAAAAAAAAAACACATGAAATAACAAAACGATGAACCGACACATCGAGACACAAAATGATAAAAGGCGAAAAACGACAAAAATCCAAAATGAAAACAAGAAGAAGAAGTAGGAATAAAAAAAAAACAATGGAACGTCTCGATTTGCAGAAGGAACCATTTATTCGTTATTGCCTACGCACAGAAAAACACTTATGACCATCTCAGCCACATAAATCCATTAATCTTAACACAAACGCACGCAGTCAAAAAAAAGCCCCGAAAAGCATCAAGAGACAAAAACAAGAGGAACGAGATGCGGTTACGACGAATACAAAAACAAAATAAAAGGAAGAATGAATATAATATAACAAAATTGTATATTCAAACAAACAATGGCTATTGCATAAAAGCGCTCACGCGCGCGCTCTCGAACAAGCCAGCCAGTGAGCAAACGAGCAAAAAGTGCGTTTGTGGAATCTAATAAAATAATGCAATCAGCATGACTTTAGTTTTTTTTTTATTCAAAAATGTCGTTGATCTAAAGCCTATAGGATTTGTGGCTACTATTTTTATTTGATGTGGAATAGAGTGAGAAAGTGATTGTATGTTTCAAGTTGCTGCTGCAACAATTGACGATAATCACGGTCGATACGTTGCGCGTATGTGTGCACATTTCCAAACATAACATTGATGAACTATGAAAATGAAAAGTTTAATGAATCTGTGTGAGTTAAACACAATGATAGAGAATTTTTGAGAGATGTTAGTGTCAATGCGGACCTTTTAAATGGAGATATCTCAAAGGAAATTAATTCCGATGAAGATGATGATGGCAACAATGTAATGAGAATTACATTGATTACAAAATACACTTACATTCTATATTTTATTTAGACAATGTTAACACACATACACATGAAGCACACACAAAAATGTTATATTGAATGCTGAAGTGTGTGATAAGTAACTTCTTCCTGTCGGACGAAACAAAAATATATGTTACGATCGCACTTTTGTTGTCTTTAGCATTAATTTTCGAGCATGTTATGCTTCTGTTCTGTCGGCTTGACGTACATTACCAGAGATGCTGGTTTTGATTTGTTTTATTTTGGCCAACAATACGGGTCCATGGAAATGAATTTTCATTTTGACTTTTCGCTAGACTTGCATCAATCATCGATTTTGTTCGAATCCAATTTTTGTTTTGTTGTTGAATAAATGAACGGACATAATCATGCACAGACAACATAAAAATGCTTCTAATGCAAATGGCATATTTTGTTAATTTGTAATATGTGTCCAAGGCGACAAACGACAGTGATGATAAAGTGACACACAGAACCAAATGAAGCATTGTATTGTAATTTAAGTTAGCGTTGTCGCATTTTTTTTTGTTGTATTTCGTTAAAAAGTTATAATTCTGTTTTTCTGCTTTGATCAGCATTAGTCGTGTTAAAGTAATTTAATTTTTTAAGTGGAATTAAATAGCGCAAAGTTGTTTTGGTTTGGCCATATAAGAATCAGCGCAATTGTTCGGTCGTTCTATATTTTTCTCACTTTTGCTCAAGTAAAACATTGACAAAAGCCACATATAATTGTATGCGATATATTTATACAAAACTATTTAAATCACAATGCGCACACAGTGATATGATGGTTAAAGAGCGACCGAGACATACAGACGGAATGGACGACAGAAGCAAGTGAGTGAGTGAGAGAGATGAATACAGATAAAACGGCAAAAGAAACAAAACAGTTTCACTCCGTTTGCATTTATGAACATTTATTAACGCCCAATTGTTTAATTAAAATAAATAATGTGGATCGTTGTTAACAAAGACATAGCAGATGCCGTGCATTTTAACCAATCGTTCCTTTTTTTTCTCCAGTTTATCGTCATCGTCATTGTCATTGCTCTATGTGTGATTTCCGTGATTTATCTGAAATATCATTGAAACGCACCCATCACGAGTCGGTACAAACACAAACACAAACACACATGCACACACTTAACAAATCTAAATCATCGCATATTCAACATTTTGTCATTATTCTGTTAATCGATTTAAATACGACTTATATGGCTTAATCGTTTTGGTTAAGTGACGATTTTAGTGGATAAATTGGTTTTAGTGTTTCGATGTTATTTGCCATGTGGACAATATTTTTATAGTATCATTTGCCCAAAAACATATTCTCTTAAAATGCTAAAAAAAAACACTTTCAATCCATTTTAATAGCGCTGTTCATTGCCAAAAAAGTGAAATGGCCGCCCCTCAATGTGGTTTTTGCACGGCAAAATATTGATTAGAATGGTTTTGATACGAAAAACGTTCCATATTTCCAAATGACAAATAAAGTAGTTTCGCCATAATTTGCACATAGACACAATGATCACACAAAAGCGGGCATTAACAAGCTACCATTAAGTTCACTTAGATATTAATTTTTGTTTTTGGGGGGATATGTCATCAAATCATATGAATCAACAGAAATAACAACAAAAAAAACAACCGCTCAGCGAGCCTACACATTACTCTCACGTTCAGCTTTACTTCCACAATTCCTGGGCTTGACGATTTCAATAACGAACAATGACAACAACAACACACTTTATTAAGAATTTCTTCGTAAAAGCCGAGATAATTCGCTATTCGTTTCTATTGTTAATTGTCATTTTTTTTTGTTCGTTTCTCGTCTTAAATGAAATTAACTTCTGCTGTAATCATTCTCTCAATTCTGAGACTAAGCCGAATCCAAAGAGCGCGTTATTAAAGCAATTAAAAGAAGTTTTTTTTTTAATTTGCTCCGTGTGCGTGTGTGTGTGTGTTTATTGTGTATCGTTGATCGATGTACTTTAGCGCGAATGTTATCTTCACCGTTAATTTGGATCCATTCAAAAATTACACAGTCGCCGATTTAAATTGCTTATGAGGCACCGTGTGGATGAGATTCTGTAATGGGTTTTTTTCTTTCTGTTTTTTTGTTCACCGGTAAAATTTGAACGGATCGCGCGTCAGTCTGCATGATGTTAGACTGTCTCGAAAATTCCTATTTGTTTTAATTTGTTTGATCGAGTTGGGTTGGATTCTCTCTTCCTTCTTCCTCTTCGCACATCAGCCGAAACCCCGTACTCTTTTCGCTCGCTCTCTCTCTCTTTCACTCAATCACTCGCGGTCTTCTCATTTTGTTAATTGCTCCATATCGCAATGTAATAGATTTAATTGTTAGTTTGTGCATCTCGCGAGAACCACATTTCATGCCATCGTCTCAAATGAAATGCAACACATCCATGCTGGCCCTTTCGTCAATGTGCCTCTTTCATTCTTCTCATCTTCAAAAGCAAAAAATGTGAAAAAAAAATTAAAAGAAATCCGGTACGAAGGAAACCCAAATTAAATATATGTTTAAGTCATTGCGTACTATTATCAGAATGAAGCAAACGAGAATGAAATGAGAATATCCGATGTTATTCGGATATAATATATATATTCTAAATGCATTTCGGGACGTTAGACACATCATTCGCAGCAACATATAACAACACAATACAATTTGATAATTGGACAGAGGAACCAAAGATAATGAAAGGATAGACAGAGAAAGCGAGAGAGGGAGAGAAACGGCCACAAATTCAGTCCACATGTAAAATTAAATACTCCGAAAAAGCACACATTTTTCGTAGATATTATTAATTGTGGTACACGAATATATCGAAGAGAGAGCTATGTGTTTGAGTGGAAACAACAAATAATAATGATAATAACGGCAACCACAATACAACTTGTTGAGAAAGAGAGCAAGAGAGAGTGAGATGAGATTTACAATCAAATTGAACAACAAAAACTGATTTCAATTAAAACTAATTGGAATGAAGAGAAAAATAATTTGTGTGTGTGTTGTGCTGGCTTTTCATTGTGCGTTTTTCGTTTTTAGTATTACAATTATTTTCGTCGTGTTTATATGGTGGATGGTGCGACAGCCGTCATATCTTTCTCTATCTCGCTCGCTCTACACAATTATAATGTGTGTTTGTTGATACTTTGCCCTCTTCACTCGCCATTTCTCTCTCTCGCTCTCTCTTTTTGTTGAAAAAAAAAATAACTCTCTGAAGCTGGTAGTCACTCATTTCATCAACAATTTCCAGCACACAACAGAACCATAAGTTGCTGTTGTTTATGCGTATGTGTAAAAGAGAGGTATAGACTCGAAACGACGCTATAATTATAAATTATAAGCGCATTCTTTTCTAATATAATTATTTAATGAGTATAAGATAATACTCAGTGGCTGCGCAGAGTTTGCAACGATTGAAAAAATATCGAACCATCCTGTGTGTTCAGGTGTTAAAAACGACAAATCACCATACCGCAGGATTCATGATTCATGCAAAATGATGTATACATTTTTGCCTAAGAATATATAATATTGAATGTGTATCTTTCTCCGGAACACATAATATGATTAACAAGCACACAATCAACAATGATGTGAATGTGTTTGAGCTATTAAAATCACATACATACACACACAACTGCACGTTCATCAATATGGCTGTCCATCAACGTTCAACATTTTAAATTTAATTATACATAATGAAAACACCATACATTTTTGGATCAATTATTATTAATCACCAACATAATTTTTAAGCTCTGCTGAAGTTTCTGTTGCTCATCACATCAACACTATAGCAGCCTATACCGTTGAGCCGATTGTTTTTCTTTTATTTCGCTCTCTTTCTCTCTCTCTCTTTTTATTCATTTTGTTTTTCAAACATGTTCGTTTGATGCTTGGTGGCTAGACGACTTTTGAAAGGGTCATCATCATATTCCGAAAAAAATAACACTTGGTTCAATTATAAATGTTTCAAAAATATGGATTCTCTTCGTTGACTTCATCGTTCTCTCGATGAAATAATCTTCAAATTAATGTTATGGCAGTAATTCAGTTGTGTCACATCAAGAAATCGAGCATGAACTTTGATTTAGCTACAGCAATAGCAACAGCGACAACGGCAGCAATTAAATTGTTTGATAGAATTCTCTTTTGTCGCGAATCGTTTGACTTTGGCATGAACATGCGCACATTGTAATTGACACAAGCTGTGAGAGGCATTAGGAACAACCAGAACGCTGCTGTACGTATTGAAATCTATCAAGGAAGAAAAAAAAATATGAGCACAGAGAGCGAGAGAGCAAGAGCGAAAAAAATTAAAATAATAAAATCTTTCATAAGTATCTTTTGCTACAGCAAAACAGAGAACAAGAGAGGAAGAAAGAGCATTGAGTGCTGAATTGGCGGCCAGGTTGGCTTATATTTACTATATACATATTATTGCTTTTGATGGCTGACTAGATGTACTATTGTTTCGTTTAGTGATGATCGTATTTTTGTTGCTCGGTGTGTGCTGTTGAGCTCAGCACATCAACAGAATAAAAAGAAGAAGAAGAAGAAGAAAAAAATACGAAATTTTTTTGATTTATAATTATTGTATTCCGTTTTATGTTCAATGTGTGTTTATTTGTTCACATGCGCTTTGCAAGAGAGTTGTTCGGTGAAGAAATGGTTATTAAAAGCGCGCGCCTTTTGCCCGATCGTCTCTCGGCCTATATGAAACTAAATCCGATACATTTTTATAGATACTTTGGCCCCGTGTATGCTTGTTTGCTTGCACATACACATCAACAGCATTACAATTGTATGTGCGTTAAGAGCTGAGCATTGATCTCTCGCTCTTGAGTGTTTAAATTTGTTTCTTAGAATTTTGTGTGTGGAAGATGTGCCGCTCGCGTTGCTTATACTTTTTTTTAAAAATACATCGCTTGTTCCTGTATGTGCTCTTTTGTGCCTGATTTTTTGTTATTGTTGTTGTTCATTCTCTCCACTCTCTGACTCGTCGTCGTCGTCGTTGTCGTCGTCGTTCATTGTTTTCCTCTTCCTTTTGTCTTTCAAAATGCGTACGCATTTTGATTTTCTTTACTTTCATTATTGTTACAGTTGCATTTGTTACCTTTTTTTTACCACGGCTCTTATGTGTGTATGTGTCTCACTCTCCTGCTTTTGTCTTTTGGATTCGCTTGCGATCGCATTGCATACAAACATCAATCGTATTGTTTGAACACCGGGCCTTTTTGCTAAGCGCAATTTTGAAAGACATATACATAAAACCTTGAAAACAAACTCTCTCGCTCTCTCTCTCTCGCTCCGAGTCTGAATTGGCCAAAATGTAAAATGAATTGTGAATTTCGTGTGTGCTTACTCATTTCAATCTATCTTCATCCATGCGATATCATGCGATTCGTTAATTCGCCAAATAAGAACAATTAAATTTAATTATTGCACACTGAAGACGAATTGTGAAGTTGCTTAATGGATGATTGATCACACAATTTTGTAAATTGCAAAAAAAAAGATGATTGAAATCTAATTTTATAGTAGACAATTGCAAAACTTGATTGATTTTATCGCGCGCACGCATAATGGAAATTTACTACAAGTCTCACACCGGTTGCTCGAACATAATTGATTATCGCATTCGATCAAAGAAGAAATCTTAATTAAATATTACACACAGTTACTCATCCACTCTTTCCTTCTGCCACTCTCATGTACACACTTTTCTATCGCACTTACAATGCCATAAGGTAGATACCATTTGGAACTTAAATCGTATTTAAATATTTGGCGAAAAATCCAACCAAACTGGTGAAGAAAAAAACGTGCACTTACACACCAAATGTACTCGAAACAATGTTGCCTTTAGGCTGAAAAGACTTGTCTGTTGTGTGTATGCACATTATATTATGTGATGTACATCGGTGCGAATTTATATTCAAATTGTGAAGTTCATCGGAAGATATTACACCATACAATCATAATTAAATATATTTAAAGAGAAATTAAACTTGAATTTAAAATTTATGCGCGTTGAAAAGCCGATTGAGGCTTTTGATTCATGTGCGCGAGCGCAATATACACACACAATATCGCGCGCCGAAGACACACACAAAAAACATTCCAAAGCAACAAAACAGGCTACGGTCTTTCGCCAATATTATATTATAGATATATAAAATACAAAGCACCGAAAGAAATTAGCAACAACGGGAAAAAAACGTCGAAAACGATATGAGAGAATAACACACAATGTGAGAGAAGTGAAAAGAATGATGCGAGAGAGTAGAACAAAAAAAAAAATGAAGAAACACAACACGACCCAAGTGATTTGAATGTGCAGAACTTTGTTGCTTTTGCAATGGCATTGGCATTCATTCCCTTTTCTGGTTGATTATGCTGTTAGCGTTCATGTGGATGTGTTGTTCTCATTTTCATTTTCTCCCTTTTGCATAATGTAATTAGTAATTATAACCATAGAGTTTTCGAGATTTACACAGAGTGAAAGAGCGACAGACAATGTCTCAAAACCCAACAAACATAAGCGCGCATGTAATCGAGCCCAGTGCGCGCGCTCTCGCTCAGGTCGGTAATAATGATGATGGTATGGAATCTCAGGAGAATGAAGTCAAATTGACTTGAATAGCCGAGAAAATTGTGGTGCTGAAATGCGCATATGAATACGCATCAAAGCAGCACCACATATATATTTTTTTTTTCAACGAAAAACAACGACAGCAAAATACAAAACATAAAACTCTTTGCACACAATAATAATGCAACAAAATATAATCGAAACAGCAACATCGAATAAGACGAAAAATTGCACACAGAACCACAGTGCGAATAATCCGAAAGGAATAGAGAGAAAGAGATCGGGTGAGAGCGAGAGAAACAATATGTGCAAAATCGCGCACATCAACCACACATACTGCATATAATGTTGCAAAATGGATTAAAAATAATTTTTTAATACTGATTTGAATGTGATGCGACGAACAAAACGAGAAACGATGCAAAACGTACGAATGAAACTGCCGAGAAGAGAAAAAAAGCCCGAATAAATATATACAACATATAAATAAATAAATAAAAACCAATAACAACGAAGCCGAGAAAGGAATCGTAAGAACAAACAATGCGTACGCATACAAGCATCGCCGATTCGATATTGAATATTGTATAATGCACACCTCAGTGTGCGCGCACACTCGCGCGAACCAAAGAATTGAATGTTTTTTGCGCGTTCTTCTCATTTGTTTGTGATTTTTTTTTTTGTTTTGTTTTTCATTCGTTGAATGAACGGCCTGATTTTCATTTCACGTAATGATGCGTATACAGCTCTTTTATGTTATTTTGTTGCACATTTTTGCATTATCGTAAACACCGCACATCGTTTTCTCTTTCTCTCTCTTTTCGCGCTCTTGCTCATTTATTCAAGCAGTTATTTCAATTCGTTCGTTCATTTATGTCGCAATTTTGGCGATGTTCTTGTATGTTCTCTTATTGAGCATTAGTTTATTCGCTTTGACCGTTGTGCAAAGTGGCAAAAAGAGAGAGATTTTTTTCTGCATGGCGCGTTCAATACTCGTGCTGCACACATTTCGGTAGTTTTGATTCCTTATTTAGTTTCGCGCGTTTGCATCCAAATATCATTTAACGTCACATGGTATTGTGGCTAGCAGCAGGGTGAGTGTGTGTGTGTGTGTTTTTTTTTCTCTCGCTTGAAATTGTCAACAATTTCAATTATCATATCTTGGCAATTCCAAGTGTACACTTTTTCTTCTTGTTGTCTCGCGATGCTATTTATTCGTGAATATTATTCAATTAAATTTTAGTTTCTTGGAATTGTTGCTTGCCATCGCTAAACTCTCTTTTTTTCTCTTTCTCTCAACACTCATAGCTCTTTTTTAATAGAAACGCATCTTTTTAGCACATTCATGTTGAATCACCACTCACCGTGCACCATTCACATTTCGATAAAGAACCAAACACAGTCAATTCAATGTATAGTGCTGTGTTATGGTATATTAAAAGAACAATCTTTAAAGAAAAAATCCTGATCATATAGACAGAAAAGAAGTGAAGATACTTTGCGTCTCGAATCATTTGCATACAATGGATGTTGTTTGGTTTGTTTTATTTAAAAAAAAAAAACTTTTCTTCTTCTTCTTTGTTGCAAATGTTTGCGATGCTCAATATGACGAGTGCTATTTTCGAGATTTGAAATTCCGTTCTCTTGTATGTTTGCTTGATTATTGTCGCAATTGCACGTGTGTGTTTGTGCAGGGAAGTTCACAATCTCATACATTTAGTTTTAAGAAATTAAAATCTTTCACTTACTCGATTACTTCGAATTTGAAACAAAAAAAAAAACGAAAAAATGGTGATAAAAAACAATGTGAAAAAATGTGTGCGGCAAGGAAGATTGGTCAATTTTCCATGGACTTCTTTTAATATGGTGGTCATTCTCTTCTCTGCTTAGTCCAAAAAAAGTGTCCATCAAGTTGTTTAGCTATTGATATGTGTATGTTATATTTGTCGTCGTCTGCCTCTGATTGTGGTTGATCTTTAAATTTTTTCATTTTATTTTTCCGTAACTCTTTCAGCTGAGATGATCATCGATGTATATACACGTTCGCAACTCAATCGTAGCCAGTTGTCCTTTTTTTCTAGCCATTCTTGATCGGCATTTTTTTTTCTCTCCACATTCAAGTTTTTTTCCGCTTTGTCCCCACAAACAACGACATACACATACGAACGAAGTTTTTTAATTATTTTGCATCCAAGTTTTTCTTCTCTTTAATTTTTCATTATTGTTTCGTTCTCAGAGTCCAGAATGTCTTTTTATTATGCGGATATGTGATGGAGATGATGATGATGTGACCGGTCGGTTGTTTCGGCTAGGCTCGATCTCTCTCTCTCTCTCTATCTCAATTTCCCGAATGCTGATTCGTTGAAGACAAAAGAGAACTTGTTGTTGTTACTGCTGCTGCAACTTCAGCGATTAAATATATATTTATTCGTTGTGTCTTAGTTTTTTTTTGTTCAATTTCGTTCGCGTTGTCATTCGTTAGTTTGTCGTGAAGATTGATTTATTTAACTGTGACTGCATTGGTTTACCCGCATATTTTGCCCGTGCTGCTTGGTCCATTCGTTCGACTCTTTGTTTCTGCTCTGGCAATACGGCTTCGTTTCATTTTTATATCCACTTGCCAATGGATTAATGCAGATAAATAACATATAGTTGCAAATGCTCTCCGTGGAGAGCGAGAGAAAAAAAATACCGGCGACTGAATTCGGAGTGTGCATCTGTGATTATCGTAAGACTATCGTTCTGTTTCATTCGTATCCATACAAACCGACAGCAACAATGTCCAGCATTTAAAAAAAAAGTAACATATCGATTGTGATTTAAATCGATTTTATACGTTGTAATTTCCCTTTTGCTTCCCATCTAGTAATCTAAAGCTGTTGTTCATTTAGTTGCGAAAATTTTATGTTTCCACGACAAATGACAAAATTTAAAATGAGACGATGAACCAAGTAGCGAGTGAGAGAGAGAGAGAGGGCGAGAGGGAGATAACGTAAGACCAAAAATTGAAAATATCGTTCTTTCTTGATGTTCGGTTGCGTTGTATGAGATTCATTCTCTTGAGTGTTTTTTTTTTCTCCTTCATTCAAAATTTACGACTGTCTGTGTCTGTTGACCCTTGATTATCGAATCAAGACAATGTCGATTCACAGCGATATTCCAATATTTGGAATTAATAAAATCACTGAAGGAGCCACTGAATTATATTATGTTTTTGGGGTATTAATAAATAAAATATGTGTGCCGATTTTTTTTTTTTCATGTCTTTGTCATTTCAGTTCCCTTGTCGCGATTTTTATTCGATTATTATTTAAAATGGGAATGCAAAAAAAAAAGAAGTCGAGCAAAGAGATCACAGGAAAATGTGTGTATTTTTTGTGTTCGAGCCGTATATAATTTAAGGGATTCTTTTAGTTGACGCGATACATATAAATGTACGCCTGATTTACGGAAAGACATTGTTGGTCGCTTTGCCATTCATCTCAAGTTGCGTTTGACTATGCCTTTTTCTGATTTCATTGGCATTGGCAATTTATATTTAATTCATTTGTTGCTCTCTCACTCTCCATCTCGTTCAATCGTGTACGAATATTCAATT
Source organism: Contarinia nasturtii (assembly GCF_009176525.2). Classification (NCBI taxonomy): domain Eukaryota; kingdom Metazoa; phylum Arthropoda; class Insecta; order Diptera; family Cecidomyiidae; genus Contarinia; species Contarinia nasturtii. The sequence goes on from NW_022198581.1 coordinate 1,953,072, forward strand.
TGCTGGTATGATATTTTAAGAGCCATCGGACTCAACATATATGCGAGAGATTGTTACCCATTGTCAACATCGTCACCGTTGTCACAATTTCATCGTATATTCTGGAATTATCGGTTGTATTATCCAATGTTCTATGGCTGGTATTCTTGATCCGAATGTGAGCGCGCGCCCGACTGGCCACATATGAGGGCGCGTGCGCTTGACCAACCGAGCCCGATTCTTTTCGAGGGCTTAACATAGGTTTTATTTATTAGTAACTTTGAATTATTGCTTGTTATTTCATTTTCCTTTCGTTCAGTTTCGGATAAATAGTTTACGTTTTCGCATTTCGAATTTTGCATTTCGAATGGCCGGGAAAATTATCATATGAATATATTGTTTTTAGTTTGCAACAGTTTGGACAGTTGGATATTTTTCTTAAATTGCAAATTGAAACGAAACGAGAAACGAACGAGAAAAAAAAACACATACACACAGCAACCGACAACGAATCGAATAAACGTGAGTGCGAGTGCGTGGTTGTGCCAATGTGTGCATATTAAATTGGCGTTTATAGGAAATTCGTAAAATAAAATCGATTCGAATACAATGCGATGTATTCGTTATTTATTTTTATTGATTCTTGTTAGTCGAACGCAGAGAACGCATTACAGCGAGATAGAGCAAGAGAGAAAATAATAATAACGACAACAAAATAAGATGCGAAACGCAGCTTTCTTTTGATTTGCTATTTTTGCTTATCATCGAAATCATTAGTGCTGTTGTTTTTTCGCAATATTTCCTGATTGGGGATCATATTTTTTATTTGTTGTTTCATTATTAATGTGACTGGGGTGCATACGCTTTTTGAAAACGAAGGAAAACAAACCATCCAAATATGGATATGCTAATGTCACAGTTGTTTTCACTTTTAATTTAATTTTAAACCATTTTTCGTTTGTTAACGATGCTGAAGCAAAAGACGAAAACAAAAAAAAGGTAGCCATGGTAATCTAATGAGGCATTATCATTGCTACAGACGATGATAGTACAAAGAATTTCTCACTCTTGAAACAGTTTCACCGGTGCACGTTGTTCGTTCATTCATTGTGGAACACGGTGTGTGAGTAGCAACATTCAGCAGTCTTCATAACATAAGACAGAATAACCGCGTATTAGATAAAAGTAAATTGTGTGTAAAATATGTCTATGCGGTTTCGTGGCGGTTGCTACTATCCAAACTGCCACTACTTTTATTTTCATATATTCATATTTTATTTTCATTTGGGCTTTTTTTTTACTTCTTCATTTTGGTGATCTAACTCTGGCCGGGCGTGGAGTGAGAGTATGTGCGTGCTTATGTTATGGGTACGCAACAAACACAGTATGTGTCTTAAGATGCTCACACAAATGAATTTCATTTCGTTCATTCATAAATTTATTTCACTAAGCAGCAACGAGCAGCCAAAACACACAAAATTGGTAGTCGGGTGCTGGAGGGCAAGTAGCCGTTTTTGTCCGTTACATCTCGCACATTGAACGATTCTTCATTTTTTTTTTCCTTTCAAAATCCAAATACCGTGAATAATCTTAATTTACTTTCGTAGTTGTGGCGATGGTCTGGTTTTTCCTCTGGGTACATTTGTTTTCTGTTTTTTGTTCTACGCTTTTTTTGTCATCGAAAATGAAACCATTTTTCATACGCGCTTCCGAAAAATCATATCGTTTTTTTCCAAACCATGTTATCTTATTTTGGCGTTCTGAATTCCAAATCTGGTGTTCAGAAAGCGTGATTCAACAATTTTTCAGTCGCTTCTTTTGTCATGATTCCGAACAACAGATAAAGAAGTGAACAATCGACCCGTGACAAAAAGTATATATATATGTAGAATTAATGACTATGAAACGAGAGACACAGATCCGTTTGTTATTGTTTGTGCTACTCTGTCGCAACAAAGCATATAAAACAAAAGTCCAAATGAATAAAGTGCCCGACGCGTTTTTATGCCATTCCACAAATTCACTCTATTATTCTTCCTTTATTTTTCAATTTAAAAGTCAATGAAATAATCTTAAGTCACATACATAGACAACGAGATCGAAAAATGCGTGCAATCCAAATGAAAAAAATGTTCGACCGCTTTTCCGGCTTTGGTTACTCTGATTTCATTTAGTATTGCTTTTAATGTGATTTAGTCCATTTTATATATACATACGTGCTAGATGCTCCATCTCTCATAAGTGATGCTCAAATGAAATCAGTGTGGCACATAAATGCCAAACAAACAAATAAACAAACCAGCAACAACAACAACAAAATAATAATAATAATGCTCAATAATACAAAATATGTAAATTAATCTTAATCGAAAACACTCGCGTTGATTTTTCTATCGTCGTTTTTTCTATCTTTAAGTTGGATCATTCGTGTGTCCGTTCGTTTGCTCGGGTTAATTTATTATTTGTTTAGAGACTTAAGATTTTCTGCTGTAAATTGTGGCAATACAAGATGAACATGGAAACGAATGACGACAGACACAAAGCAAAGAGAGAAAAAAAACATCAGAAGAAACAATAACACAACACATACACGGCAAAGCTACAAGACATTGGAGTAAGCGTTGGCTGGCCATAACGTTGGTGTGTGTGTTGGTGCAGTATGTGTATTTGTGTTGATTAGAATAACAAAAAAAAACTACAAAATAACAATAATCAGATCATACACCGAAACAGCACCGTGCCACGACTCGTCGAAACGACAAAGAGAGCTAAACAAGATTCAAATTTATGAATATTAACACATTTATTTCGTGTTCGAATGAATTGAGTGGATTGAGTAGTTTCTAATGTGCTTGCATTCATTATGAATATCACACCATAAAGCATAAACAATCAACGGGTCGCTTGCGCATCATTCTTACAACGATCGTATCGTTTTCTTTCTTCTCTTTCTCTTTTGAGTCCGCCTTTTTCTCACTTTATCGTTTATTATTTGTTTCCAGCAAATGGTGATGCACAGTATGTGCACGCTAATGTGCAATGTAATTTAAAGATATTGTTTTGCATGGCATTTTTCGTCACATCCCAACCGAATATAGATCCGTAACCGATTTACAAACAACAAAATGAAAATTCACTCGACTTTATTTCATTCAATACCATTTCCAACCATTTACGATTCCATACGCCAAAGATATCTAACAAACCAATATGTATCATGAATTTCTTCCTTTCCGTCTTTCTATCACAATTTGCTTAACCATTGAGTTGTGCGCATCGATCGACGCATATCTTTACATCTATTAATAGGTTGGTGTCAATAAAATGAGAAAAACTACATACTATAACAGCGGATAATAAAAAATAATCTACAAAACTTACCATAACTATAAATAAACGATTTCGGTCAAGAAATGTGTGAGTGTGTGTGTGTGTGCGTTTATTGGATGGACACAACGAGAAAGAAAAACACACGAAGTTCCGTGCATAACATTAAAATCAAACGACTATTGGCTTAAGGTTACTTTTATGGGATTGCTGCATGCCATTCCAATGATTCGAATCATAATTTAAGATGAAAATAAATATTATGACAACGTATATGCGGTTTTTAACTCCTTCAACCGTTTATCTACGATTTTCGGTTATTATTGATTCTTTTCTTCTTTCTCTCGTTCTCTCGTCTCGATTCCAAAAAAATTAATTTGTGTTTTTTGTTCATAATTTTATCACTTCGGAGATGATTTTCGTTGTCTTCAGAGGATCTATATCGAGAAAAAAATCTGTAGCAATAGCAAGCTTTCTAAAATTGAATTATTTCACCAAGAAGAACAATGCAACATTTCAAAGGATGCTTTTGACTGTTGCAAGTTCTTTTCAAAAAAAAAAATTAGAGCGAAAAAAATGTCAAAATACACCAATGATGACACTTTAAAATGTAAATATACTCTTTAAATGGCGAAATGTTTTGACGTCTTCAATTTCCGGATTATTTACGCATGTTTTTGGAACATTATCGTTTGTCAACCAATTAATGGCATTTGCTGTGCTCGCGCGCTTGTTCGGCAGAAAAACGAAGATGAAAACACACAAACCAGAAAAAAATCAACACATTCGAATATGCCGAACGCCAGCCTGTGCTTTTTTTCTCGTGTGCATCATATATGCAATGATGAGTCTGTGAGTCCAAGTGTTATCTGAATGTAGATGCGCGTCTTTTGCATGCCGACGATCAAATGTCTTGAGGTGTTGCTCTTGACGATCATGTAGACACCATATTAATCGGGTGCGGATGTTCGAACATCGCTAAAATTACACATATATCCAATTTCTGTTATGTCTTGTATATAAATGAAACGTGTGAGAGACATTGCATGTCTTGTTGCCAATGATGAAGAATACATGAGCGAAAGCATTTTAATTATTGCATCAACTGAAGCCTAAAACAAGCTGGAAACGCCACCAACGATCACAAAACCAGCAATGGCAACAAAACAGATAACGAAATGAGAGAAAAAACGCAAAAAGGTGAAAAAACACACAACACATCGCATACAGAGAGCGCACATCGAGTTTAGCAAAATGAATGAGCAACGGAGACAAAAAAAATGAACAACAACAACGCCAAATTCAAAAGAGAAAAAAAAAACAACGACAACGAGATGTTAACGTGTGTTTGTACACACATTCTTGGTTGCTCAAGTTTATTGGCATTTTTAAGTAGTGATGCTCGCTGGCGTTCTTTTGCTTGACACTTTTTTTACTGCTGATGCTGCTGCTTACTGACTCTTTCTCTGTCTCTCACATTACCGCTGTTTTGTCTTTTCGTGATACATTGCACATTTCTCGCGTTTCATCTGCTAATGTTTTACGCTTCTGCGCATTTCTTTTAAATGAAATGTTTTCATTTTTATTGATGATTTTATTATAATTGATTTGATTTTTTTTCGCACCGTGTGTTTTGTCATCCATTGCTGGCTTTTGTCGTGGATACGTGTGTTTACGTGTGTGTGTCGGTGTGTTTATGTATTGTATCAAAGTCGCCCATTATTTTGATAGTTATACACCATGGTATCGCGCTCCATTCTTGGATCTGTTTCACATTTATGTGCATGCATACTCAATCGTTTCTGGTCATATAATTTCGAAAAATTTCACGAAATGGGTGATCCGTTTTTATCACTTTTTGACTATCTGACGCTGTGAGTTCTCGCACCCGTCCGCCTGTGTGCTACACACGTCTTCTTCCCCACACACACACACACAAACACACACACATTCATATATTGAATGGAGCGAACGAGATCGAATGAACGGGCGCGCGCGTCGAGTGCATAAATAATGTTCTCGATTAAAATGTGTTGTGCTGTTTTCTCTTCCTCACACCATTTCTCTTCGGTGTCTGTCTTAATATATTTGTAAGAATTTGTATTGGAAATTGGTTGTTGTTCAATTGGCCTGTGGTTCGGCAACAAAAATCGGTTCGTGCCACAGAAAAAGGTGTTGTTGACGTCAAATTAACAAGATGTTAAAACGATTCCAAATGCAAACGAACAACAACCAAATCAACATGATCACAGAAAATATGTATTATGGTATTTGAAAAAGTTCTATGCGCCGTAGTTTTTTGGATATGTATATTTTAGATACAAAACGATATTAAGATTTGTAGTTTTTTCTCGTGCAACATTGTGCAACCAAACGGAAGAAATAGAGAGAGAAAAATAGTTTCGGCGTCATTATCAAACAAAAGCGATTGACAATGTAGCATAAATTATTCGAATCACCAATGAAATCGACCATCGAAAATTCGAGCATAGATTGGTTTTTTCTTCGTTTAAATTTTAATTGTTGTGTAAATAAAGTGGACATGTAGTAACAATTTCAGTCCAAAGATATTAATCGATTATGGAGTGTGCCTCTTGTCACACATCCTTATCTGGATCGCACTCTTAATAGTAAGCGCTTGTCACTCATATTACGCTATTTTGCATTAGCACAAAAAAACAACAATTCACTATTTAGTGTATGTTTTTTTTATTTCTTTCTACTTTCGGATATTGTTTCGGGATCAATGAACATTTGTATTTAAAACATTCTGGCCTGAAATTTCATCTCTCATTCGAATTCGTGTGCTTTTTTTTGTATATATTAAAAATATTTAATTGATATTTAAGCATGCGGTGATTCAGTTCGGGCAGTCGCCAGATTTAACTATGTTAGCTGTGTGTATGTGTGTGTGATTGAGGTAAATAAATTAAAATAAATTTTTTTGTCGCCTAAAAATGAATGAATGGAATGAGCGATGTGATGGCCATGGTTGTCATCTTCTAGACTCAATGTTTGTACACTCCTTAATATTTAATGTGAGTGTGTGGTGTCTGTTTCCATTCTGCGATCACAACGGACGAAACAAAACTTTGATCTTTCTCTCTTTTTTTTGCCTTGTATTTTCATTAATTTCAATAAATTAAGAACGAATAATCATATTAAAGCGACGAAAAAGAGAGGAAGATGATGAAAAAGTTCAAGATAACGTTGAACAAAGACTAAAAAAAAGAAGAATGAAGTGTCCAGAGAAAGAGGGAGAGAGAGAGGGAGAAAACACGCACAGATTTGTATATCCATTGAGTATTTAAAACGAGACGACCTGAGAGAAAGATGAACGCCAAAGTCTTTGCAGTACTTAAAAAAAACGAGCGCGCGCACGCATTCACGCACGCACACACACAAACCAAATGAAATTAACAGAAAAAATTAAGAAAATAAATGTAAAGTTAACGACAACCGGCGATGGTGTGTATAATAACAATAAAAAAAATACAAATCAAATTAATAATACATTAAGAGAGTAGATATTAAAAACGTATTGTGAGTAGAATATAAACCACAACCACACCTCGATTTATATATATTTTTACTTCTCTCTTCATTCATTCCAAGTTGAATTTCTCTACACAATCTGCTTTATTTATTTTATGAAATTATTTTCTTTGGTGGTTTTTTATTCTGTCGCTTTCACGATAGGCTCGTTCTAATCTCGATTTACAATATTTAAAAGAGGTGAAAAAACAAACAAACAAACAGTTGTGTGTTTGTGTGCGCAATGCAAAGCGGACACTGGCGATAATATCATACTCTTGTAACACAGTCATAGACGGTGTGGTATGATGGTGTCGTTAATATTAATATGGATGTTCCAGATCAACACGGAGATACCGTTCATTCATCTAATGTGTTCACTTCTCTTGTCCGATTGCTAAATACCCGCAATGCTAATATTTTTGACAAGACGAACGAAGATGATCCGAGAAAAAAAACCTAAGACACAAAAGCAAATCAATTCTTTTAATTCATTTTTGTTTTCTCGCCTCACTTAAGCGGTATTTTTTTTTTCTCTTTATTTCTTTGTTCGCTGATGTTCATGATAGTTTAAAATGTATATTTTTACATTTCAAATTTATTTGATCTGTATTTCCTTCCTATTCGTCGGAAATGTAAGCATAAACAAATGAGATGGAATGAGGAATGAGAGATGAGCGAGTGAGCGAGAGAATGCCAAAGAATTGATACACAAACGAATGAAATGAATGAAAAGAATGGAAAATATTTCTTGTTGTGCTCATTTTTAATTAAAGCGCTCAAGAATTAAGCATTATCTAGCTATAATCTATAAATGAGTGTCGGAATACATGACAATTCGCTGTTTCAGCGAGAATGGGTTAAAACCATTCATTCAATAGTGTCCATTTGCATGCCTTTAGTATCATTGTCTTTGTTTCTTTTTCTTGCGCGCAAAATATCACGTATGATCATCACATATAAAGGAATTATGCTGTCATTCCGTTCCGTATTTTAATTCGGTTTCATTCTCGAAAGCATTTGTTTTTTATTCTGTTGTTACTCGCTTCGTTCGATGCTCTTTTTTGCTCCGTCTTCTTTCATTTTGTTAATTTCTTTTATTGAAATCCATTATTGAATTCACTGTTTTAGCATATTTAAGAGAATATTCGAGAGGTGTTTGTGGCATTTCATTTCGCGTATATCTTTGTTTGTAATCAAAAATTCTTTTTCCATTCAGTTTTCTAATTAATAGTATACACAATACTGATGCTTTTTGCATACCGAATTAATAAATCGTAAGAATGGATGTCATGATCAAAGTTATTGTGGTGGGCACCATTAAAAAAAAGACACTGGTTGGACCTTACGGTCATAGCGCGCTTCGACGAAAAATCAAGAAATAAAGTTTGTACAAACGGAATTTTTGAATGGTCACATAAGGATCGACTTTTATTGAATGTATAGCATGCGATTAAATTACATTGGCATGACTCATTTAATATGATATTTGATGACCGTTGCCAATTTGCTCACACCTTAGAAATATCGAACACATCTAAATGTATTCTCGCATTTTAATTGATTTCGATGACATTGAACTTTTTTTAAAACAAAATCAAAGAAGTTGAAAAAAACTTCCCTCAACATTACGTCGGATGTTTTTTTTTGTATTTTCTTTGGGTGTATATGTGCTAACCATAAAGTATTTCAGTTGACTCGATTAAGGTTAAGCGGTTTCGTTTTACAGTTTACTAAGAGAGTAAAAAAAGAAAAAAAAACGAGCCTTCTACTATAGAATAATTGTGACTCTAACACTGGACCAGTCATTTTTCAACCCCTGAAAATCATAACACGGTTTGTGCTCGTGCTCATGCCTCTGTGTGTTTAATGCGTTTTTTACAATGTCAAATAAAAAAAAACTGTTTCAACCGAAAGAATAGAAACAACACAATGAACATCAACCAGAATCCAAAAAAAAAATGTACCGAATCATAACACCATCAATAAAGCATACATGAATGGAAACAGTATTCAGAAGAGAGAACGAATAAAAAAAATGTGATTTAGAGGGAAAATCCAGTACGATGGGTAATTGTTATTGTTATAATTTTAACGTTTCCTATCCCGAATCATGATGATTCTGTAGGACTCGGGATTTTTTTTCTTCGCTTTTTCCCTGTGGTTCACTTACCAACGATAGGATACACTTTTTTTGAGCGTATGTATATTACGCGTGCACATGCGACTCAAAATCACAATCTTGTGAAGCTGCCTGAAGTGTGTATGTGTTTTTTTCATATGTATTAAATGGTAATGAGCTACCCACGAGTGGAAATTTAATACTTGGTTTTATTCAATGTATCCGTTGATGTTATTGTTGAATAGCTGCGTTTTTTTTCGTCTCTACTCTCTCCCAATATGAGTGTATGTTGAATTTGTGCATTCGGTCGCCGATTTCGATCGTTATGCATATTTTGAATTCATAACAATGATTTTTTTTTTACTATATACCAAAAGTCTTACCGCTTACAGTTACTCTCATTACACAGTTCTGTGATGCCTAATCTAATACGGAAAATGTGGCATATTTCATGGTGATTTTTTTTCTCTATGTTTCTGTTTGTTTATTTGGTAAGCAATGCCATTTGAGTGTTACTGTTTTCTCCTTCACATTTTTTGTTTGCCTTCTGTGTATTCTAGAAAAGAGATGAAGAAAAAAAAAGCGTCGGACGCGCGCATATGCAACAATTATAATTTGTTTATAATTTGTATAGAGAGAGCATGACTGATTGCAAACAAATTAAATAAATATGAAATGGAATTGAAACGGTTTCTCTCTTCGATACAGTTTTATGTTTTATGATGGGTGGCGGAATATTAAATTATATTTAGCAAATATGATTTACAAAAGTAGAGCCCTGAATTAGTCGTCGTTTTTTGTTCGGTTCACCAAAGCCACTTCTAACCGGTTGAAAAAAAAAATTGTTTGTATTCCAGTTTTTTTCTTACTATTTTCGGGCTTGAAACCGTTCACGGTTCGTGTGTGTTGTTTTAGTAGGGCGATTCAATTTTTTCTGCTTTTTGATTGCGATTGATCTGGTTGTAATCAACCCTAATTTGTTTATTTGCGTAAATTTAACCATTCGTCGGTGACAAATGGAATGTAATGCCGTTTTTTTTGTTGCTTGTTTTTTTTTTTCTTCTTCATGCAATTCTTTCGAAACAGGTGTGAATTGTCTTTTTTCCCATTCACATTTATAAACACGAAAAAGAAACAAAATTCGCATGAAAACGAAACAAATAGCAACAAATAAAATTGTCCGAGCAAAAATATTTCGATGTGGCAAAAGAATGTCGAGATGTTTGTCATTGTCGAGAAAAGATGTCACATAGTTTTCCATGAATATGCATTTAATTAACTTGAAGATGTTTTGTCGTCGTTGTCGTTGTTGTTGTTGTTTGGTGCTGTTGCTGTTCATTGTTCGGTAATCACGGGGCCTGGACAAATGCGAATATAATGCATACATATAGTAAATTTAAATTGCCACCGCAAATTAAGCAGCGAAGTGCATTTTATACAAATACATTCACCCATTTTGCATTCATATTAAGCGTGCTCAAAGACACAACGATGACATTATCAATGTATTATGGTTATTGTTATATGTTATTTCATTATAAAATTATCAGATCCGCCGTTAATATGATATTATATTGGGTCAACACACCGAGGAGACGTTTATTGAGCATGACTAAATACTTAACAAGCCGTTTTGGATAGTAAATCTAAATAATGCGTTTGGAATAAATTAAGACGAATTTTTTTTTATTTTAGATAGAAAGAGAAAAGAGAGATAGAAGAGCACCACAAAACATTATATTAACAAATGCAAAAGCGCACGCGCGCACGCTCACGATTGCACATAGATACAAACGCACACACAGTAGGCACACGAAGCAAAGAAAACAGAACCAATAAAAATACATACAAACTAAAAAGTTGATCGGCGAATGCAAAGTCATACCGAGCGAATAAAATGTACAAAAGAAGAAAAATGAAACTCAAAAAAATAAAAAAAAATAACAACAGCGACAGAGAGAAATTCAATGAATTACCGAGTTACAAACAAATGAAAAACAAAACTGGTAACGAGAATGATGGTGAAAAAAAATGTAAATAATTAAATTAAATAGGTATTGAATGGCAATGTGGAGAGAGAGAAAAAAAAGTACGAATACCTAAAAAAGCGTGCGTTTATAAAATCGAAGAATGAAATAGACTAAAAAATGTAACAAAAATTGCAAATGAAAGGCTCAAAGTGCATCGAATCAAGTGAAGCACTAAAATAGGGAACGAAAATACGCGCTCGCACACACTAACTTACAACAATGTTTATAATAATCAAACATAAATGTAGAAAATTATTACGTTTTGCTGGACATAATTGCAAATGAGTGCGAGCTACGAATCGAACGACAACGACTCGAACAGAATAAAAAAAAAAACAGAGAGGAAAACTTTTACGACAATTTTCGCAAAAAAAAAACATCTATCCATAGAAAGACAACATACACATTCAAGACATTCAATTGGTTCATTGTTTTTATTTGATTTGATTTGTACGTGCTTGTTTGCCTTATTCATTATTCCACGCAAACTTGTTCACTGTGCACACAATCTAATACAATTAATTTTCTTATTATGCACAATTACACACAACATGAATAAGAGGCATATATCTATTGCTATTGCCGCTGCTGCACCACACGTATGATTATTTAATGGTGATTTTGTGTGGTTGTATGCTTTTGCAAAATGGCAACAAGTAAAGAATTGCCATAATGTATTGTGTGTTCGACAGAAGTAATGAAAGAAACAAAAAAAAAAAAAATAATAGCACCGAACGAAAAAAAGATTGAATTGAAGCCCAGTGGGGGAGAAGACAAAAAGTTTTTCATTACATGGCGAAAAATAATAGAGTAAAACAACCGTCTCACTAGTTTATTAAGCATGGATTACTCGGTACGCGATTCGAACAAGCAACAACAAAAATGTATTAGAAAAAGAAGAAAATTGTCATTTCACTCCGATTCACAGATGCACAGGCAAAACAAAACGAACAGAAGCGAAAAAAAAATAAATTGTGAAAAGACAAAATTTACGCTGATTCTTTTCCATCTCTCACTTTAATCACTTATTATTTACTGCATACTTATATAAAGCATTGAATAGAGAAGAACAAACAAAAGCATTTGATTGGCTTGACTCAATTTGAAAGAAATACGACTTAGAAACGAAGACACACACACAAGAGAGTAGCAATTTCAACTGAAGCGTTCATTTTGCATACCTAAACAATAATTTATTTTGTTGTTCTAGCGTATAACTAGACAAATTACAGAGCTCAAGCCGAAACACAAACGAAATACATACACGATATATATAAATTCAAAAAAAAAACACAACAAAATATATGCAAATCACATGATTTTTTATTTTCTTCAGTTATTCCAAACCATTTCGAAAACAGTAAATTAATTGATGATATTTTTTCGTTTCTTTTTTTTTCAATTGCAGAATGTATTATTGATCGCAACCACGGAGTCGATTAAGTTCGACAACCGAGCTGTACAGCTCGGTTCGGGATCGATCCCGATTCCATCAAGAATTGAAACATTAACAAAAACCACATCCTCGTCATCGGCCACAACGACTAAGAACGGTAAGTATTATTTCTTATGCCCACGCATAACCACGTTTTCAAAGTGTTCAACATTTGCGTATTTCAATAACAAAAAAAAAAAAAAAAATCATTCAGATGAACAGCAACAAAACAACCGACAAGCGACCGGTTCACCCGTAAACACATCAAACCCATTAAAGTCACAATTATCGCCAGGTAATTAATAAAAGTCAATTGTTTCTTGTAGTTTCTTTTCGGATATATCTAAGTATGTCGCACCTGTTTAACTAATCATTGGGTATTACGTTTGATTTCGTTTTGATAGAAACCGAAGCACAATCATTGACACAGCACGAAAACCCACAAATAGACTATCAATCAGAAGGTGAAGCATCGACGTCTCCGCCAACATTGTTTCACGCAGCATCAGCTATGCCACCACCACCACAAGACTCACCACAAACGGAATTGGCTCCGCGAAAACGGCGCAGAAAACGTGATGATCCACAAAATTGCTTAACTAACTCGGAGGTATGTGTTTTTCATTTTTAATTCCACTTTCTCAACCGTTTTCCTTTAACTTTAATCAACAATCGCCAAAAAGGCGACGACAAAAATTCATTGCGTATCATAAAGTATCTGAAAGCATTTTCATGATCATCTAAAGAAACACATCCTCATTAAATATTTAGAAATCCCCAGTGGGAAAGTAAAACATTTTTGAAGAAAAAAAATATCATTGGTGTAATAAAAAACACTCGTCGATGGTTTCATCATTAGATGAACTGTTTGGCAAGAAAAAAAAACCGTAAGCGCATCTCAAAATGTGCCATTAATTCTTTGCTCAAGCCGAATCGTACGAATAAAAAAAAAAACGCATTTGATACTTTGAGAAAGTTGTCGAGAATTTTGTTACCGTAAATTCACCATTCGCCATTGTCATCGAATTCGAAAAACTTCTTTAAAATACATCGATCGAATCACGAAAATCTCAAACTAATCCAAAATTAAGACACTTAACTGTGTGTGCGTGTGTGATTCGTTCCAACTTGAATCTCTTCTTTTTTTTGGCGAAATAGAAGCGAATGACACCCTCAATGACACGTTTTTTTATTCTCTTCAAGTTTTTTCCCTTGTCGCATTACAATCTCCAACTGGAGATTTTCTTTTTTGTTCTCTTTATTCGAACCGGGAAACAGAAGTTCATCGAAGGAGTGTGAGAAATTAATCACTTGAATTAATGGTAACATCATAAGCGCCTCTAAAACTTTTCACGTTTGCTATAATGTACAAGGGTGGTTGTGTTTGAATTGCTGTCGGTTGGCGAATAATCTTTTGGCTTAGTTTCGTAACGACTTTTAAGTCAATACCGACACCGAACAGAAATAAAGATAGAAAATAACGGTGGCCAAAGATTCAAGAATACATCAGCCGGAATTTTAGTCTTCATTACACGTCGAACAAAGAAGGAAAATCACAAGAAAATAATAATAAAAAAAACACTCTTACACACTTGCTTCGCATACTTTTTTTTCTGACCATGTTACTAGTACTCATGATGCTAGATGATGACCGACATTGCCATTAACGTGTATATATGGTTTACAAAGACGACAGAAAAAAAAACGAACTAGAAAGCATCTTCAAATGCCAAAAGTGAAGCAAACAAAAAAAAAAAAAAAATAACCGAAAGAAATGTGGGGTGTCGGAAACGAAAACGAAAAAGTTTACACGAATGAGAGGAGGGAGACACCGGTGAGCAAACAGTGTTTGAATTGTTTTAGAACATGATTCAACATCAAAGTTCAATAAATTCGTTCTTCATTTGATTCGATGTCATGACAGAAGTTCGTTTGCCCAGCTTGAATTCCCAGTTAATTCAACACACTAAACAGCATGTGTGAAAATCAATGCGGTTCTTAGATTTTTATTTGTTTTTTTCTTTTTTCAATCTACTGTATCCTGTTCGTTTATTAACGGTTCATCACTTTTAAAGTGAATCAATTTAAATTGAAATAAATTGAAATAGTGTGTGAATTTAATGCTCTTAAGAACTTAAAAAAATGGTAATATACAAAAAATGGTATTCATTAAAAAAATGTATGATATTTCGTCATGTATCGAACAAAAAAAATTGCCAGAAATAAATAAAAGAATGAAATTCAAAAAATTATAATAGTTCAAGTTGTCACCATGAAGATATGTTCTACAACATATGATATCATCAATTCGTATAAATAATATAGGCCGAAGTCAATTAATCCATGTCGATAAAAAGACCGTTATACTCCAGATACACTGTGATAGATCGGATCTCAGCGATATTGGCTGAGAGTGAGTAGCGTTTTTTTTTGTTCCTGTTTTCTTCCACACAACACCGTTTCACTTCGGTAAAAAGGTGATAGAGAGAAAAAGGAATTTCATGACACGTTACGGTTTTAGAGTGGGCAAGCAAAATGAAAGACAAAAAAACCTCTAGAATCGACCCACTCGACGTGCACTTCCTTCGCACGTGTAACGTTTGCTAAATTGAGCAAATTTCTTTTCCTCTTTTTTTTTTATTCTCCTGCTACAATGGCAAAATTCGGCACGGATAGAGAGAATGCCGAATAGTCATATGTGGCTGCGGTCAGTGGTAGTTATTTGCCCAAATGTTTGCGTTTTATTTATCCAGACACATTACCTTCCTCCTTGTATTTACTGGCCCGATGAAAGCCAAACGATACACATATGATAAATACAAGATTGCATCGCGCCCATACACACATATTCACCGTGATGAATGTTTGGTGTATGCGACCGGTGAATAGCACAGCACACACAGTGTACAACCAAACAATAAACGCTATAATGTGTCTCTGTCTCTCTGTCTATGGTCATCTAAACGACGGTGAAACAAAAAAAAATTGCATACCGCAACTTGTAGTAAAGTAACACACAGTTCGAAGAACTATTTTATCATCAATAAAATGAAAATTTTCAGTATGTATTGAGTTGTTTTATGTCTTTTGGAATGTATACAAAACACTCAGACATTCGCATCTCGCTTGTTCGAACTTCGAAGTCTAGAGATCCTTTTGAATGCACGTATTTTCATTATCTCGCATAAAATACGCTCACATTTAATAATAACGTGTAATAATATAATTAAAAATACACCAAAACGGAATATATTCCACGGCATATGTGCTGGGTGTCCACACATCGCTTGCTAGCGTGTGTGCGCGCGCGCTCCTTCACAACAACACAACGTGTTATTTCATCCCAAACGATTTACTGATTAGATCACAGCAACTGCACGTCTTTCTCTTACTCTCTGTGCATTTGTGTTGCCAGCTCGGCGTTGTAATTTTTTTTTCTTCGTTGCTGTTCATATCTTTAGCATCAATATTTGTTTACTTTTTGCATTTTACCAACACTTCGGATGCCTTCGAAATTTTTATGAATTTTGCCTGATCAAATCGATTGTTTTCAGTTTGAGTTCTTTTTTTGGTTGTTGTTTTTTTCTCGATTTATCACACACGCAAAAAAAACAACGTTCTTTTTTTTCGTTCATTTGTTCGTGTTTTTTCGGACATATGCAATTTTTTGTGGATTAAAGTTGAGGGTATTTTAACATCACATCGTAAAAAAAATACACACCACATGGTATTTAGAAGCAACTGTTTATATGTAAAAAAAAGAAGAAAAACCAAAATTTGTCGGATTCTAATTAATCATTCGGAGCCACAAAACAAAAAGTGAAAAAGAAACTGACTAATATAATAAGATATGATTATTTTGTAATTTTATTTTTCAACGTCATTCCTTTTCGTGCAAGAGTTCGGACGCTTGGCCGCCAATCAATATATTTAAATACTCACGACTGTCGGTCATGCCCTCTCATTGTGATTCAGAGTGATGATGATTGTGTTGATGTTGTTGTTGTTACAAAAATAAAAGTAAAAGCACGCGCATATCACATAAATGTAACACTCTTATTCACAATTTGCCCAATGTACAAAAGAATAGAGTATACAAACACATAAGTACAACTTTGATGGATCAATATGTGCATTGAATGTGTACCATTCGTACATCACACCAATCAAAAGCCACTTGTTGAATTGCGATGTCGAGTTGTGTGAGTTATTCTCTTTTTTTTGTGTCGAAATGAATTCTTTGCATGCTTTTGTGGGATTTTGTATTTACTACTCATCTCTCCTGGTGCAATCCAGCTAGATTTCATGTTTATGCTTATCGTCCTTCATCGTAACGATAAAAACCTGATATTGAACACATTCCGACACATTACAGCAAGAATTTATGATCAAAATAAACATTTCTATCGATAAAATACGAAACGGATACATTTTTTTGTGTGTGTATGTGTTAATTCAGTTGCTACTGCTGCCACAGCCACCACAATCACCGTTGCAGTTCGGTTGTCTATAGACCACATCATCGTTCAATTTCGTTTATTGACTTTGCGATTCACAATCAATGCTCAACGGTTTTTCAGCGTTTTATTCACACATCGGCGTCGAATCGTGGTCCGAGGCAGAGAGCGTTGTCATGTTTCAATATATCTTCCATTTTTTTTCTGTTCACCTTTGCATTTATCGCTTCTGGTTTCCATTTGTTTGTTGCCTAGTCTTGATTGCAATTAAACAAAACACAAAGAAAAGCGAAGATGAAACAGCAAAAAAATGGAGAATGAACAGAACTGAATCTGTCATCTGCTCGATGCTGTTTTGTGTCGTTGTTTTATTTCCATTGGCACAAAGTTATTGCTGTCATTTGTGTGTCCATTGGCATTTTGTACTTGCGACAATTCATTGCGTGTTGCTAACCTATGGAATCTCTTAGGTAATAATTATATTTATATATGTGTATGTGTGTGTGTGTGAGTCACATTGTCAACTGTGACATTTTGCACAATTTAATGAAACGAAAATTTATGCGTTGCATAGATTTCACAGACAAAACGACGGACGGTTGGGTTGCGTCGTCTTGTAAAAGAAAAGAGAAAAAACAATACAAACGCAAAACAATAAGCTTGTATAGACAGAACAGGGCATACACATATGAGTAAAAATTCTCGCGGCACAGCAATATCATTTTCACATTCTACTAGACCACATACATATACCATATGAACATATGCTGCAATTATTATGCTGTTATGTTCGGCTGTGATTCATTTGTGCGTGCATGTGCGTACATGTGCTGGCTTTTGCGATACAATTTTTAATTATGATCCATTTCAACCGTTGAGTATGTTTTAATGTATTTAACATACCCTTATTTAAACCAATGTCACTGGTCTCTCTTTTTTTTCTCTCTATTATTGTGCACCAACAAAATCTCGTTTTGTGCGCTCATTCTTTGCGCCCGGGTCTTTGTTTAATTTCTTTTCATTTTGATTTAATTTTTCGTTATATGTTCGTTTCATTTGTCAACTCCTGCTGCCTATGGCCTGTGGAAACACATCGGACGCCTTAATAAATGGTTACATATTATACACACGGTCCTTTATTCTTCGGACTATATGTGTTTTCCGGCTTTTGTTTTTTCGCTTCGTCTCTCTCTTTCTTGCTCGACTCTAGCTCTCCTCTCTCCCAATCCATTTGAACGTGTTTACGAGGCAAGAAAACGTGCTATTGTTTTTCGATCGCGTTAAATGTACAAGTTTATCGAACAGAAAGAACAGGAAAAAACCACGCCGTACACATACACGCTTGTATAGTTACAATAGAAAACAATGCAAGGAATCATGACATTTTCACTCACAAGAAACCAGCTCGGGCAACATTCACGCTTTTTAATATTAAATTTTCTTTAGCCTGCCTGCCATCATCGTCTTCGTCGAGAGTGAGAGAGCGAGAGAGCGAAGGAAAGAGAGTGTCTCGATACACGCCATATCGTGGCAAAATATGTGTGCTTTGCCGTTGCCGAGCGCATACAAAATTTTCGAATTGCAAACGTAATAAAATTGAGTATGGGCCTCGATTGTCTCTCACTATCGTTCGTTCATTTTTGCTGCTCTCTATTAGAGAATCATCCCAAAAAGCGATGAAACTATTTGAAATAAATCATGTTCGTACATGTATTATTTCTGTTGTTGAGAACACATATGCAATCGGGCTAGGCAGTGAGTAATTCACCATAAGTCACGATTATCGAGACCAAGACGAAGACACAGTTTATGTAAGTGTGTGTACCGTCAATGATGATGGTTTACAAAATGAACAGTGCGACATGTCGAACGATTCCATTCCGAATCACATTGCATATATTTAAAATACGCAATCACCAATAAAGGATACATGTTATGTGCACGCTTGCTATGATATTTCATTTATGTTCTTTCTATTTAGCCGTTTGTCTATACCCACCTCACTCTATCTTTCGATATTAAATCCAATCGTGCAAATCGAACATAGTTCGAGGAAAGTAAAATTATAATGCTTGAACAAAGGCAAATGAGCGAAGAAAAAAGAGAACCAGCAGCGACATGAAGAAATCGGTTAGTCGAAGAAATAGAAAATGTGTATGAAATCATACAGCCAACAAAGGAGTCGAAATGTCTGTGTGTAACAGCAAATGTATATTTTGCTGTACGAACAAATAAGCCATTTATGATCCGTTGACGTTTCATTCCCGTTTCATTTATGAATATGCACCACAGTCTGATGAGAGTGAAAGAACTATGTATGTTACATGTATATGCGTGCGTATTAATTATGAGCAGTGTCGAGATTTTATGCGTGCCCCGCGTTAAAACGAGTCTTCCTATTTACGATACACGATATGAATAACCGACGATTGCGTGTGCATTTTCTATTTACGCATTTAAACGTGCTTGTATGCGTTTTGTTTGTTTGTCCATTCAGGTCATCATCAATATAGTGTGATGAAGACGATGATAAAATGCAACGAACGAGCAAATGGGTGATACTTTATTTAACGAACAAAACTATTCAATTAAAACATGATATTTTTCACTTCATCTATGAAAATGCATGTACACATAATGTATGCCTAAACGAATTTCGTAAAGATTGTGTGGTGCTCAGTCGATTGTATTAAACAGAATGCATGGTGTGGTGTGTGCAACCCTTCCGTGTTTTTTTTCCTACGCGGAAAATAACAAATAATACTTAAAACAGTTAAAAATGCACTCAACTAAGAGCGAGAGAGCGAGAATAAGCCGAGTGTTGAGAGAACAATGAAATAAACAAACATTGTGCAACAAATGCGTATCCTATCGCATAAGTCAGGATATACGGTTGTTCGTAGAACGCCTATGTCTATGCAGACAGGCAAATTATGGTGATAGTACATCAAATAAGTGGCACATTTCGCTCAAAACTATTATTTTAATTGACAGCAGACATTGAAAAAAAAAAGAGGTGAAAGCAACTGTTTTTTCTCGATTGTTTTTCTGCCTCCAAACAATATAACACTGCAGTGTTTTCCAAACCGATTTCAAAATGCGATCGCACAACCGTACATTTAACTTTTGTCTTTACCTTCGAAAAACTAATTAAAATGAAGCTGTGTGAAACGTGTTGAATTGTCGCCACTCTCGAATGATGTTTGATTTTTTTCATTCCATTTTCCATTATTTCACATTAAAACCAAATTGGTTGCGTTGTTGTGTTAGCAATTCTACGCAAAACCATTTCACGTTGAAATCCGATACGGAAAAACACAAAACAATCGAAATAAAAGAATATGATGGCAAACAAAAAAGTCTCTCTCAACTCAACTTGTTGATATGCATTGTGTACGTTAAATCACGTCGAAATTGCCGCTCGATTGAGGCGAGAATTGGGTACTATTCCATCATTCGATTCTCATATCCTGATTCCTTTACGGTATTTCGTACCCTATTCACGATTGACGCTGATGATGACGACAACGAAAACAACAACATCAGCAACAACAACAGCACCACCACTCTTGACAATGTCAATTTTATCGGTCGTTTTTATGCTACTGAAACAACCATTTAATCGTTTGCCCGCTCTCCCAACCAGAAGTTTTCATGTTGATTAACCCCAAATGGAAAAACCGACGATGACGACGAGTACGGCGGCGTTGTGTGACGTTTTTATCCATGGTCTTTTGTTTTGCTTTTCGTGGAATTTCTATACACACTTAGCAGGGCACAATTACAAATTTATCATGTTAATACATGCTATATGCGATCAAGTAATAGACATAATAATGAAAACCTGTTTCAAACCAGAAAAGCCCTTCATGAGATTCAGAGAATATCGACGCGGCCACTATAAAGACAAAGCGAAGAGAAAGAGATTCTCTGTTGAAAATCCGCACAGACAATAGCTATTGGCTGATTTAAAAAAACCAGAAGTTAAAAAACAATTGGTTTACTATAAAATCTAGTAGAAAATTATCGTTATTTAGACCAACTAAAGACACTAGAATCAAATACTCGTCCTCTCTATCTCTTTCAAATTCAAGTTGAACAAACAAAAGGGGCATATGCTCATATGTCACGGATACGACTCCGTTTTTTTTTTAATCTTCATTTTAAAAATTCGATTCGAAAGAAGCGGTTGACTGAATATTTAATTGCACCTTTTTCGATTGTTTGTCATTGCCACTGTTCTTGTTTATTATTGCAATGCGAACATCTGAGGCGATTGTGGAATTGACGCAGTGTGTGAAAGTGATATCTGAGCATGCGGAAAATTCACAGCAGCTCTACTGTCGATTGTTCGGAACCAACAAAAATAGAATGCAATTCAGAAATTATAGGTGACAATGAACGTGTAATCACGATTCGTCTTTTTTTTTTGATAACGATGGGGTTGTACTGATTCTTGTTTATGACCATTTTGGTAAATCGAAAAAAGTGACGGTAGCATTCTTTCTTTAGTTTTTTCCGTTTTTTGCCGTTTTTCCATTTTTCAATCAGCACGGATGAAAAAAGCAACTACCACATTTACAACAACAGCAAAAAAAAAACGTAAAAACCCTCGAAAAAATAAGAGGAAATGAACATTTGAATTGAGTTGATCGTATGCGGTGTGTATGTGAAACAATTTTTATTTGGTGTTTCGCATGCTTTTGCTTGCCGCACGGGCAACAACATTTTCACACCCAAAAACACAATTGGAATGCATTCGAGCAAATGGAACATTAAATTTACCCATCGGCTTGAGCGCTGAACGAGAATCGACAAAATAAAACAGAGAATTGAACATCCAGAACCAAACACTCATCGACTGAGATTGAGATAAACGAATGGAAGAAGAAGAGGAACGGGCGGCGTGAATGAACAAAAAAAAATCCGCGTTATATTTTCAATTACACGCTTTGTAGGAAAGAAGAGAAAAGCAATCCAATTGACACCACGCATACAAACTGTACCAATTAAATTTTTCCTACGTTTTTTTTTTCTCTCACTCTGTACAAATGTTGAATTGCATCTCTTTTTTTTTATATCTATAAGTGTGCCGTTCAGACACCGGCTGCGATTTCCTCTCTATCCATTTTACCGATTCATGCATTCACGGACTAGCATTCAACTGTTCAAATTCTTCGAATGTCAGTCGAATTGTTTAGTTGTGGCGACAACCGCGTATTCGGTGTAATGTTCATCAGTGTGTGTGTGTGTATTTACTT
Organism: Contarinia nasturtii; assembly: GCF_009176525.2. NCBI lineage: Eukaryota > Metazoa > Arthropoda > Insecta > Diptera > Cecidomyiidae > Contarinia > Contarinia nasturtii. Next base: position 1,975,217 of record NW_022198581.1, read on the forward strand.
AGATTACATTTATTTCACACTTATTAGCACACGCTGGTCACATTAAATTGAGCTCCCGCAATTTTCAAATTACCAACCACTTCGACTTCGATACATTTTTTTCCACTCTCATTCTATTCTCATACTCTTAAATTTCCTTGTCGGATTTTTTTCTCTCTCATTTTATTTTTTCGTTGTTTTGTCTTTTTTTTAAAGCATCCCACACATAATATGAACGGTACATACACACATTTTCATTTCGACGACTTTCGGTTATCGAACATTAAACGAGGCATTATCGCACCCTCTTATTTTTCCTTAATATCGATATATTCCTTGTTGTAATTTTTTGTGCTTTCTCATTCTTTTGGTTAAGCCATTTATTCTCACTTTTTTTTTGCTTCGCTATTATTGTGCTCGGTGCTTGCGTTTGGGCGCAAACGATTTTAATAATTAAAAATTCATATAATTTATGCACGAAACAGCGGCAAACAGAAGAAGACTACAAAGTGTAGGGAAGAAAACATACTTAATATGCAGTATGATTGTGGAGAGAGGGAGGGGGGAATTTATATGACAATGGTATCGCTTTTAAGTGTGTGTATATCGGGTCGCAGTTTCGAATCACTAGCATTATCAATCGCACCAATCTTGCACCGGGACAGAGCTTTGCAACAAAATATCTTAAACAATTTCCGTTGAATATATTCTCCGACAGATAGAGACAGAGAGAGAAAGGAAAAGAGGGACAACCAAATTGAATAAAGCAATAAATTGCAATAAGAGTCTAACACATCATTTATATTAATAATATATGAATTATAATCATTTTCCATTAATTTTTTTTCTTCACTTTTTTCTCTTTCTTTTCATTTACGCTCCTGCTCGTTGGCGTTGTTATATTTGCGCTGCAACGGAATGATTTTGGGCATTTTGCTTGTTGCACACGCACATATATACGTTGTTGACGGTCGCGATATAAAATGATCGTTTGTCTTGTCGCATCCAAATATAGGAATTTGATTCAGACGACGCGTCTCCATTATCTTGTTCAGATGTCGAAAGTTTCCAAGGTAAAATCGTTTACAATCCGGATGGCAGTGCATATATAATTGATTCAGAAAACGAATCCTTGTCAAATATTTCATCGGCCGACAATTGTGCATCAGGTATGTGCTGTTATAGATATATTTTATAGGTTTTATATACAAACTTTATCGCTAAATGTAAATTCAAAATTAATTACATTTCATTTGAGATTCGCCATTCAATTAATTTTATTATGCGTGCCACTCGTTTTTTTTTCGGCAATAAATTTGTGTGCGCTCTTTCACAAACACACATACAGAGCCCACACATTGATTGAAAAAATAATAATCATAAATCATTAATTGGCCCTTTTTTTATACCTTTGTAATTTCGTGCAAATGGTTAATTAATTGCATTGGAATGTCGATATGTGTCTTTTTTTTTGCTCATTTGCAGAAGGTGTTCATTTGCCAGTGACGCCAAATAATCCAAAAATTCATTCCTTTCGTGTTGTATCAGCAATTGATGCTCAATGTTTAATACCATCGAGCGGTGCTGTTGACAGCACAGTAACGCAGCTCAGTAGTGGATCATCGGCTGGCAATAATTTAGATGCAAAGACGGCATCATCAGCGGCCAAAATAACAAAACCAATACTTATGTGTTTTATATGTAAATTAAGCTTTGGAAATACGAAATCGTTTGGTTTGCATGCAAATACCGAGCATACATTAAATTTACAAGAAAACGAAAAGAATTTACTAAATCGAGAGTATTCGAGTGCCATTATACAACGGAACATTGACGAAAAGCCTCAAATATCGTTTTTGCAACCGCTTGGATCAACGTAAGTTTATTGATTTCGTACCAAATACAATGAAATACAACCAGAAAAATGGCCACTGACCAAATGGAAATTAAAAAAAAAAAATTACAGGCAACCACAGAAGGATACACAGTCAAAGTCTCATACGATCAACAGTGATGCAGATGATTTAAGTGCCCAGCATCTGCATCATTCGACCGATCTAATAGACGAACGGAAGCAACGACGAAATAATCTCTCCGATAGTACTGAACTCTCCTCATCAGTTGAATCACTAACTGAAGATCAGCAAAAACAACAGGTAAAACAAAATTAACAAGACACACTTCAATTCTTCGATCGAAATTACATATTCCATTTATGACAGCCTCAGCTCACCTCTTCGCCGTTGATTACACCTCATTCGCAATCGCAATCACGACAACTATTCGACGAATCCCCACTGAAATCGTAAGAGTCCACCTCAATATTTCTTCTTTTTTCTACCAATCATTCATGCTTTCGGGTTAATTTAATGTAAAACAATTTGTTTATAGCAATAATAACAGTTTAGTCGGTATGTCGGTTTCAACGGCCAGTGCAGCCAGCAAAACGCTAAATGATCTAATTAGTCAACAACAACAACAGCAGGTAAGCAACTTCGAAATTGAAACAATTATACACCATTAAAGGGCTTTCATAAAGGGCTTCAAAAAGAGCTCAATTGTATCCGAAACGTTAAGATGCGACAATAATAAAAATGAATTCGTTGTGTTTATTCATCAACAGCGGCTTACTTCCTCATTGCTCGCTCCATTTCTGCAGCAACAGCAATTGAATCAACTTCGACAGGCTGCACAATCTGGTTGTCCCGAACATCCGAATGGAAAAGGTGTCGATTGCAAGACTTGTGAATTGCTGGAGTGTAGTTTTTATGGAATTGGAACTGATAGCATAAGATTGCCAAGAACTCCGAGCAAATCACCAAACGGCAACGGAAACATTACCGATTATTCACAGCAACCAGCTCAAAAACGTGAACCAGGTACGAAACCAAAATCGATTTAAGAAAACATTGACAAATGGAAAACATTTCGGTTTAAATCAATGACATCGAAATTGTTTTGATTTTCATAGCTTCTACTTCACCACCTGATACCATACCATTAACCATATCACCAACAAGTCAACCAGCACCTAGTTTTACAATTGGTGCATGTCCGGAACATGTGAACGGTAGACCATTTGGAGTCGATTGTTCAAGGTATGTACATTTTAAATCCTATCGCTTATATCGTTGTGTTTCTTGGTCACTCTTGAAAAATTAACATTTATCATCAAACTCGTTGAAAAAAATGAAAATTGAACAAAATTTATCGTTTGGCATGAAAATCTATAGATGCGAGCTTATTTTGAATTCGGCTCGATTGAATACCGGTGCACAAATATCGACGCGAAATTCTTGCAAAACACTGAAATGCCCACAGTGTAATTGGCATTACAAATATCAAGAAACACTGGAAATTCACATGCGTGAAAAGCATCCAGACGGCGAAAGTGCTTGTGGATATTGTTTAGCAGGTAATTTAACGAAAACCAAAAAAAGAAAACACTTTTTAAATGAAAAAAAAAATAAAAATGCGTTCCGTGCAATTGCTCTATTTTGTAATTTAATTTTTATTATTTTGTATACGTTTGGTGCTTGTCTATATTTAGGCCAGCAACATCCACGTTTAGCACGCGGCGAATCTTATACTTGCGGCTACAAACCGTACCGTTGTGATATCTGTAACTATTCGACGACAACGAAAGGCAATTTGTCGATCCATATGCAAAGTGATAAGCACTTGAACAACATGCAAGAATTGAGTAATTCACAAAATTTAAATAATAACTCATCACTGAGTGCGAACGTTCCAAGCGGAACGACCAATTCAGGTGCTGGTGATATTCGTGATAGTCCAAAAATCTTATTGCCAAATTTGCAACAACAACAAAATCAACAAAATCAACAGCAAACACAGCAACAGCAACAAGCTCAGGTAGGCAATTCTTATTCATTAGATCCGTATTTTTAACACATTAATATAACATACATAGTCCCCCTTTACAACAACAAAAAAATGCAAAACAAATGAAACAAATGTATCGATGAATTTCGTGTTTTTTATATTCTAATTCGATGATTCACACTTGTTTGCCTATTTGCAGCAACAACAGTTGGCTGCAGCTCAAAATCTGTCCAATTCAAATAAGCCAAAAGCATCGTTCCGCTGCGGCGTTTGTTCATATGAAACAAGTGTTGCGCGGAATTTGCGAATCCATTGGACTAGCGAAAAGCATACACACAATATGGTGAGTGTTGTGTTTCATGACAAAAAAAAAAACTGAAAATTCTCTCTTGACTCTTTTGTCTGTCTGTCTTTCTGAATTTCTCTGTCTGTCTCATCTGCAAACAAATGATATGAATTGGATTTGAATTAGTGTGTTTTTTTTTGTAGCGACTAAAGAAAATTTCAATCTATGGAAAATATTTAATAAGTTTGCATTGTTTTTTTTTCTCTCTCCCTTTCGAATATCTTGAACTTTCAGGCTGTATTGGAGAACAATATCAAGCATTTGCAAGCGTTAGGTTTCTTGCAACAGCAAAGCCAAGCAGCCGCTGGTCTGTCAACTGGATTGCCACAATTACCAGCATTACCATCACTTTCATTGCAACAGCAACAACAACAGCAACAGGTAATTTTCTAACTATGATTAGTGTAGGCAGTGCATACAAACGATTTTTATTAACGGAAGAGAGATTTAACGAAGTATGTCCAAAAATCGATGTCATTTCAATTATTCTCACCTGTTTTTTCCCTCGTTCTCTTATCATTTCAATAGCAGCAACATTTGGCTGTCGCACAAAATCTAAGTAATTTATCGAATATGCAGTCATTTTTACCAGAAGCGGCATTGGCCGATTTAGCGTACAATCAAGCACTTGTCTTTCAATTGCTAAATCATCGAAATCCATCAGCGGCAGCATTGACAGCTGCTCAAAATCCATTGGCCAATGCAACGGCGAATGCAACAAATGCAAGCGCACCGCTTTTAAATCCTAATGGAAATGGAATCTCGCCCGTTGCAAGCTCAAATAATTCAAATACATCGGCGGCGGCGGCAGCAGCAGCAGCAGCAGCAGCGGCCGGTGCTATTTCAAGTGCTGGTCTTGAATCTGATTTTGGTTTAAATCCCGATACATTTGAGCCACCAATTGAAACGGATTTGTATCCGACAACGATGTACAGTTGTCTCATTTGCGCCAATTTCAATACCAATCAAATCGAAGAGCTCAATCAACATTTACTAATCGATCGATCGCGACAAAATCAACAAGATGTTATGTTGATTATCAACGAAACGAATAAATCACAACACCAACCGACTTATGTATGTCGTTTGTGCAATTACAGGACAACATTGAAGGCCAATTTTCAATTGCACAGCAAAACTGATAAGCACATACAAAAACTCAACTATATCAATCATATCAAGGAGGGTGGAACAAGTAACGAGTACAAAATAAACTATAATAGTAACAATACGGTGCAGTTGAAGTGTAATTGTTGTGATTATTACACGAATTCAATTCAAAAATTGAATTTACACTCGCAAAATATGCGACACGAAAGCATGAAAATCATTTTCAATCATTTGGTGTCAACAATGGTGACCGTATCCACGTCATCATTATCGAATGATAACAACGATGCAAAAACATCAATTGACACACCGAAAAATGCGACAAACGATGATGCACACGATTCAATCGATAAATTGAATGAATCATCGGATAATGTTGATGCGATCGGTTCGATTGACAATGCAACAACCGATTCACATCAGTCGAACGATGGCGAAACACAACAAAATGAAGGAACAGAAAATGCGACAAATCAAACGATCAGCGTGAAAAGTGCAGATGAACTAAATGATACGGCCAAAGATAGTGCGACAGGAATCACGGCGATCAGTGTCAAAAGTACTGACGATTTAATCGATACGTCTACCAAAGAAAATACCGATAACAACAACAGTGCATCGTCACAAACTCAATCAGCGACAACCAACAACAATAATAATAACAACAACAGCAACAACAATAACAAAGTAATCATGTGTCAATTGTGCAACTTTAAAGCGAACCACATTTTGGGAATGGTGCAGCATGTGAAAAGCTTCCAACACATGCAAATCGAGCATTTAATCTGTATGCAACGTGCTAAAGAAAATTTGGACTCATTGGAATTAACGGACGTGTTCACAATCACCGAATCTGGTAAGTTGAAAGTTTATTTCATTTCTTTCGTTTTGAGAACGCCGTTCGTTCAATCGACGGTTCGGAAATCTCAGATTCTTTTATTCCATATTTGGTGATAATGATGTTGGCGTTTCAATTCACCTTATGTTAACTTACATTTATGCATTTTGGCATTAATTTCACCCAATTTTCATCTATGATAAATTCAACAATAGCAACATATATAATATATAATCTCACTACTACTTCTCTTTTGCATTTCTCTGCGTTGTGCAAATGTTCAAATAACGATCTTGCTCTTTTTATCTCTCTCTCTCTCTCTCTCGCATTCTCGCTCTCTCGGTTTCTTGATTGTCGATTTACCGAAACATATAATTTGAATATGGATTGTGTTTTTTTTCTCTTTATTTTGTGGGGCAACATAAAAATTAAAATTAAACCCATACACACTTTACGGAACGATAGAGTCAATTGCTGTGTTCAATTTCCAGCAACAACAACAACAACGATGACAGTAAATTAACAACAAATATGCTGTAGTAATATATCGAAAGAAAGACTATACGTACAATTTTATTTCTATCCGATAATTTTTATTTCGGTTTTCCACAAGACACACATACACAACTTTGTGGTTAAAAAAATGCGTTTCGTGTAATGAAAACCACAAAAAATATGTTACATTCGTTCATTGCCATTGTTACCGTTTTATATTTTGGTTAGTTTATAAATAAATAAATCCAAAAAAAGAGAGAAAAGAAGTGGCTCGTTCTCAGGAAAATTAACTATACTTTTATATACAATGTGCGATTCGAACGAGTGGTGTTTCCACCTTTGCGTCAATTATTTTTAATATAATGGAATAAAATGTATGCTCTCGTTTGTTTGACTCGGCATGTAGTTGTAGTTCACGGTGAGCCAATCCAATGATAAAACGTTCATACGCGCACATATATCGCGCGCACATCGCACCGCGTACATGAGATTATATTTTCCATTCGGTGAAGAGCCGCTGTACGCTCTCTCAATCCGTATTATATCATTACATTCAATTTATTTTAATTCTCAAGATATTTCCATTTCAGTTTGGATTGCTTCGATTTGGTTGTGAATTGTTTTGCGCTCATCATATCCCCTTCTATCATTTCAGCTCACTCTTTCGCTCGTACTTTATAGGCTAGTTTCATAATTTTTATTGAGATTGATTTTGATTTGCGTATCAAACTGTAACGAAGTCAAGCATAAATGAATTTACATTGTTCACATCACCATTTCTCATTCGATATATATATATATATAGATGTGTGTGTCTCAATACGTTTCATTGGCCCTTGACGATTATGAACCAAACAAAATAAAACAAAAATCCACTAGATCGCCAGCGAGACACAGTGAAACCGGGAAAAAAACCTCATTTTAATAATTGTAATAAACAAGTATAATCTTCATTGGCTCCTGATTTCGTGATTCTTCTTCTTTTCTTGTAGAAAGAGCTGTTGTTGTTGTTGCTGCTGCTTTTTTTATTCTTAATTTTTGTTTCTGTTGTTATTCATTCTGGCCTCGTGATTGTTTGGCCATTCAATGAAATAATCTCATGCTCAGTACGTGAGTGCGATCCATTATAATTAGAAGCACGGGAAAAGACGAATTTTTACTCGTCGCTCTTATTTCTCGTTTTTCTTTTCTTTTATTTTTGGCTGTTTTTTTTTTTTAATTTTCAAGCAAAAACTTAAGGAAAATAAATGCTTTTTGGTTCGATTAAAAACGAATATCTTACGCATGCCGAGATCAAGTCAATTGGATCCATATTTAATGCAAGTGTGGATGAGATCTCACACACAGAAATTACACAAACCATCGAGAATGAGAATGAGAACAAGCATGAAAATGAATTTAAGACGAGAGAGAAAAAAAATAACATGCAAAAGCAATATGCTAAGGAATTTGAATCAATTGTTTGTATCATCGTCGCCTATCGAACCATAAATTTTCGTGATTTTGAACGCTATGGATTTTTACCCGAAAAAAAAAGAACAACTATAATAATAACAACAACACAGTATGATCGCTTCGCGCAGCGACTAGCCGAAAATAAGTTTTTACATAGATGAAAATAACAATAACCGCGCAAGAAACAAAAAAAAGAGAGAATATGATTGCTTTAAATTCGTCGAATTTCCCTCGAAGTGACAAATCAAACTGACTCATGCAGTTCGCGCAATTGGCGGCTTTAATTGGCAAAACCGCAATGCAAATTCTCTCATAAATTCAGTTGAAATTAACATTTTTTGCTCGTTTCCTATTTTTCACAGCCAAAGAAATTGGCCGATTGTGCAGGGCACAATCGCTTTGATATTTATCAAAATGTGAATATTTCAGAGAAGAAAGGTCCGATCGATGAGAACAACACAACTAGAAAAAAAAAATAACGAAATATATGCAATGTAGTTGATTGCATTATCGCTCGCGGAGAGAATATCGAGAAGAGAAAAAAAATCACAACAAGCACAGATAATCTACACACACACAAAAAACAGAAACATTTACTCGATCTATTATAAAAGTCAATCTGCAGAAAAATGCATCGAAACCATCGATCAATTGTAGTTGAAATTATATAGTAGATATTAGTTAATTGTGCGATAGTCATCGCCGGTGGAAATCAAATTGCAAACTAGAATTTGCGATTGCACTTAAATGATTGAGATTGATTTTCGTTTGTTCAATCGCGAGTGGTGTGTGTGTGTGTGTTGTTGTTATTATTATTATTTGTTTGAATGTTTTCATTCGAACGTTTCTTCGTTCGACTCAGAAAATTTCTTTTGTTGTGATTTATTTTCAATCAAACAACAGCAACAAAACATAAACGAAACGAAATCCAGAAAGAGAAAAAAAAATTGTGTAATTGTTCTCATCGATTGGATGTGTGGGTGTGCAGATTTACAATTGACTCAAATCAACTGACTCATTCGTTTTGTATACACAAACAAAGAATTGGCTGCTAATGTAGTTTATCTGTTTATTCACCTTCATATTTTGGCTATTCCACCGTAGCAATGTCTCTTGAGTAATTCTGAATTCGCGACGAATTAATTCTGCTCATATACACGAACAAATCATAACAATGATGAAAATAAGCAAGAGCAATAGCAAACGAAAAGAATGCAAAAGAATTCCGATCATGCTTTCGAAGACGAGAGAGAGAGAGAGAGCAATACGAAAAAAAACGTCATGCAGCCAAAAGAATGAAAAAAATGAGCTGTACGTAACCGAAATTGCCCCAAAGTCAAATCAGAACAAAGAGAAAGAGCACAACAACTCTCTCGCACTAATAATGATAGCAACGGAATAAATCTGATCAAAATTAGCGATACCACTTCACTAATATTTTAATTCATTCCTTCAGTCGCTGATATCTCGCGTCGCTGACGGTGTGTGCTGTGTTGTTTGTGTGATGCGCATTTATAAGGAGTGAAAAAGAGTTCGCTCACGCGCGCGCGCACGCACACACACCCGCTCACACTGAATTCGGTTACTTTATTGTACAGACAATATTTTTCATGCTTTCATTTTTCATCTCATTCTTTTTGAGAGAGCCATATTGCATCTCCTCGGCGCTGAAGAGTCTGTATTCGCTATGTGTGTATATCACACACACTGAGTGCGGTGTTATTACATTTTCGCAGTTATTATATTTTCATTATTACATATTATTATTTTCGGATTGGATTTATGTGTGTATCGCTCATATTTTCTCGTGTGTTTTTTTTCTGTTCATCTCTCGTACGTTCATCTTCTCTTAATGCCATTATCTGTGAGAATTTGTGTGCTTTATTCTGATGTTCTGATGTTCTGTACATCACCATACTCGATCACGTTGTTTTAAGTGCGAACAGGCGATTTGATGCACATTCACAAAAAAAGGAAGACGTAAATGTCGAATTTGAGAGGTGAAAGAAAAGGAACACCACACACAACACATGTTTTTTGCCGTTTCAATCGATTGCACAAACACACCAAAAAAAATGCGCATGGAATGTATGTTCTCTATGCCGTTCTATGTCTTTCCATTCCTTAATTTACTTGAGCTAAGAAAAGAGCCGCAGCGATGAATATACCAGCAACTATTATTATCGACCAATCGTCGTATTTTCTCTGCTTTTTCTCCTATTTATTTGTGTTCGAAATGATGCAATTTCAATTAAAATGCAGTGTCGATGCACCAAAAATGTCCTTCCGCCGTTCTTTTTTTTTTCATCGATCTCATTCGTGACAACTGATGTACGAATAATTAAATTGAATTCAGCATTTCAGCCCAGCCCGATTTTCTACTCGTGAAAAGTACGAATGAAAAATGTACGGAAAACCATTCATTTTGCGATCGATCGGGAAGGGAAATCACAGCGGAAGATTGAAAAGACTCAACAGAAGAAGAAAAAAAGAAGAAATATGTACACTCGCAAGAATGCGAAAAAAATTAATTTATCAAATCATAATTGGTTGCCGTAAGCAGCGCACATTTTTGTCTATACATTATAAAAAATATTTATGCATAGCAATACCGATGTTCCGCCCGTATTTTCTTTTGTTCTCTCGGTCTCTTGTATGGATCACCCATGAAATGCCGATATTTATAACGAATTAATTTCAGTTTTTTTGACATATACGTTACACTATCCGAAGTGATGTATTTGATGTTTTGCGCCTGGATATCTGTACGACCACTTTTTTCTCCACTTCCTTCCAATTAAATTGCAATATTTTTTCTTCTTCAGAGAAGATCCTGAAACGTGTCGTATCATACAATGTCGATGTATAATTATGGTTATGCACATATATTGAATTATTATTGAGGGGCAATATCTCACGCGCTTTTATTTTTGCATGCGCACGAATCAAGCAATCTCTCAAAATTATAGCAATCGAATTGAATGAATGCCATCGCAAGGATGATGAATTAAAAATCATAGTTTCATCTTGTATGCAAAAATGGATACTATTTTTTTCATTTCTTCTTTGCTCACCTCATATATAAATATTTTTTTGGACATTTTTGTTCGGTTGAAATGATAACGAATGTCGAAATAAAAACTGTTCCCTATTCTCGATAAGTATTACAAAAAAAGTATAATCAAAAGGTGCATACAAGTAAGAACATAGCGTTTATCTACACAAAAAACCACCATCGACCGTTGTGTGATGGCCAGTTCGTAGTTATCACAGCAAATGGATAGCGTTCGCTACAAATTATCCGTGACATATAATTTTGTTTTTCCGAATTTTTCGTTTGTTTTTTTTTTGCACTTTTTTTGTCTACTGTTTCATCCATTTGCATATTTTAAGAGTTTGCCTTTTTCCCCAATTGATACCACATCGATGTCGAACATTTTCGTTCAGTTGAAATCATCGATACGCCTTTGTGCTATATTAAACATATTTTCCCGTTCATTTATCAACTAGTTCATGTTCCAATCATTTCAATATCGAAATCCATAATCAAGCTTAATTTAATTAAAGGCTTTTAAATAGTAAGTACATGGTCTTTGTGTTTGGTTTTAAAATTGATCGAAAGAAAAAAGTCCGAACTATATAGTCTTTTCACATGATTTTCTTTTTCGTTTTAAAGAAGAAGAAGAAGAAAAAAAATGATAATTCACGCTTTGAATTCCAATTTCATAAAACGTTCAATAGTTGTTATTCCATATGATCGTAAACATATTACGCAGTTTAACAGTGGTGTGTGTGTTTGTGTGCATGTACGAGTAAATTGGTTTTTTTGATGCAGCAGATCTGTGCTTTTTTTTTTATGATGGCTGTCGATTTCATTCGATTTTATGAACTCAATATTCAGAGCTATCCATCTTTTTGGTGAGCATATTTCCATATATCTCCTCTCATACTTGCAGCAATTTAACATTTATACGCGAGAGAGAAGCGCAACAAAACCACTAGATATCTCAATGTTCGATGAAACAAGAATAGTCATATACACACAAGGATATGACTATAATTTGCGAAGGCGGCTACATTGCCTCAAGTTATTTATTAATGACCAGACAATTTACATACCAATCTTTGTACGCGGCCAACACAAAAACGAAGAAGAAGAAGAAAATAACAGCAACTGTGAAAGCACCGCGATGAAAAAAGAAATTAAAAGTCGAGAAAAAAATATAACCACACTCAGAATACGATGGGAGAAAGAGAGAGAGGGAGACAACGAGCGCGAGACAAGCATGAGATATCAGGATGGCTAAAAAATTGCAGTCAACCAAACATCACCACAGCCAAACAATCGAGAATTCTCTCTATCTCTCTCTTCCGCTCTCTTGACTCGCGTAGACAGACCAAAGCTATATAAATTCAGTGGAACACATTCCGATGTGTAAATGGAGACGATAAAATCTAAAGCCATTGTGCAAGAAGAAATTAAAGCAATGATATTAAATCAACAAGAGTGCAAAACTGTCAGTTTGCAAATGCGAAACGTCGAAAAGAGACAAAAATCATTCATTTTCGAGAAAAGAGAACGATTAAACGCTCTAAAATCGAAAATAAAATAAAAAATTGTAAGAAAAATGCGCCAACCAAGAAAAAAAAATTATATTATACATAAATTAAATCGAAAAAAAGGGTATTGATTAGTTTTAAGAGACGTGACGATCTATCACTTATTCGGCTTAAGAGCGCTTCCATTTGGTGCTTTCAAATACATGATAACTGTACACACACTGAGTGCTTATGGCTTAAATTCACAAATCTCAAGTCGATGTACATACACTAATTGATATCCAACCATAAAGGTGATACATTTTTCATCGAAAAAAAAAAATTCATTTCAATCATTTATTTATTCAAATCAAGAGCTACGCATGCCCCAAAAAGAATTTAATAAGTATAATAATCTAAATATTCCATGTGTATATTGGAAATTAACAAAAATTCATTCGATCGTTCTTTTTCGCTCGGAATCACCGAGATAGAGTGAGCAAGAGAGAGAGAGAAATCTATTAAACGGTATAAAAAGTGCTGTTCTAATTGACAGTGCCTGTATTTCAACTATGGTTGAGCGTATGTATGTTATTTGCTAACAAAATGTGGCAATAACATGCACAATGTGTGTTAGAATGTGACAAACATACGACGTTGACAATAAACCGCATCTGAAGATAAACGCGCAGGAATGACGGAAACTGAAAGAGCAAGAAAAAAAATCGACAAACAATAACAACAACACCACGAATAAACGCGTTCCATTTTGATTTCAAGACATGCGACTAAATGTGTGATATTTCGATTTTCTTTTCTCTTACTTATTATAATTATTGTTGTTATTAATAATAATATGTGGATTTAAATGTACTGATCGTAATTATATCATTAACGAATGCAAACGTAGGAAATGATATGGTTGAGTAATTTTTTGAGTAAATGTATCGATACGCACACTCATCGCTAGTTGTTGTCGTTTTTTTTTCTGTTGTTCTTCTCCCATTCTCGCCTGTTCACTCATCAAATGGCGAACATATACAAATTTATATATAAATTGAATGGTTGAACTGAAATGACAATTAACTATGGAATTCTTTTTTGTCCTCATCTTTTATTATAATAACTACGTCGTAAGTGGTTCACAAGCATTTCGGTGTTGAATGATCGAAATGTCGTTGAAAGAAGAAGAAAAAAAAAATTGAGAACAATGACAATGAATAATTTGCCGTTAGAAGTCATCATTACATACTCCCATCATCATTGTCGATAGGGGGAAGGGAGCAAAATTGTATTATTTGCTCAAAAATTTTTAGTTGCGCATTTGTATTGATGCCATTATTCGATTAGTATTAATTAGCAAAATTATTGAATTAAAATTCACAATGAAAAAGAGGTAACGAGAAAGCGAACCAATTGAACCATGGTTTTTGTCAACGGATGCAAATTCATAGCTTGACTAATTTCTGCTTGTTTTGTTGAGATATATATTTCGTCGTTCACACATGAATAATGACTGTTAATTATTTATACATATAAAGAGAAATAATGAAACAGGTTCATCTCGTATTATTTGTTTTTCATGAGACATCGTGCTACGACGACGACAACGACGACAAAAAAGCGATTTTTGTTTACTGTGTGTTTGCTAAATAGTTTTTTAATAACAAAATCAATAATACTTTATCGCTAATAACTTCATTTCATTGTGAAATGTGTATTTTCATCCCTTTCGTTTATCTTCATTAAAACTTCTAAAAAAACGATCATTACATTTTGAATACACGTATTACGGCATGTTGAAAATTTTCAAGGCACTTCTTGAAGTTTCCTTCTAACTCCCTCTCAAAAACTCTTTCACATATGCAACAAAACAAGCTGTTTTTGTTCAGAGATAATCGGATCCAAATCGTTGCGACAGCATAAAAGCCGAAAAGAGCAAGCACAAAGCGTATCGATGGAAAGATTGACTTTAACACACATACATACACGACTGATAGAAAAAACCATACACGAATCGTCCCTTCTTCTTTTTCTCCTTCATTTTTCGAAACAAAAAAAAAAGAATCGAAAAAATGTTAAAATAGGAAATTGTTGTGCAGTTCAGAAAATTGAATTGAAAGAAATGAGCATGGCCTGAAAAAACAGGAAAGGGAATTTAATCTCAAGCGAGCAAGAACAATAAACTTGCGACAGCGTACAAAAATCACACACACACAAACATAGCCAAAGGAGTCACATGAAAGTAAATAATACAAAAGGTCCAGTCAAAAAACAACAACATTCAAAGAGAAAAAAATAATAATAACAGCAATAACGACAACGTCGATGGAACGATACACGATCTGTAAAAAAGGAATTGAGCGAGAGCGAGCAGACGAGAGAGAGAGAAAAGTATAGCAAAACAATAGAAAAATTTAGCGAAAGGTCCTGAAAAATGCCACACATTATCAGCAGCTAGGTGGTGTTCTGTAGCCATCAACAAACTCTTGATGTTTTTAGTATTTCTTCTCGGTCGCACCAAATGTGCACCCTTTTGAACAATTCGTTGCTATTTTTTTACCAGTTGTTCCTTTCCATCAGTTTGTCTTTTCGTTCACTGCAATGAGAACGATTGAGTGTATCTGCTGCGGGAGAATCAGTTGTTTGTGAAGGCGATTGTGGGTTACGTTCAAATTTTTTTTTATTCTGCTCGGTGTGTAAGTCTCTCTTTATGTCTGTCTCCTTGCGGCACACGGTTGTTGTTTTTTTTTTTTTTTTTTTCATGTTGGTCAAAGTCAAAATGTTGCCATTTGAGACACACTCACCGTCTTCATAGTGTATCACCCTGCACAATTTTTCGATGTTGTTTTTTTTTCCTCGTGTTTGCCATTTTGCTTTCTTTTTCATTTACCGTTTACTTTGTACCTGCGGTTTGTCTTTATCTCCGTCATACGGTTCAGTAAATACAATTACACAATGGATAGCATAAAATTTGTGTGAGTATTTTGTCTCCTCGCAGCGGTTTTATTTGTATACGGTTCATATTTTTATTGTTGTTGCTTATTTTGACTGTTGGTGTTGTGCACATCGCATTTAGTTTTCTGGTGCAAGCAACAGCCCTTGGATGCAATGTTTTTTGAATTCATATTCATTTTCAAGCGTGTAAGTGTTGTTGTTTTTTTTATTATTATTTTAATCGCCTTTTTCCACCGACAAATCGAGGTAACAGAAAACACTGTTTGAATGAATGAAATATTTTTTATGCGGTGCGATTGAGAAAAAGAGATCCACTTATTTTATGGTCATTTATTCGGGTTTTTTATTTGCACCTCGAAACTTCTCTCTATCTTGCTTGCTCTCTCTCTCTCTCTCTCTCTCTCTCGCTCGTCGTATTTTTCACATCATTCAGTCTGCAATTCGATCGTCTGGTTCATTCATTCCGTTTAGCCAGACAAATAAATTGATGTCACGATATTGGCTAAGAAGTGAACATGTCTATGATCACATTTTATTGCATTGAAATTGGAAAGAAGTTCATTGTGAACGTTTCGTTTCTCCTTTGGTTTAGACTTTTTTTGTGTGTGTGTTTGTGTAATTGACATTGAGTCGAATGATATTAATAAATGCTCACATAAGTTTTTTCTCCTGTCAATGGCGTTAACAGAAAAAAAATCTCTGAAAAACAATTACCGGAAGATCAATTAGTTGAGCCAAGAGAATGACAATAATTGGTGGAATGACGATGAAAGAGGGAGCAAAAAAGCAATTATAAACATTAAAATGACAATTTTTTTTCATTTGTGTAACGACAATTTTTGTATTGGAAACCGAAAATTAAAACGTATAGTCGAACGAGACTAGCCGCCTATATATTTTTTCTTCCATCAAGATTTATGAGTTCAAACTGTCGAAATGAAATTGCTATATAATTAATTTAAAGCGTTTGTTAATTTGAAAAATGTTGTCATATCCACAGCCAGTAAATAGAAAATCAAAAAGGTCCATTCAAAAACAGACAGCGCTAACCGGACAATTGAATGTACCCATAGCTGATATTGTATGTGTGTGTGCGCGCACAAGAACAATTAATATCTCACAACGCATGCATATGTATGCAGAGAGTATATTTATTTAATGCGGAATTTATCCATGGCCAGGAAACTGACAAAGGTGGAATGAATGAAAATCTTTCGTGGCATAGGATTAAATATTTTTGCATTTGTTCTATTTGCTCTGAGATGGTCCATTGTCTTTGCCAACAATAAAGAAACAAAAAAAAACAGCACCCAAGCTCACCAAACCGAAAATAAAATAAAATGAAAACAACGAAAACCGATTGTGTTTGGATGTATTTTTGTAATAAGCGCGCACTCGCCGAATTTAACAAAAAAAATGTGTAATGAATGAACGCAAAGAATCCAGATAGAGCGAGAGAGAAAATAAAAAGAATCAGATTTAGTTTTTGCTGCCTTTTATTGTTTCGAAAATTCTATTTGTTTTCCGAAACTTCTTAAATCTCTCTTTCTCATCCGCACGTACACGCACACAGCATCTCGATCCGTTAAGATAGAGCGTAAGTGGAAGCAGTACACAATGCACACAGAACAAATGAGAGAAGCAAAAAAAAAAACACGTTGTAAATAGAACGAGATGGGATGAACAAGAGCTTAAGCCCTGGCATACATAAAAATTGTACACACCACTGAGATCTCGATGGAAAAAATAAAATAACATAAAGCGATAGAAAATAGAGGAAAAAAATAATATATCTGAAATTAGTAATTATTTCGGAGCGTATTATTTCTATTGCTTTTCATATTCGATCCATTTGCCCATTGTTATTGCTTGACAAAAAAAAAACGAAACAGAATAAAATGTTGGGATTCCGAAGAGAGAAATCACAATTAAAATAAAACCAAGAGGTGAAAAGACAAAGTAAAAAAAATAATGAAAAAAAACTTCATAGTCATTTATCATTTAAATAACGTTTACATGAATGACAAAAAAAAAACACACACACACACAACAAACCGCAAATCAAACGACCGAAAAATGCTACAAGTAGACGAATCTGAAGAAGAAACAAAAATCTGGAATAAGCCGAAGAAACAATGAACGAAAATGTTCATCAGAATTATGATGATCAAAAACAGTTGAAAAATATTTCAATGTGTTCGTTTTTGTAGTTGTTGTTTTTGTTGTGAAAATTATGCACATCGAATTAAATCACAATGATTGTCAATCTTCCGATTCAAGGAAGTCAATAAGGCATGAATACACGCCATTGAATGTTCACGGAACGTGATGATACTGTGATGATGCGTTCTATGTTATTTTGTTGTTGTTGTTGTTGTTGTTGTTGTGTGCCAGCGTCTAATGCATTGTTTCAGAATGCGTGAAAATAAGAAAAAAGTTTACCGGCATTAAACCGAAGACCAACTAACTCTTGCGTTAACTACTCTGCTACACAAATACATATACCGAACGACAAAAAGATGATGAGTTCGAGAACAAAAGAGCTTCACTAACGTAACGAATGAAAAATCACCAAAAATATATATAGAAACTGAAATGCTTGCAAGAGTGAGACGATCAAAAAATATTCACAAATCAATCGAAACAAAACAAAAATTAATAAATGAATTTTCAAATGGAAGAGCTCAATACACCGAAAAGAATCATGACACAAAAAAAAAATGTCGAAAAGAAACACGAAAAAAAACATAGAAAAATCAAGAGAGAATCGTTCTTTATTCTTTCGAACGTCCAAAATGCTGCTTCCCTTTTGTTTTGTGTTCGACATAGAAAATTTCGATTCGGCATGCTAAACATATCGATATTATATCCACACATTGTCCAATTATGTGTCATGCGTATGCATTTGTATGTGAGAAACAATAATGCCCATTTCATTCAATGTATATTGGTGATTTTAAATTCAATTTTCACGGTGATGAAGCAAAAGATTTACACTCGTTTGGTACTTCCTTATTAAATGCACATTGCCTTTTCCATTATTTTGTGTGCAACACATAACCATATCTATGTAGAAAAATAATTAAATGAAATTTCATTTTATCAATGTGCTAACAGAAAATCCTCTATGATTGATTTATATTCATATTGTATGGAATCGAGCCGGACTGCACAGCGTACTGGTACAGTGTACTTTTCAACATTGGCCGAGGCGAGACAGTGTGCTTTTCACATTCATATAGATATGAATATGTGTGCGCGCATCAGTTGTCAGTGGATTACACTCTTTTTTTCTCATTCACAATGAATCATCTTATTTTATTTTTCGTCTTTCAACGAAACGATTATATTCAATAAAATTCAATATTTGAACCATATCATAAATTTTTGACTCTGTATTCATTGTGCTCATCATTAAACAAAGTTTTGATTTGAACAACATTATTTTCGATGTAATAATTTGCTGCAGTTTTCTATTATAAATGGTACAACCATTCGTTTGTTCATTCATTTTTGAGTAAAACTGCAGTTTTACAATACAATTGCAAAAATCGAGAAAAATGATGATGAAGACTACAAACATCCCATTCAATTGAGAGATATTGTATAGACTCGATGTATATGGGTTTTTACTTTATCAATATGAATATGTTTTCGATAAAAGGTGCGCGAAGTAAGACTCTCTCAATGGCGAATTCATTATTTCAATCTGGAAAATGCTCTTTGTTTTCCTTGGCTATTGCTATTAATTTTGTTTTACTTGTTTTTTCGCTCTCTGTCTCTCTCTCTGTATCTTAACATCAGTAACAATAACGCTGAAATATCCGAGAAATAAGACAGAGAGAAAGATGAACAAATCTTAAGGAACACAAGTATCGGTTCACAAAAGGAATCAAATCAAAAGGAACGAATTGGAGTTGTTGTTCACCAACTGCAAATCAAAATACGAAGACAAAAAAAAAGAGAGAAATAAGCGGAGAGAGAAAAAAAAACTAATTGTTCGAGCTATGCCTAATTATCCCATAGAATATATCGGCCATATTAATTTTTGGATTAAAAAAGAGAATAGAAAAAAAAATGAGAACTCTCAGCTCATGAAATCAATGTGGGCTTTGTATTTTAAATGAACTAATGCGAGATAGAGAGAGAGAGAGAGAGAGAGAGAGAGAGAGAGAGAAAGAGTGCTAGGTCCCATTGCTGACATTATGAATATGGTTATTATCATTGTTATTATTATTATTATAACATATTTATGTCATTATTTTATTACTTTTGTTTGGATTTAGTCGGCTTTATTGAGAATATCCGGTATATTTCGTAATTAATACTATTCATTCTGAATGTACGCTGTCTTTCTATCTCGCAGTGTGTCACACAGTTTCTTTGAATGAATTGTGTTATATTCTCTCCTACAGAGAGACGAAAAAATATATATATAATAATAATAATATTATAATCAGACTTTGGTACGCTCTTTTGCCAATTGTCACATCGTTTCGGTTGTTCGATATGTACATGGTGTATGGTGATGCTGGTGGTATGAACACTTCACTATATATATTCATATTACTTGAATGAACGTTCGCGTTTGCTTATGTATAAATTTCAATGCAACCCGCCTATTCCTCCCTCCATTGACCGACCAACCGACCACAGTCGCGCAGTCAATTGTGTTCACATTAGTTTGGATTTCATTTTGCATTCGACGAATTTAGTATTTAAACGGTTTATATATCTCTCTCATTATTAAATGGTGTGCATAGTTCTGACCGAAATGTTGTTGTTGCGTTTTCATTCGTGCTTTCGCGCATGAATCGACACACACGATTTGACTCTTCGACACAAACGAACACACACACCATACACACATCGGTCTTGCGTCTCGTAACATCGAAAATCAAATTATATTTTATTTAAAGATAATGTCCATCGTTTAATAGTTGCTATATTGTAGTATATATCTCATCTCATAATCAGAGAGTGTTTAACCATTATGGTTCATAACCGTTTCTATAGTACATTAGATATATTTGTACAAGTAGAAAATCACCACAAACAAAACATTCATTTAAATACGCAATAATCCATTTGTTGACGCGCGGTTAATTCTTTTCAATTAACTAGATTGTTTGTGTGACTCTTTACAAAACATCCAACATTCCATTTATTCAAGTCGAAAAATGTATGAGTGCGTGTCTGTATGTGCCCCCGTTCGTCTTTATTTTCTTGTTAATATTTCCATTCAAAAATTGGAATGCCAATGCGGTATGCTTTATGCAAGTGTACATTCGGCTTTTTTGTTTTGTATTTTAAGAAATAAACGTCCTCGTTCGCTCTCATTCATTCTCTCTTTTGCAATCTCTAATTAAATGTAAAATGATTCAAGAGCGCTTTGCTACTGATTTCAATATTGAATAAGCTACATGGATTGTCACACAGTAGCAAGACACCCAAACCACTATATCCGATTACCATTTTCGGTTTGTCGCTCATATCAAAATAAATCAATGTCTAATTCAATTATTTTAATTTAATTGTAATTTAAATTGACCCATAAGACGTTTGCAGCCATTGTAACATTTATGAATGTGCTCTCTGTCTCTCTCTCTCGTTCGCTCCCTCTACGCAGCATACAAATACTAAATTCACATTTATCCAAAATGATTTTAATGAACACAAAACGAACTGAGCGTGTGATATATAACGAGACTTTGGGCGCACTCTCTCTATCTCTCTTTGTCTCCTTTTCTCGATCGTTGTGTCGCCTCGATCGTGACAACGAACAATGAACCAATGGATATAATTTGAACGACAATCGACCAGAGCATACGTTGTCGATTATCAAAGTAGCAACAACAAATGCGACCAACTGAGAGTATATTACGCCGTGATTGAAACGAATTCAAACTGTGCTATATGGCGAATTTTGGTAAAATGATGCTGGAAAATTTCGAATAAAGGTGCCGCCGAGTACAATGAAAATTACTATCAGCATCAACCGAATTGGCGATTCAATAAAAGGAGATACGATGCATAGATGAAAGTGCATTGGGAATTGCATTTTCTCACAATTCCATTCCATTTTTAAATCGATAAAATATGAAATTCAGTCATACATTTTTTTTCGTGTGGTAAAAATGCTCCCAAATTATATCACACACGATGGTTGTATGCATAGAATTACAATTCGGAATCCAAGAGATTAGCGATCACCAAGCGGCATCGTTTATATCAATAGAGATAAATGCGCACGCTAAACGTTCATTATTATTAGCCAGTTGAAGCATGAAGTATATCCAACATTGCAAATTTAGAATATGGGATGACAACGACGACGACGACGATATAAAAATACTTGTAATGATACATGTAATAAATTAATATACAGCTCGTAACTGGAATTATTATCGGTCGCGAGCGACACAGTAACAACTGTGTGACAACCAATCCCGTCCAAGCAGCGCGAAAATGTACAGAAAAATCGAGATAGAAAGAGATCGAAACTGAGCTAAGAATCTCAATGATATGTTATCACAATGTGAGAGGAGATGATTCCAGTACTCTTCCCTCGTGCGCGCCCGTGTGTGTGTGTGAGAGAGTGTATGTGACTGTATTATTGTGAAATAATATCAAAAATGCTTATATTTAATGATGATTTGTTCATTATTTCGTATGTTGCCGTAGCCGGATTTTTGCTCGTGTGTTATTTATTTATTTGAAAATTGTGCACACATATTGTTGCAATTGAAATGAATATTGCCGTTGTGCAGCAGCGGACGAATCTAATTAAGCACAATAAATGTCATACAAAAGATTACTAAATTAGTTGAATATCGTCTGTGGATTTTTGTAGATTTTCATTGATATATTTATTGTAATAGTTTGTGCCATTCTGTCTGTGCCGTTTTCATCGTGTACGAAACATAATGTACACTGCATGGTATGCACACAATGGGTGGAGCCTTTTTGTATACATTCGCTCTATCGCTCTCGCTCTCATATATTACAAAATATGTGTGTATTGCAACGTAGTAGAGTGTATTTGGCAGCGACGGCAAGCAGCGAAAGAGTGGCGAAACAAACATAGCACATGGAACGATTAACCATTTATATCGAGCGAACGAATGAACGATTGAGTGTGTGCAACGAAACGAGACAAAACGTGCGCTGGAGTGTAAACCGGCGGAGCGGGTGAAACAGAGAAGCATACATTGACACAGAATGAATGGGATAGAATGACAATCAACAACAATAATAACAATAACAACAATTGAACTGAAAAGAAATAAGCATGGCTATGTGAATGTTTGTGTGCTGGTATTCTCTTGCTCTTTCGCTCCATTGCTCTGTCACCCATTCACTGTATTTATTGTAATCGACAATAGGTGCACATACACACGTTTTGTGCAAGCCAACACACACACATTTGAATGGTGTTAGTAAACATACAAACGAATGCGGTATGGGGTATCCTGTAGAAGAGAAGAAAAAATCACTACTCTCACTGTCCAAGGACTCGTGCATTGCATTTCAATCAGTGTACATACAAGAATCATTCGTTCGTTTCGGTTTTTTTTTTCTTCACTTCTCAATACGATCGTTTGCGCGCGCGACAATCTGCTTTTAAAACAATTACCCCCGTCTTCTATATAACGATAAATTGCAAAGAGAAAGCCAGAGATTTATTTAAAACAAAACGATTTCATTTGTTGTTGTGTTTTCATCATCATTTTTTTTCTCTACATACAATCGACAAAATCATTGAGCGAAACATTATAATCATCGACTCTGTGTGTGTTTGTGTGTGTGTGGAAATTCAGCGTGCGCTCGTTCGCCCAAGATTCTCTCTATTTATACATT
Organism: Contarinia nasturtii; assembly: GCF_009176525.2. NCBI lineage: Eukaryota > Metazoa > Arthropoda > Insecta > Diptera > Cecidomyiidae > Contarinia > Contarinia nasturtii. The sequence continues at coordinate 1,998,643 of NW_022198581.1, forward strand.
GATGATAATAGGGACCGAGTAAATGATCAAGTACATGAGAATTTAATAAATTAAGTAACAACAGTTGAAATAGATACACATGCATGTCAATTATTATTTATTATTTGTTTCGTTGTGCGGCGCGTACAAACACAAACAAATAAACGTAGACACGTACGAACAAAAAAAATGCGTTGTAATTTATTAGGTGGAAATTGTTACTGGTTAACGAGATTTATTCAATTTAATGCTGAAATGATATATTTCGTGTTAGACCTGCATATATGTTTTGTTTTTGTTGTTTTTATCACAAATTATTTTCGATTTAACTGATTTTTATTTAATTATTTTTTCGTTTTTTTTTTTTCGTCATAGATTGTGGATCCGGCGAAGGAAATACCCGTCAAATGTTCTCAGGGGAGGGATCAATGACTGGTGCAACATCAACAAATATTTACAAATGCAATCATTGCGATTATCTCACCGAAAACAAATTCGATATTGTGCAGCATTTGAGTGCGATGCATCCGCAAAGCAACGATACCGATTTTCAAATAATTTCATCATCGAATGCCAATGCACGTTGGAGTTCGGATGAAATGAATTTGCTATCGGGTGCCGGAAGAACCAATATATCGACACCAACGCCAACCGAAAAAGAAGACGACATCAAATCGGAACGCATGGATGCCGAAAATTCAGAGGATGATTTTAATATGAGTGCAAATGATGGAACGGAAAATGTTGATGGTACAAATGAATTTACCGCAGTGTGTCCATTGTGCCAGGATTCATTTGGCGATAAAAAATCACTGGAAAATCATGTGATGAATATTCACCATGTGAATACGGATGGTTTGGCAAGACTGCTTAATTTATACGAAACTAGTCATTGGTTGAATAGTAATAATGGCAGCAGCAGTTCATCGATTACTGGAACGGCATCAATGATGCAAGCAGCAGCAGCAGCGGCAGCGGCCACCAATAAAATTGGCAAAAGTCCCGGCAGCAGTGCCAGCAGTTGTGCAGACAATTCCGATATTGAATGTGTTATGTGTGGCACATCATTGAAATCGATGTCCGAACTATTTATGCATGCCAATGAATCGCAACACTTCCAATTGACGGGCAGCAACAATGAATACATGTGCATATTGCGTGTGTGCCAACAACAGTTTGCATCAATTAACGGAATGTTAAGTCATTTCAAAGATTGTCACATGAATGCAGTGATCTCAGAGCGTCACGTTTATAAATTTCGATGTAAATTGTGTTCGTTGGCATTTAAAACACAAGAGAAACTCAACCAACACTTAAAGTATCATACGATGCGCGAGGCGACCAGATGTCATTTGTGTTCGCGTAACTTCCGAAGTTTGGCTTCATTGCAAAAGCATATGGAGCAATTCCATCAGGGTAATAATTCTGGTATCATATCGACCAGCAGCCCAATAACCTCGCCAAATCTTGATAAATCCAATGAGTACGACGATTATCCGATTGCCGGCAGTCCGGAAAATGAAATGATGGAAATTCAACGTAGTAACAGTGTTGCGGCCGATGATCAATCATCGATTTCCACTGAAATGATCAGCGAAACAACCGATCTGGATGAATATCTCAATTCACAGACAATGGCCGAAGAGGGATACAATGATCTAATGCGTAAATTTAAGTGTAACAAATGCAAAATGGGATTCACACATCAAACATACTTGCAACAACATTATAAATCAAATTTGCATCTACGTCGCAATGCCGAAAAAACGTCCAACTATTCATTTGAAAAATATAATGATCCGAAACGTCCGTTCAAATGCGAAACATGCCGCGAAAGTTTTACACAAAATAACATTTTACAAGTGCATTTTAACAGCGTTTCACATTTGCACAAGAAAAAGCAAATCGAAAGCATCACACCATCGACCAGTCCAACGATTGCCGCAACAAATGCATCATCGTCTGCCGAATTCGATCGGCGAAGTGTTGATTTCGATCGAAAATCGGTCGATTTCGATCGGAAATCATTTGAATTCAATGAAATTGAAGGTGAAGTGCAAAAGAGAAAATGCAGCCCGGACAATGACTATGACAGTCCAAAGAAAAAATTTAAATGTGACATTTGTAAAGTTGCATACGCACAGGGAAGCACATTGGATATTCATATGCGTAGTGTATTGCATCAAACGCGCGCTTGCAAGGAGCAACAACAGTTACAACAACAACTTCAACAGCGCCAACAATTTTCACCAAACAATTCACAATTCAGTGCAGTGAGTCCAACACCATCGAATATGAGTGGCACCGGAAATGTCGATTTAAATGAATCGGCCGTGAATGCACTGAAAGCATCCAATTCACCAAAATTCAATAATCAAATTTATAAAATGCTATTGGAAAACTACGGGTCCGATATGGTCAAACAATTTATTGAAATGAATAAGAATCCAAGCGGAGAGACCGCTCAACGCTTGGCCGCCAATCCGGCACTTGCAAATTTCCTACTGAACGAAGCCGCACTGAATGCCAATGCAAATTTGACACAATCGCTCAATGCCGGCTTGAATACACCAAGTAATGCTGAAAAGTACTTCTGTCGTCATTGTAAAAAGACATTTTCCAGTGTGTTTGTATTGAAATCGCATTGCGAAGAAGTGCACAATGAAAAGGTTCCCGTCGAATTTTTGGAAAAGTTTGCCGAAAAATTCAAAGATTTTTACATGGACAGTGGAAATGCATCGAACGATGGGCCGGACAGTGAAATTCTTGATTTCTCAAAAAAGAATGCAGCCGATTTAACGAAAGTGAAGGCAGAGACTAATTTATCGCAACCATTGGCCGCATCATCGCCAGCATTAGGAAAATTAGCCGAACAATCACAGCAAGCATTACAATTGGAGCATTTGTCGCAACAATTAAACATTGATCCAGCGACACTTGCACAAAAAATCATGGAACAAAATTTAGCGGCTGCTGCAAACTTCCCACAATTTGGCATACCTGGTGGTTTGCAAGGACTTCAAAGCCTTCAACATTTACAGAACTTGCCAGGATTACCAGGTAATTTAAAAGAAAAAAAAAGAAAATGAAAAAAGCTTAAATTAAAACTTTAATGTTTTTTTTTTTAATTTTTAATCGAATTAGGATTGGGAGGACTTCAAGGTTTGCAGAGCCTACAGAACTTACAAAATCTACCAAATTTGGCTGGGAATCCACAATTAAATACACTTGATATGTTGAATCTGATGCAATTTCAAAATTTGTTATCGTTGAACTTCATGAATTTGGCGCCACCACTGATATTCGGTGCGGCAGCCGCAGCACAACAGGCCAATACCAACAATGAAGCTGGTCTTAATATCGCACCAAATCTTGGCCGTTCAACCGCTAGCATGAGTTCTGTATCGAGTAATGCTTCTGATATCGCAGTAAATGCAAATCCATTAGCAGCTGCTCAAAAGGTTCAATTGTTACAACAACAAGCGGCAGCAGCACAACAGGTTTGTATTTTATTTTTCACAATTAAACACATTGTCTCTCTCTCTCGCTCGCTACCTTTATCACCTTTTCTGATTTAAACATTTTGATTGCATTTCATTTTGATTCGAATCAATTTTTTTATTAGCAGGCGACAAGTAATCAAAAACGTGCACGTACGCGAATCACTGACGAACAGTTGAAAATTTTACGCGCTCATTTTGACATTAACAATTCCCCTAGCGAAGAAAGCATTATGGAAATGTCGAAAAAAGCCAATCTACCGATGAAGGTAAGTGTTTCAGTAATCTTTTCTCTCTCCCCTCATTCCTTCCTTTTTTTCAAATTTTAAACACAAGCAAAATGCAAAGAAAAAGCAAGGCGAAAAAATTAACGACGCGAATAAATGTCTATCGACCCATTTCGTGCTTTATCGAAAGAAAAACAAAAAAAAAGCATCGGCGATAAAAGTAATAAATCGACCATTAAAATTAACGGCCCATAAATGACAGCTAATCACAAACTCAGATCGGGCGTTTACGTGTCTTGCGTTTTGTTTGTAAATGGATTGAAGTACAATGGTACTTTGATTTTCGATTTTTTTTCTTCTCTAATGAATTTCTCTCTTTTTTTTACTTTTTCTCCTGAATAGGTGGTTAAACACTGGTTCCGAAATACATTGTTTAAAGAGCGTCAACGCAATAAAGACTCTCCGTACAATTTCAATAATCCACCGTCAACAACGCTCAATTTGGAAGAATATGAACGGACGGGCCAAGCGAAAGTTACTTCTCTGGGCAATGAATTGAGCAATTCATTGCAACAGCAGCAAGCTGGCAAAGGATATCAACAAAATCACAATGCTCAATCCAATCAAAACGACAGCCGACCACACTCACAACCATCGAGCATCGCATCGACTGATCGATCGGACTATGCACAAGCTATAAAATCCGAGCCAAATGACCTTGATGGTAAGAATCATGATGCTTTTCTCTTTTTCATTTTATCTACATTGTAAACTTTACATTGGATATTCATTTGGAAATATTTTTCATTCATTTGTACATGTGTAACAGAGTCACCGTTTCACCATCATAACTTAGCGCTAGCAGCAGCTGCAGCTGTTGCGGCTCAACAACGTCATCTTCAACAACAACAACAACAACAACACAAACAATCGCAGCAAAAAAACTCCGTTGACCACCACCACCAAAATCTAATGGATCAGGATGGCAGTAATATGCACATGTATTTTGAAACAAAATCGGAAAGCGGCTCAGAAATTCTGTCGCGGCCACCAACACCAAACAGCACTTCCTATAGTATCAATGACATGATCAACCAGCAAATCGAAAGTATTCCAATTAATAATATTGCGAATATCAGTGGTGGTGGTGGTTCACAAAATGAGAGCAACAACAGAGGTAAGTTTCGATTCAGCAAAATAAATCGATCAAGTGACAAAAATTCAGAAATGACATGTTTACTCTCTCGCATTTCGATAGAAATGGGTCCTCCAAAGAAATTCCAACTCAACAAAATGTTTGAAAAGAACTTTGATGCCAATTCAAATTCATCAAATTCGTCAACGTCAAGCGGTAAACGAGCCAATCGCACTCGTTTCACTGACTATCAGATAAAAGTCTTGCAGGAATTTTTCGAAAATAATTCATATCCAAAAGACAGTGATTTAGAGTATTTAAGCAAATTGCTATTGCTATCGCCACGCGTTATTGTCGTTTGGTTCCAGGTATGTCATTCTGCATTGTTATTTTTGTGCCATGATAAAATCAACATTTTTTTTTCCATTCTAATCATTTAGAATGCACGTCAAAAACAGCGTAAAATATACGAAAATCAACCAAATCATTCGTACTGTGAAACGGAAGAGAAAAAATCCAATATAAATTACAATTGTAAAAAATGTAATTTGGTATTTCAACGATACTATGAATTGATACGTCATCAGAAGAATCATTGTTTCAAAGAGGAAAATAATAAGAAATCGGCTAAAGCCCAAATTGCTGCCGCTCAAATATCATTGGAGCAACAGCAACAAATGCAACAACAGGTAAATCCATTTAATATAAATAAACCAAAAACCATATCATATGATTCGAGTGCCTTCTTTTTGCCCTCTCAAACTCATGGATTTCAACAGAATATGAGCAGTGAAGATTCAAGCTCAAGTATGGATGTAAACAATAGCATTAGCGGCAGCAATGTACAACATCAATCCGAGCAACAGAATACACTTGGAGGTACGTTATTTGGTGGTGTTGGTGGTGGTTTTGGTAATTCACAGGTAAATATTCCATAAAACAAAGAACACGCGCTTATGAGTATTCGTGGGAAAATGTCTTTTTATTGGTGCGCACTATGCAAACTCGGTTGAAACGGTTAAAAAATGAAATAAAACCAAATCAATTTGGTGAAATAAAAAACGAATGACAAAAACATTTGCATATTGCGAACTTCTAAAAAATTATTCTCATTGATCTGCTATTACTATTCTATATGTGTGGCTTTTACTGTCATCTTCTTTACTATGATGGCAGCTAAGCCAATCTGTATTCTATTCACTGATGCACTCAATTTTTCCATCCTTCAAACAAAATTTCATAATTGCAGCAACACAATGACAACCCTAGTAATGCAACTAGTCCCAATTTAAGTTTGTACAAAAGCACTCTATCACCACAATCATCATCGGCACAACAGCAACAATCATTTCTTCAACAAGGCGGTGGCGCAACAACACCATCGTCGAATGCACGTCACGATCAGCACCAACTAATGAATTTAATCAATCCAAATTTGTTATTTAATCAGCAATTGCTCGGCCAGGGATTCGGTGACACAACACCATTTAGTTTACTTCAAAATATGGCGGCGGTTGGCGGTGGAAGTGCAACTAGTTTGCTCGATAATTCCGTCGATTTGTCACAGAAAAAGCGTAAACTATCCGAATCGAGTGATAATGAGCTGAACGATTTTAAAACATTGAATAAAAAATACAAAGGCGATCAATTTGAATTTTTATACAACTATTACATGCAAAACGAACAAAATGACGAGCTCAAGAAACAAGATAAAAATAGCATGGATTTTGACTATCTATTTCAATACTATCAAATGAATGAATTGAAGAAAAAAGGCGGCAACTTCGATTACCTCTATCAATACTATTTGCAAAATGAGAAAAATCAAAAGCAATTGGGCTCGCCAACATTACATTCTAAATCACCGGGATTGGATGCATTTGGTGGCGATAAACCAAGTTTTGACTATCTGTTGCAATACTATCAAGTAAATGAATCGAAAAAATTTCTACAAGATAGCGCCAGCCAATTACAAGAGCCGAAAGCAGACATCAATCAAACCACCGCCATTATGAAACAAATGTTGAGTTTAATTCAAAAACAACAACGTTCCGTTGCCGCACTTCAATCAAATCCACACTTTAAATCGCAAACAAATGAACAACAGCCACCGCAACAACAGCAACAACGTCCAACATCTGTATCGCTCGCATCGACTGCCTCAATGGAATCGCTGAACGAACAAAATTCAGACGTATTCAATGCAAACACTTCAGGACTATCGAGCGGACGAAGTCCCGATCGTAATGCAAGCGGTACAGCAGCCACAACAGAAAAACAAAGTAACAAACGCTTGCGAACAACCATTTTACCCGAACAATTGAATTTCCTTTACGAATGCTATCAGAATGAATCGAATCCAAGCCGAAAAATGTTGGAAGAAATTTCCAAAAAAGTCAATTTAAAAAAACGAGTAGTTCAGGTAAAATTTCCCATACTGTTTACTTAACAAACTAACTAATGCACCACACTTATCGTAAGCATAAGAATGTGTAAATAGTATTTTACAACAAAAAAAAAATATTTTTATATCGAATGTTTCGTAATGAATGTTTCTGTTTTTCATTTTGATACCGAAAAAAAATTAGGTTTGGTTCCAAAACGCCCGTGCCAAAGATAAAAAGAGCCGAAACAGCCGATGTTACACAGACGATGATAGTTTGCATCAATCATCGTCGGTTGCGTCACCCGATCTTCAATTGGATGACTGTAAAATTTGCGGCATTCAAAAAATTAATTTACAAGAGCATGTTTATTCGCGTGAGCATTTGGCCCAAGTGAAAACACTACTTGAAAATGGTGGCATTAATTGTTTAACCGATCAGATGTCGGCCACATTTGATAAATCGCCATCGGTAACACCAACACCACAGCAACAGGTACAAATACAGAATGCAAGATAAAACACACACTCACAACATACACAAAAATGCCCAAATGTTACAATGAAATGTAATTTATGTTTTTATATGCATTAAATAGATGAATTCGCATTCATCCATCGTACCCGATTGTTAACCACAACTTCCTCCTCCGTTTCTCTCGTTCTCTTCAGCTTCAGCAAACAAATCCATCATTTATAACCGGTCTCTACAATCAATACATTCTACAGCAAAATAATTCGCAACAACAATTGAACAGTGCAACAGCGGTGACGGCGGCTGCCAATACCGCTGCACCAAATGGTGCTGCTTCGTTTACAGATGAAGGTGGCGAACATCAAAAATTGGACGAAATTCATTCAAATCAACCATCTACATCGCCAATGGAAAACAATTTAATGCTACAAATCAACACCGATAAACAATCAACAACATCAGCAACAACGAACAATGAAATTCTACAACAACTTTATAATTATAGCCAAATGAGCGGTGAGTTAATCAAATAGAATCGTCGTCAAATCAATAAATTAAAATGGGCAAAAAATGTTGAGAAACAAATGAACACAGAGACATCACAGAGTCGATCTCGTGCGTACAACACAACCATCATGCCGAAAGATGAACTATATTATATTTCTTGGTATTATAATTAAGAATTACACATTCTCAAACAAAACGGTTTTTAGAAATTAGGGAAGACAAAAACAAATTGCTCAAATTTAATTTAAAAAAAAAAAATGAAATAATAATTAAAAAATAACAAAAGATGTCATTTTCAATTATATATTTTTTAGTTATTATTTTCATTTTGTCAACTATTAGTTTTTTTTTTGTATTATTAGTATTATTATTGATAACATTTGTTATTGTCAACTACTTGGGATGTTTTTTTGTGAGGAAAGAAAAGAATTTTTGTTTGACTGAAGAGACTGCAGAATGCATTCTTTTTATCTTATTATTATTATCGTTTTACTTTTTCGTGCTGAACAATCAAAATTCATGCATAAAATGAACAGCTCAGAAGAGTATCCCAAGCAAATTTATAAATTTATATATATATATTTATGTTTCGTAAGAAAAAAACTATTCGTGTATAATGTAAATTCATGGCTCGAAGAATTAAGTATTCATTGAACAATGAAAAATTCATATATATTAATGAAATGTGAAAGAAAAATGATTTAAATACCATATATACACACATATAAATATATAAAATCAAGACGATTTGACAGACAAAAATGTAACAGCAATTCTCTTCCTCTCAATTGGCTAAATATTATAAATGGATTTGGAATTGAAGAATTTAAAATGAAACAAAGATTATTTTGTTGTTGGTTTAAATAATAAAAACAAAAAAAAAGAAGACAATGACGCTCTATCGATGATGATGCTTTGCTGAACTAATCAAATAAAAATATGTACATAATTGTGTTGCTAATAAAATCATCAAATAAAAATTAAATCAACTGCCGTTAAATCAATAGAAATCGATTAGCTGAATGAACAGAACAAAAAAATGTATACATACATTTTGCTTCAAAAAAAAAAAAAAATGTGAAGCCAAAACAATTTTAGCAATGAAAATAGAAACAATGAAATAAAAGTAAAAAGAAAACACTATTTAACATCACATTCCAAATATCGAATAGACTAGCATAGAAACACACAGAAATTAGTATAATTTAAAAGGAAAAAAAAAAGAACATCATACTATCGAAATTTAAAATACATTTTTGACATGCAAACAATTTTAATCGATTCGTTGATGATAGACATTTTTAGCAATAAGGGATTTTATGCGAATTTGAATTTGATGAGGCAAATTATACAGAGAATAACTACATGCGCCAGTAAGTTAAACACAAATTTGACCATGCATTTTGCATACAGAGAGAATACTCAGTTCTGTTCACCACAAAAAACAACAAAAATAGATGCCTTTTTCGTCTATTGGAAATGAACTGATGACACACACACATACATGAAAAATTCAAAACCACATTCCAATGAGAAATATACACAAGGTATATGAACGTAGACTGCACTTGTTCCCAAAATGATAATTTTTAATTCGATTAGATGTAAATGATATTTGCCAAAAAAAGAACACATTCAAATTGCACAATTGATTGCACATTTTACCAGACTTGATGAGAGGTGAAAACACGAAAATAATTTTATTTTTTCGTTCTAACAACCAGCATTTGCTCCCGATCATTTCGATTATGCGCAAAATTCGAATCGGAGCACAGATCGAATTTTTACTGTAAAATCCACGAAATGTTGTGCACATTCGTTTCGATTTAAATTTACACACTATTGCGATAATTGTCGCGTCAGCAATTTTCGTGTAATTGAAAAAATTGAATAACAAAATGATTTGAGCACCTTAAATACACCATTTCCAAAATATGATATGATTGATATGAAAGCAAATGAAACATAAAAGAAAAAAACGAAGACGTAATCGCCTGAATTGGAGCACAATTGACACATTCCTAATCAAATGGATTCACACCGAATTCCATTACAACTATTTGTTGTGAACGCTGAAACTGGAAGCAGAGAAAGAGAAAAAAAAAATGAATTGAACAGTCGTCGGATGCGCGCACGTTCATCACCTACACATTGTATTTAACTTGAACATGAAAAACAAAAAGCATTGAAATTATATATCAGAGAAGAAAAAAAAAATACAAAACAGTAACCAACTTGTGAATTTACGAGTAAAAACAATGTTTTGAATGAATAATATTAAAGAATAATGAAAAAAAACATACACACAAAAATTTTATTATATAGAAATGATAAGTAAAATTATTTAGAAATTATAGTATTGTGTACTGAGAAGATTTGCACTAATGAAGAAATTAACGAACAAAATGTAAACATTTAGAAATGACGATTTGAAATAGAAAGAGAATAGAAATAAAATGTCAGACGTCATTGAAAAAAAAAAAATAACATGCATTTCCCATGTTCTGTCTCACGCTGGAACTGACGAGACATAAAGCAATATATACGAAAAAAAAAACATACAACACACACACAACATGAAAGTAACATTTAAAAAACACAAAAAATACGTCAAATTTAGTACATACTCAAATTGAATTGATGAAAAAGAAATACAAGAGAAAAACAAATTATGTACGATATTGGTATTGTTCCTAATAAAATATTATATCTAATTAAATTAAATAATTAAAGAAAAAGATAGTAGGATATACATGAAATAATTAAACAAACAAAAAAAAAATGATGAAAAAAACACGGGCAAAAAGAGACAAACTTGGTATACACAACTCACTGAAATTGGTGGTGGAGAGACGACGGGAGGAAAGGGATATATGCGTGGACAATGGAATTTGTGTATTTTCCTTACATTTCCGTTTTCAATGACAAAAAAAAATCAATTCGATTCGCGAAATGTTCTCATTGAGGAATTCTTTATTTTATTTTATTTTCTCAATTGACATTTGATACATTGATCACGCAATATATATTTAAAAGAAAATGGAAAACTAAACAAGAAGTGCAAGCATTAAATGATATTTAAACAAAACAAAAAATGAAACGACAATTTCACTGCGATGAATTTCGGTTGCTATGTAATGATTTTTAATAGTTTTTACAAAAGTTATTCGATAAGAATGTGTTTTTAATCCGTTTATCGTCCGACTGACCAACCAACAGGATCAAATGTTTGCCTTTCTATTGGATTGGTTTAGTGTGATTGTCTCGATTATCGCCTATTAAATGAGAAACTGAGAAAGAAAGAAATGCGAAACGAAAATAAGAGAGCAAGAATATAAAATGAAAAGACCGACACACTGAATATTCCACGGAGAACTGCTATTAAGTTGATTTAAATTTTACGAAGATAAAAAAAAACAGTAGCCAATAGCGTCAATATAGTTATGTTTTATCATTATCACTATCATTTATCATTATTATTTCTTCTTTTTTGAATAGATTCATACGATTAGCTATGTTATTGACCGTAAATACATAAATTGAAAATGAACAAAAATTAACAAAAACAAAAAAAACGCAAACCGCACACATAGGCACAACATGTATACAAAGATATGCGCGCTATAAACAACATTTGCCAAATTGCATCTTGATAGAAATAAAAAAAAACTTGATTTATTTTTGTCGAAAAATTTAAACGTGTTCAATAGAAAACATCCGATTGTTTATTTTTCAATCGAAAACTTGGCCTGTAAATAGAGTTCACCATTGCTCGGCTCCAACTGCCAAATATATACTGAAAGAACGTTTTCAAAACGTTTCTAGAAAAAAAAAAATGAATATGTATTGATTTTACCGAATTACGTTATTTTTGTGTGTCACATTCAATCGACACAAATATGTAGAATTAAACGCGGATACATTGATCGAGATACGAGGCAATTTACTGGCAAATATACAAATTATATGGCGCGCATATTTTCATATTTTAAATGAAACAATTCATTCTTGTAGTTGTCTCAGTATTATTTCAAAGTGAAGCTATAAAATTCTTGAAATTAAAAGTATACAAAAAAACACGCAAAAATTGCGGCTGAAAACCATGCGGGAGTATCTCTTTCATTTTTTTTCGTCAGCCTCATTCCAATGCAAAATGTTACAAAGTGCATTCGATTAGAAAACCCAACATTGTTTTGATATGTCATTGGAATGGGGATGAAGAAAAAATAAAATAAAGAAAAGCACCGTATCAACAACAAATGTTGTTTGGTCGAAGCCACCGTTGTCTCTATTTGTAAACAAAATAAATAATTACAGAAGCAAAACTTTGACAAAATATATTTTTCTGTTTGTTTTATTTTTTATTTTATTATTGTTTTCCCCTTTTTTTCTCGATTCGTTGATTTGTTTTTGGTTTGCTGTTCTGTTTCTTTTCTTTTTTCAACATACTTTTCATTTGTCGGCGTTGATGTTTTGTTACTTGGTTCCAGTTTTTATTTTACTCTCGCTAACTATTGGTTTGTAAACTAAATTTTTGTTGTTTTGTTTCTATTCATTTTATTTTTTGATTTATTTGATTACACAAAAAAAAATGGTTAACTAATGAAAAAAAAAGGTGGATGGTCGCGATTAAGGAAAAGAATTATTATTATTTTTATTAAAAAATAAATCGAAAAATACAATTGGCGGTATGCACCTTAAAGACGCCATCGAAGCGAATGAACCTCGCACGCGCTCTTAATCCATGGCCATTTGTTTTGCTCCTTTTTTTCTATTTAATATCACCTCTCGCCTCTCTTTTTTTCTTCTTCGCTAACATTTGAATTGCGCTGCAAATGCTTATAATAAGTGCATTTTAAATGTCTGCTGCGACAGTGCACTGTCGCGACTATATAGTTCCTGTAAACATTTTAAGAGATGAAACAAAATAAGCGATTTAAAAAAAAATAGTTGATAAATGTAATTATTAAAAAATGATGAACTATGAATGTCGGCAATGGGGCATAGAGATTCTCATTGTTTATCATTTAACAATTTTGAACGTTTTTCGATGTCGTTCGTTTCGGTTGCAATCCCTTCATCAACTCCCCACCCCGTACACTCTCTTCAGTTGTTTGACCACGGGCGTTTTTTTTTTCCTTTTCGTGTTGATTTTAGTGAATTTTTGCATGCGTGTGCAATTGATGGAATAAAAATAACCAATGCAATGACACGTTTTACTTCCGATCGAGAACAACAAAAAAAAAAAAATTAAAATAGAAATTTTGAGACTTCTTGTTTGCATTCAGATTTGAAATTTTTAGCTTTTAGTTATTGAAGATAAAAACATTTAGTGTTTAAGGGAATTGCATAGGAAAAAACCACATGGACAGTGAAAGAGACTTATAGGCAAAAAAAATAAATAAATAATAATTAGTAAACCGTACATGAGACGTTACTATTCTTACAAAACGGCCGGAAAAAAACATGCATGAATGTATTCCAAAACATTAAAAGGGCTATTTTTTATTGTACGGGCACATTTTATATAGAGAAGAATGCCACACACACACTGACAAAGAGAGTTAGATAGAGAGAGAGAGAGTTTCTTCTGGCATGCAATTTCCTGTTTCGCATTGCAATTTAGTAAAGCGTAATTATTTTAGCAAATTTAATGAATTGCGCAGTCAAGACAGATTCCAATTTAGATGAAATGAAAATCATGAAAAGAAGATGGAAAAAAATGTATACTGTAAACACAGTTTTATTGAAAGAAAATAGTTTTAAAGAAAGAGAAGAAAACAAAACATTTTTTGACTCACATCATGAGTGAACTGAATGCATTTGAATATTATTTGCGTGTGTGATAGTGAACATGAAATGCAAAATGGAAAAAATGAGTGTTTGGTTGTGATTTTAATCGATTTCAGGGCACTAGAGAAATCGATTTCATCCGCCGAACTCATCATTTTCTAGTTAATGCAAAAAAAAAAAAATCTGTTTAGTCACACTTACTTTATTCCTTTAGAAACACATAGAGACTGGGCACGAAAATTAATTTAAAGAAAACTATAAAACATCGCGCTTAACGCAAACACAAGTCGTCTACGATCGTTAAAGTGGATTTTTTTCTCTTTTATTACACTTTATCGACAACATCACACAGCATCGGGAATAAAAAATGTTGTCACTCAACATAATTGTGATCCGAATGCGTCACTTCTGTAACTTATTTATATCTATGGCGGATGCAAAAAAAGAATAAGAAGTTTAAATTAAAAAAAAAGAAGCATTTTTTCTGATTGATAATGAACAGAGAACATATTCCTCGCAAAAAAAATGAATAATCAAAAGCAACAAGAAAAAAAGACAGAAGAACCTGAGCAAGACATATTAAGTGAAACATCAGTTCCAATATTATATAAATAAAGCAAATGCAAATTGCAAATCTGAGCAAAGATGAAATATTAGAGAAAACATAGTAAATTAGACTTGACTATCTAATCGAAAATAATTTGAAGATGAAAGAAAAAAGATGAGGGACTTTAGTAATAAATGGCCAAAATCACGTAATGAAATCACTCTTAATCAATCGACACAAAATACACGACAAAATCGTGCTTATTTGGCAAAATAAAAATGAGAGAAAAACAAATAAACACGAACGAAACTACTACTACTTGCCACAAATGCAAAATAGCAAAAAAACGAATAACAATGACCGAAACAACAACCACATACAAAACATAAATGATCCAAAGTAAAATGAAATGAAGACGAAATTGAAGATGTAGAAGGAGAATACTAAAAGTAAATATATATATTTAGTTCTAATGAAAATGTTCCTATTATGTATTAATTGAAATAACAGAAGAAAAAAAAACTTGAAAAAAATAACTAAGTGAAAAAAGTATCTAGTTGTAAGTAGCTTACTTATTGGCTGTATGTGTCAGAGCCGATGGATACGTTGCAAGGATTCAATTTATTCCAATTGCAGATTCGCATTCGACCATGTGCATGGTCGAATAGAAAACCGTAAACCAAGAAAAAAAAAAGTTATCACACATAAATCCATCAGATACCATTTCGGAATCGAATATTGGCGCGTTTCCACGATTCTGTTGCATACTGACACACTGATAAGTGCGCACAGTAATAAATTTACCATTAAAACAAATCTATAAATATTATATTTGTGTAGTTATGTAGGCGTATACATATATATAGAAAATATATATGCATTCTCTCTCCACACACCCTCCCCCCATGCCGATCACTTTTTGCACGGGGCCACTCTGGGCGAACACACACAGACACAAACACACTGGAAACACTCACTATAATTTATTTCACTAATCGATGTTTTTCATTATAATTTCCCCGTTTTGTTTAAATTTTCATTTGCCATTCATTTGGACAGTGTGTTCGAATTATTATCATCTTCATCAAGTACAAGTACTGCCAATAAATTAGCCCAAAAAACGTAGATATACACATCGTCATCATCGTTCATCTACAATGAACATTACTTTCAAATCTGTGTCGAACCCAAAATAATTTAAACAAGAATCACAGTGCAATCTGTTCACAGACAAGAAAGTGAGTGGCTCATTTGTCTCACTGATGTATATTTCCGTTCGTTGCACCTGACATTATATTTTTTTTCCTTGCGTTTTTTTTTAATTTTATTTAGTTTATAATATAAAAAAAAGTTGAGTTTGTATAAATGTTACTCTTACTACCACTAGAAATGCACTACTTCACCAACTGCCTGGTTTATTTCCGTTTTGTTTTTCTTCATTCAATCATTATTATTTTTTTGTGAAACTTCGAATTTCAATGTTAGTTGAATTTTTTTTTGATTTTCTTCCGTTCGCAAGCGAAAATACATTTCGGGAAACATTTCTAAGTGATTAGTATTTATGCATATATAACAAAAAAAAATGAAATATAAATTAACAAAAAAAAAACTAATACATACGTATTGTCAATATTGCCAAATAATGTAGTAAATTCAAAATGAATGACAAAAAATCGAAACCACGAAAAATTGTGTAGGACGGTGATTGAACATAAAAATAATAATTAATAAAAAAAAAAAACAAAGAGTTATACCCACATCAAATGGAGAAACATGAATGACACACACGCATCAATACATAAACACACACAAAAAAAACACATTTTCGAAACTATGTGCAATCATTAAAATAAATACATTCTTCTTTTTTTTTGTGCGAATATGTTACCTACATTTTACATTGTAATCTGTAATTTTAAAAATGCGAGCTTTTCGAACAGTATGAACAGCTCCAACTCCTCTTTAAAAAAAATTGATAAAAATGATATGATTTAAATTTCCTTTTTTTGTGAGTGATACCAATCATACAGAGATAAAAGAATGATAGTAGTGAGAAAAGTGGAAGAGATTGACAAAGTTTTTTTTCCAACTAAGTGTATCGAACGCATAATAAAATCCATAGACAAATTAGAAATAACTAGACTCCGGGCTAATAATAGGACCTAAAATGAAACACTAAAACCTGAAAAATATCCACAATTTCAATTTCGATACCAATTTATTGATTTCATCATAATTTTCTGCAAGTAAAATATCGCACCTCAATTTAAGTTCATTCAACAACATTCAATCGATTTAAAATGCAACTCTTGTTTCGAATGCAAATGTTTAACTGAGAATGGAAAATAACAAACGATATATTTTCGTTTTAAATTGAATGGATATTTTTTATGGGTTTTTAATTTGAATCCCAGACACAGCAACACATGTCATTATAGAACACAAGACAAGAACTTAAAGAAATAACGTAAAACAAAGAAAAAGAAGAAGAAAACACAGGAAAAAGAACTTACGACGAATCTCACTTACCACATGCAAACTATTCCGTAGAATTGTAATTATTTTCAAAGTCACACAAAGGAAAAGAGAATACGAGATAAAAAAAAAAAAACACAAAAAACCTACAACTATATACATATAAATATAAATACGTATGGTAAAAGGATATTAAAATACATACCAATTACTAAATTTATTAAGAATAATTAAAAAAAAAAAACATACCAAGTAACAAAAAAAAATTAATTTAAAATACAAAAACAAGTATTTTCCAAGGATTTTGAGTATTGGGAATGTTCTATAACCACATTGCATATACCAACCATCGCTTAATCAATTGTGGTCGTTCATTTCATTCAAATTTTAAATTTCATTTTGATCATTTGAATTGTGATAAATGTGAATCTATGTGATGAAGGATTAATTTTACAGAAAATTATAGCGATATTTGATGTCATTGGTTAAAATAATTCATATGGCCAGCAACCAATGACACCAAACACCTATCATTTTCGTATACAAATTTCACAAAAAACGAACAACAACCGATAATCGCTTCATGTATTTTCAAATCATCACGCGACCCGTCATATTTAATGAAATCATAAATAAAAAAACAGCAAGCTCATTTTCAAATGGCTTAGTTTTCATAATTTCAATTTCGCAATCCAAACAACAATTTCGATAAAAAAAACTAAATGACGAACTGACTCATACATCGAATATCCTTGGAAAAGAAATATAGTTCCTATTTCTTATCAAAAAAAATTACTTGAGAGAAAACAAAAAATTTTGAGAAAAAATAAACCCAAACACAAAAATATTATATATTATGAAGTAATAATTAAGTCAAAATAAAGAAGAAAAAAAACACGAGAAAAAAACCATTGAAATCAAGAAAACATGAAAAAAATGGATGAAACCAACATACTACTTATAAAAAAAAAATATGAAACATTATTGAAAACATTTATATTTTACCGTAATTTTAAAAGGTATTACTAATGAACTATGTTTAATAATAATAAAATTAATATATAAAAACAAATATGAAAAATGGTTTTCATTTCCGTTTCGGTTACCCTCATCATTTCTAGCACATTTGACAGGTTTGCATTTGGTCGATTTAAAAGGTTTGAAATTCCAGTTCAGTGAAACACTATATGCGACACCAACAAAATGCTGTCATACATGCGGCTTCTGTTATCACGAGCATGGATTTCGAATTTGAATGCAGATTTATTTCCATAGATTTCTAGCGACTCATTTCGTTTATCTTATTTTCGCATTTGAAAAGTATTTTCATGTTTCTGAATTCATTCACAACACCAAAACTAAGAAATCCACATTGATGACATTTTCATGTATTCAATGGAGTTGTCATTAATCGCCTGCAAAATGCCTGGAAAATTGTTAAACAAATAAAACAGCCCATTGATTGAAATTACATTTTTGTTTTTTTATTTTTTTCGTCTTCGTTCAATTTTAACAAATTGATTGAACTTCCAGATGGTAGATTAGGGTTTAAAAAAAATCCAAATGCTTATTTCTTGGCGGCAACAGCTACTTTCGATGATCGGCTAAGCACTTTAACGATTTTTTGTTCTTCGATCAAGAAAGCACGGACAATACGTTCGCGAACACATTTGTGGCACAAAACACCACCGTAGGTACGAGCGACTGTCTTTTGGCGCTTCGAGATGCGTTGACGTTCCAATGGCCGTGTTGGGCGAATTCCCTTCAATTTTTCTTTACATTGACCGCATTTTGGGACGTTCTTACGTTTTTTAACGTATTGGTAGACCAAACGACCACCTGGTGTACGGACACTGGAAAAAAGTTTCACAAAAAAACAAAAAAACAATTAGTAATGCATTTGAATAAAATTGAATTTACATTCGTTCTAAAGTTTAATGCCAATTGTGCTATGGAATGGTGCAAATAACTTTTGGTCAGTAGGTTTGTCAAACACAAGTACAGAAAACAATCCAATTGAGATGATTGCCTCTTCTCAAATTTGTCTATTTTTCTCTAGCATATATTTCCCCCAATCGATAAACACGGATTAGTTTAAGATTGGTCAACTAAGTAATATGCCACAATTTAACCAAGAACTTGTGCAGTAACAACATACGAATGTATGCACTACAAACTGCCTTACTTTGACTCTCTTGATACTTTATCTTTCTTTAAGACACATATTTACACATTTTCACTTCAGACTAACCGTGGGCTCGAAACAAATTTTGTTATTGTGCATGCCATGCCATTCAATTATTGGCCCTAAAAACACAACATAACCTCATTGAAAGCGCATTTACAACACGTAAACAAATTAAAATTTTCCCATGATTATTTTCTTTTTCAAAGCAACGGACCCCATTCCATGAACACAATTTTCACATTATACATTTTTCACTAAAAATGATTCGTTTGATTTTCTTTCATTAACGAATTCAATTGATACTTACATACGCCGTTTGTTGGCATTTGTATTATACGACAATCGTCGTCGGAGTGTCAATCGCTGAACCATTTTCACACAAATTCTGAAAATTAAATAAAAATCACAAAATTTTTAACAAAAATACCATAACGCACGCAATAATCAATATGTATGGCAACGATTTGTATAAAATTTATTAGTTTTTCATGTAATAAATTGCCGATGAAAAGAAATTAAATTGACGATACGAAAAAAATATTCGCATACCTGTATGAACTTCAAAATGCAAAAGGAAGTTCCACTGACAGCTATCAAGCCATGAAGGTTCACAAAGTGTTCGTATGTCAAGAGTTGCCCGATACAATACGTTGAGAACGAAAACGAAATGATTATGTCAAAATTGTCAGTTCGATCGAATTGTCAACAAAACGACACATCAGATAACTCAAATATCTTTGGACTTTATTTTGATTAATATTTTAGTGCGAATTAAGTGCATTTATGTCATCGAAATAAGTAGCGACCATTTCATTGGATTTTATTTTTTTGTTTCTTTTGGTTGAAAAACGAAAACAAATTTTACAAAGATGACTTCGTTAATTGAGAGCTATGAGCAACAATATTCAGTGCTTACGGCTGAAATTACATCGGAAATTGGAAAACTGAAGCGTATGCCAGAAGGTAACAAGTATGCCAAACATATTGCAAGAAATGATTTCATCTTTGATTTTGAATCGATTGTTTTTGCAGACGGTGACAAACGCGAATTAATCAGAACGATCAATGGAAGCATCGACGAAGGTAAAGAATTGGTAAGTATTGTGTTGGCATCTCTTCTATCTTTGATAAATTAATAAACATTCATTTGTTAGCTCGAGCAAATGAGTCTAGAGATTCAAGATGTCGATTCATCGACCAAAGCCAGCTTTGTATCTCGCCTAAATTGCTATCAAGCCGAATTGAAACGTTTAACGCAAGATTTTCAAAATGCAAAAAATGAAACACAAATTCAATTGTACGATTCTTCCGATTTTGATGAATTTACTACCAGTGGCATAAGTAGTGAACAACAACGGCGCCTTTTGGACAATTCCGAACGCATTGAACGAACGGGCAATCGACTTACTGAAGGTTATAAAACCATATTGGAGACAGAGAGAATTGGCACTGCTGTATTACAAGATTTATCATCGCAAAGGGAAACATTACAAAAATCCCGATCCAGATTGCGTGAAGCAAACGAAGACCTACGCCAATCATCTCGAATTATGAATTCAATGATAATGAGATCGCTACGTGAACGAGCCGTTCTATTTGGTGTTATTATCATTTTTATTGTTGTCGTTTTTTCCACATTATACTATGCCATCACACATTGAAATCATTACTGTTACTTGTGTTAACATTCCAAAAAATGATTTGAATCAATTTGAGAAGAACATAAAATGTTGACTTATATATTTAAACCAAATCTATAATATGAATAAGTTCTAATATTTCTATTTTAATTGTGTTGTATGTGATTTATGCGAAATATTATATTATAAGCAAAAAATAAAAAATAAAGTCCTGTGAACAAATGCAATGAAATATATATATATATATTGAATCAACATTGTTGGTTTTTTGGTTATTTATTGAAAAAGAAGCAATTCATTTATTTTTTATGTGAAAGACGAAACAATATTATTTTTATTGAATTCAATGTCAATTTCAAGAACATATGGTGGATTATTTCTAGCCAATCAATCATTCAAACTTAAATAAATGCAAGGTGGTAAATTACTGAATCGGAACATTTATAACATCATAGAAAATAGTAATTTTTGGTAAAGACAAAACTTTTCTGTGAATCACAATATTCAAAATAAACAGTGTTAATTATAAATGATGCAAGGTAAAGTATTTATTACAATCTTTTGTGATCTTTTTGAAATTATTATTCCAAATATTATTCTAATTTTTTATTATTATATTTAAAATTTTCGTTTTGTCGCACATAATATTTATTTTTGCACATTCTTCTGAAATGAAGAAGTTTTATGTTGAAATAAAATATTGTTTAAATTTATAAAATATTTTGTTTTATTTAAATTGTTATTCAAAAAAATTGATCGTTTTAAAAGCAAAAGGAAATCAAATTGAAAGATTAACCTCTAAAATCTACCACTGAAACTGGTAATGATTTCATGAATTTCGAAGTATTCGAAAACATTTTATTTGGAGGGACCACTTCTATTCAAAAAAAAAATCATTGCATTTCCAAAAATGTCTCATACGAAACTCTGCATAAAACTTGAGCCGAAGATAAGATAAGAAATGTCGATAACATTTTTTGAAATTTTCTCTGATGAAGAAAGTTCAAACTGGAAAAAAAAATTGTAAAATTTTTAGCTTTGATTCAATATGTAAACTGGTCATATTTAAATTTGAAGCAAATTTTATTTGAATTCAATACAATTTAATGCGGTTTCGTCAATCATATAACTTTATGTATCAGTCATCTCTCCATGTAACTTCAACTTCATCCGTTCGATATCTTTGTGTAATTGTTGCATCATTCCATGGCATTCTTGTTCCCGAACGAAACATTTCGGCGCCGGCATGAGCTATCATTACTCCATTGTCAATACAAAATCGTTCATCTGTGGCAAATAGTTTGGCTCCACGTTCCTCGCACATGATGCCCATCATCTCTTGCAAACGTTCGTTGCATCCAACACCTCCAACAATCAGCACCTGATGAAAATACCAACATTTATTGACATATAAACATGAATATGAGTTTTGAATTCGTGGCATGATTATTTATACAAACTCACCTCCTCCGATCCACAATGTGCCATTGCTCGTTCTGTTATTTCAACGAGCATAGCGAATACGGTTTCTTGCAATGAGAAGCACAAATCCTCGTTGGTGTAATGTGATTCACTGTGTGGTTTGGCATTTTGTGTTTTCACAACTTTCTCAATATAAGATAAAAGACCCGAAAAACTGACATCCATTCCCTTTACTGAATATGGCAATGTTAAGAATTTCTTTCCATTCTTTGCCAATTGTTCAATATTATATCCAGGTGATGGATCATTTGATAGCTTAATGATTCGTGCAAAACGATCTAAGCAATTACCGACGGCAATATCGATTGTTTCGCCAAAAATGCGATAACGTTTTAATGAGTAAGCTATGACTTGTGTATTACCACCGCTAACATATAACACAGTTGGATTATTGGCTTTGGTTATGAGACGTCCCATTTCAATGTGTCCAATGCAATGATTGACGCCAAGCAATGGTTTATTCCAAATTTGTGCAATGGTCCGAGCCACAATGGCCACTGTAAGTAATGGTGGAGCCATCCCCGGTCCTTTTGTAAAACAAACGACATCGATGTCGGCCGGTTGCATGCCAGATTGTTCCAATGCTTCACGTAAAATTTGGAGGATGACCTGCCGATGATGTTGAGCCGTTTCGCGTGGCAAAAATCCTTTAAAAAAATTGATCACAACGTTTAATTTATGGCCTTTATGTGAATATCATGTTGTATACCTTCACCGGGTGGGGTAATATATGTTCGTCTCACATTCGATATAACTTCGCCATCTCGGGTGATGCCGACACCAATTTTATTGGCGCTACCTTCAAATCCAATTGATATGACCATTGTCGATTTAATTTTGTATTTAAAAATAACAAATCACTTGAATCAAATATGCCATTTGAACTGTCATGCACATGATTTGCTGTGACGATTAAAGTATATTTTGCATAAAGTACGGGTTGAGTTTTGATTAAAGTAAATGTCAAATTCGTCATCTGTTCAGACAAAAAAAGTGATGAATCTAACCTAAAATTCTGAAGTAAAGTTTGTTTGAAAAGCGGTGAATATTTATACATATTTTTTTAAGGTGTTGTGTAAATTGTCCAGAACACAATGACAACAACCCTCAAGTATGTTGGCAAAAAAACTCGTTGCCAAGGTAAAACACTATGGGAAATCCTTGGTAATTTAAAGGATTTCGGCGTTGGACGATTAATTGTTCGTAATTCATATGCAAGATATAAAGAACCATGTTTTATGCGAGTGATTGAAGTTAAAGCTCAACCAAATAAAGTTCCGCCTCCAATTAAAGTGTATCGACCACCAAATGATCTCAGAGATAACGACGTAAGTCATTGCCATTCATTATTGTTTTATAAAATAATTCATTGATGTCATTTGATTTAGAGAGCTCGAGAGGTGCATATGATATGCGAAACGGTTTTTCGCGGTGTTAAATTCGAACAACCGCAACAAATCGATACCGCTTCAATTTTGCCCGACTACAGTTTGGTACCAAAGCATTTGGAACACACATACACCTATTCAAAGTTAGCCAGCGAAAAACGGGAAGAAAACATTATACCAGCATACATAGAAGTTCCGCCATTCTTAAAGTATCTTCTTAAAAAAGATGGTATTGATGACCCAAAAATTAATACTATCATAAACCAATCGCCCGAATCGCTATATCGTTTAGCCAAAGATGGTGAACAACCAACGAAACCATTTTCAACCGGTTTTCAAAGAGCAAACAATTCGAATTTGTACAAGGGCATCCAAGAAGATATTTAATTAGTGAGGAACTCGAATTGATTCCGAGAATAGATTTAGAGATGTTTTTATTTGATGGCAAAAAGAGAAGAATAAAAAAATGCAAAAAACTCCCATGTAAAAAAATAAATAAATGAAAAAAAATAAAACAAACTGATTTCTTATTCAATCAACAGTTTTCAACTGCGCAAGAAATAAATATCAACAATTCAAATAAACTCAATCGTCGAAATGTCCTTATTTTGAGAAAAAATATGATTTACATTGTCATTCATTACCCGTGTGGAAAAGAGTGACTGACTGACTGTTTAGCTAAAATCGACTGAAATTGAATTTTCTTAATTGAAGTCGTCGACTTTAGTCGTCTATGTATGTCATTTTAGACAGATGACTAATTTGGGATGTTTTTGTCTATATAGTCAACTGCGATTGAAGTTGAATTAAGTTGTATTTTTCTCTACTAGGATTGATTGAAAAATCAGCCAAATCAACTTAAAACAACTTCAATCTCAGTCGGTTATAGCCAAAAAAGTCAGTCAGTAATTTTCCAGAAGGGATTATTTGCACTTATTTCCTAAAAGATATTGTTCCAAGTATAACTTGCTGTTTGTTTTCACATTATAATCGCTACAGAAACACTATTTATAAAAAGATTCGAGACGCAAAAAAATTATTTCACAATGCTGTTTACATTTTTTCAAGATAAATAAATATTTTGCTGTTTTTTTAAATAGATTTCAACACAGTTTTAAATTTATTTCAATTTTCATCGGTAATCCGATTTACCACAGCCTGTCTATTTTTTTGTTGGAAATATTGTCAATAGTTTGGAATTCAGGTACTTCGTAGCTACAATACAGTGACAAGAAAAATACAGCAGAAAAAAATCAGTAAATATGAGTGTTTCCCATTCAATAGGGCTGTTCCAATCATGATCAACCCGATTAATTTCGAGAAATAACCGGTTATAAATCGATAGCATACCGTTCATCACCGAATCCGCCACGTTTTGAAATGACCGATGGCGTCACCGTAAGAAATAAAACCAAATCTGGTTTCAGTAGTCCTATTTCGGGAGCTTTGCACCATTCAATATCCAATCCTTTGGCTGCACTGAATGCAACGCCCGAATACACATATCGGTCAACAATGAGTGTGACTCCGTCGTGTAGGATTTTTTCCATATTACTTTTGGCCTCCCATCGATTCAGGGTGAATAATAAATGAATAGTTTCATCATTGAAATCTTGTTTTTTTGTCAAAAATGAATTGATCAGTGCACCACAATCGGTGGTACGATCCGGAAAATTAATATATTTTGCTGGTCGACCACTTGCCAATAGAGATTTTACTATATTTACAAGCGAAAATAAAAAAAAATCAGATTTGAAACTAAAACATTTGTTTCTCCAAACGAAAATAGTTGCCTTTTGAAAATTTTACCTAATTGTTTGCATTGTCTTGATTTACCAGAGCGATCACATCCTTCTAAAACGATTAATGCTCCACGAAATGGTATTTTTCTACACATTTTGTGACTTGAGCTGTTTTGTGAACGAAATTCAATTGATTGCTTGACTTGAAATCGAGACAAAGTACTTATGCAGCGATCACTTTTTTTTGCCATCAATTAAACGCATTCAACGTTTTGTTTCAATGATTCAACCAGAAATATCAGTTTCATCGCTCCAGAAAGTCTGGAAATTCGATTAATAAAACAAATTTTCTTTTATAAACAACATTTTATTGTTATTATCGTTTTCGAACCATGTAAATAATCCCAATAAATGTGGATATATGAATTCAATCAAAATTTGACTACTCATATACACTCGTACACGATGATATAATAAACTTTATTTACAAGAGATATACATTGGAGAAACTACATCGAATTTTGTTTATTTATAAAACGTAAACAAAACCCAAACATGTTTTTCAAAACATTTTCGCTTGATGAGCCATAATTATCTCTCTTCGTCCATGCAATCCTAAAAATATTCCAATTTGATTGAAATGAAAGCACGACTCGCTTATAAAATTCACAATTTTGCATCGTGAAAAAAATATGTAAAAAATCGTGAGACATCGCAACGTTCTATCTGTGGATTTATTAATATTGAATGTCAACAGAGCACTTGGCAATTCGGCAAAATGTTTGAGATTGATCTCAGGTGCTAGCAGATTTATAACAAGATAATTTGAATACAGTTTGACCAAAGCGTCAATTGCTCTTGTTACGATCAGACATTATATTAGGATATTTTCAGCCAGATGAATCAGCTCAGCCAGATATCGTCAGGAGCTGAAATTGAGTGAAAACAATACAAGTGATTGTTATGGCTATAATTACACTTACATTGCTACAATCACTATAACAATCACTTCTATTGTTTTCACTCCATTTCAGCTCTATTCAATATAATGTCTGGATACGGCATGTAAATCTGATGCAAGTGGTATAAAAATGACCGGTGTTATTCATCACTTTGCTATGTCGGACACCCAAAACACAAGTGAAAAGCATGTGATTCAAGCGCCAATCCAAAATGCTTGAACGATGCCTACATTTTCATTTTAAATCTCAACAATTTATAATGCGGTTTATACTTTAAAAAATAAATTATTTTAAATAATAATGCATAATTGCTTTTAATATGAGTTCCAATGCAAAGCAAGGTTCGATGTATAAACGCACCGTTATTTTCATTTTTCAAATTTGACAGTCTGTATATGTCATTTGGTACTCGCTCTTTCCAATCATCTTTTCGACAGAATCGGTTGTTTTTTTGTGAACGTTCTATCGAGATTCCATTTATTTCAGACAATGGCTACATATGTTGTTTATCTTTGTAATCAGTGCGAGAAAAAAGTCATTTGAATACAAGCATCCGTCTGAAAGTGAGCGTGAAGTCACCGAAGAGTCGACCGATGGTGCAGATTATTGGCGTCCGCTACGAAGTTCCGGCCAGAAAAAACGTAAGTCGTTTGCTCTTGGAGGTTATGGTGATCAGGACTATGACGATTTGTATGGAGACGATGAAATGGTCGAGCATTCGAAAAGGCAGAAAACTATTGATTAAGGTATCACGAATATCGCACCAGTGGGTCTTCCTTACAGATGAAAGTGGCCAAGCAAGATGGCTAAGCTGGAACCAAGCCGACGAAGAGCAAAGAAACTTTAACTTGGCCAGAAACGAAAGATAAAACTATAAAATGGGAAAAAAGTCAAATGAAGACTTTTTAAAATTTGGGTTGGAAGTAGCAGAAAAATAAGCCCCGTATCTGCCATCAAACAAAACAACGATGCAGATGGTTTACACAAAATATATTCAGCTTCTCCTAACGAAGAAGACCAAAGAAATTGACAAATAAACGTCGGCAGCACATATAAAAGGATAAATATTCGATTTCCAGCAAACCAAAGCTCTTGGTGTCATTTCAAAACCGGTGGAGAGCAAAATGTGCGGAAATATAACAACCATTATGTCACATATTATTTATTTTTAAAACAGAAAGAGAAGACTGATGTTAAATATTTGCGTATGATGGAATAATGCTGCTTTCAACACTTATATAGAACGGTCATCGATTATTAAATAAGAACGGTCATCGATTGCATAACGCAATACAAGGATCAACCATTACTACTAAATTGTCCAAAATCATTTCTGAATCTTCAGAGCAGAATGCTATTAATTTCTTTTTTTTTTTGTAGGCAATCTGAACTTAAAAATGTTGTGTGGAATTGCGACAACTTTACCATCAGCACACGGTGAGCCCACTGACAAATTTCTTCGTACAGTAACGCTAATAGATAACAAACGATAGTAGACGGGGACGTTTTAAAACGGTGTTTCAACACCAGCTATTGATCTTGTGTTTTCACATCTAACTGCTTAAATGTACTTTTTGAACGTAAAATCGATCGTGGCGCTAGTGTACGTAAACAATAATCTAAAATTATATATACTTCTACACAATACGCTCACTGTGTAATCATCAGCTTCTTCAAAAGCAGAAATGGTAAAACGAAAGCGATTGGAATTGCCATTTAGGACATTTGTATGTCCCCATGACGATCGTAACTTCAGTTCTATTTATCATGGAGGAATGATTAATCAATGCAAAACGAACAATCATCATATCAAATATTCACCGGTCAAATGTCCACATTACCAACAAAAAGAAAAATAAATGAATTGATTTAATCGATTTTTATTCATCAATAATTATATTTGATGGAATATTGAACTGGATATGCGCGTAACAAAGGATAAAACATTGTTTGGATATAGCGTCTTTGATAAATTGGAATTGGCATTGAAATCAAAGTAAATTCTTGCGCTCAAATAAAATCATTTATGTTCGAATAAATTTATGATTCAATTAACAGATTCTTTCCATAAAACGTACAAAATTCGGGATTATTTATAATTTGCGTGTTTTCTTTTAAATAAATAGAGAGTTTGAATGTGGTAAAATGTAATTAATTCAAGCAGGTGTCTGTCGATTTTGCTGCTCAGCGAAATATCTATGTTTATTTTGACAGTCTTTGATTTTACATTCTTTACATTCAGAGGTGTATAATTAATTTGAGACGAAAGTGACATGCGTAAATGTTGAGTGTCTTTTGCAATAAGACAATTTGCTTGTCTAGACTACATACAGTGTATTTATGCCAGTGAGGAGATGAAGATCTTTTCAGGGTTTACCGAAATGTTATACGCTTCAATCGCACAATGTATATATGATCTAATTGAAATAAGCATAGACCATCGAATCTCCTCCGCTCATTATTTATTCGAACTAGCATTTTCAATGTACACCATCAATAGTTTCTATATATTCTATATTTTTGGGTCGAAACTTTGTATTAATATGTCAAATTAAAAATTTAAAATAAATTGCCGTACTTTTTTGAGCTTTGATATAGTTGGTGAGTTGGTGCGCTAAAATGTTGCACTTACTCTGCTCGTATATCGTAGTATCATCTCGGTCGTTATTCATAGCGCCAGAATGTTCGAAACTATACATACACATACATCGAAGTCGAGTAACTACATTGGAATGAATGATATTAGTGAAGGCAGCCGATCCACTTTGAGCGTATTTTAAAATTTCTGATTTCACAAATGAAGGCGCTTGAAAATGAGAAGCTCTGTTTAAAATGCGACCACTGTATCAGGCGTCGCTCCTGATCAAATAAATTCAATTGGCATACGAAAAAGAGATGGAGAGAAGTGTTTGTGATCGATGTAGAAGAGAAAGTGATCGAGATCGCGTATAAGAGGATGAAATGGGAGAGAAAATTCTGGCGTGAAAAATAATAAAAAAAAGTTCATATACTATACACACATTTATATTGTTTTTTTTTTTTATTGTGATCGTTCATCTCGCACGAATCTCCTCCACTTTCCACACAAACACACACGCCGCACATCCATCGCGCATTGTTGTTTATGGTGCACATGATGTAAAAATAAGACAAATGGCTGAACAAAAATATACACGGCCGTTGCCTGTGGCATAATTTTTCTCGCCTGTGAGTGAAAAAGAGTGTCTAATTCAGCTGCCGTTGATGCTGTCATTCGATCGCTTCGATATATATACACATTCGTCTATCTGTGTTAATCGAGTGATGTAGGAAAGGGGCAATACGGACTTGTCTCTCTAGCCGCGAATACACATATATTCTTGTGGCTAACAATATTAAACTAATCATTAATTTGATCCGATTCCTGAATTTTGCTTGTGAGTGTTGTTCGATTTTCGAGAATTTGTTTTTTTTTTTTGTTTCTTCTCATTTGGTTTTTTTTTGTTCGTTCCTTTTTATTCTGCTGTTGTTGTTGTTATTTTGTTTTTCTCTGAACGCCCGAGTGTATTGTCGTTGTTTTTTCCGCCATTCATGCGGTTCTGAGAATCTCAATCATTTTGAGATCGTTTTCGAAACAGTAGTGTAGCGTGCGCGTTGATCATAATATACAGAGATTTACTGAAAGAAGAAATTTTCTTTCTCTCTTTCTACATCGAAACATTTTTTAGGTGAAGATTGGTGGCACGAAGAAATTATTACATAATTTCCTTGATTTTTTTTTTAAATAAAAAAAGTACGGCTCAACAGAAAGCAAAAAAAAAACACACACTTTTTTATTGAGTGCAATTGATTGGCCAAAGTAAATTCAAGTTTTTAACACAGAGAAAAAAAACTAACAAGCGTGTGAACAATAAAGGGAAAAACTGAAATAAATAAAAATAAAACCTTAGTTGGGCGTAGTGCGTTAGTAGTACAAAAGATAAAGAAAAAAGTTCGGTCTTCAAAAGCTCCTTTTTTAATTAAATCGTAATCGATTTTACATTTCAATAGGATAACGGATTGGCTGAGTTAGAAACGACAACAATTTATCGTAACTGAAATTTTCACGAAATACATAGAGCAAGAGCTAGAGAAATGGAGGTATCTGAAACAACAACTGGACAAAATGTGCAAAAATCATCATCCAGCACATCGGAAACTGTGAATGAGGTTAGTCTTTCTCATCTCGGCCAAACGAATAATATACAAAATAGAAACATATCTACTACTATTTTAACTTCTTTTTTTTTCTTAACGCAAATTATGAGATTGGTTTGACGGAAGTTTGAATCGAAAAAAAACCGCATTAATCTAAAGAAAATGACAAACAAACAAAAAAAAATTAACTAAAGTTTGATCAAACAAGTGCTTCTTAACATGCATTCCACACAATAAAAATTTTGCCAAATAAATGTGAAATGGTGCGCGCGCTTTTGAGAGGAAAATAAAACAAAATGTAATGAATTTTATTGTAAATATATACGCACTTCAGAGCTGTTTGTGTGCTTTTGTTTATTTTAAAAAAAAGAGGATATAACGCTTTATGCTTTCGAATCGATAAAATTAGCAATCACTTTTATTTCGATATTTATAAGATTTCAACGAAAAAAAGGAAGAAATATTGCCGTAAATAAGAGTCTTACAATTTTCATATTCATTTAATTCGTGGTTTTTTAATGCGTGGGCTGTGGTCATCGAACTAATTAAGATTTAAATGCATACAATTTCATCCATACACATCACAAGAGCATCGACGCACTCGATATAACTTTGGATTCACTGTGCTTGCATAACAGATAATAAACAAATTTCGCATATGTATATATAAAAATGTTTAATTCTTTGCCCCAACATAATGCGAACATTCTCATTTATTTCATTTGACTTTTCGAAACATTTGAAGGTTCACATTGATAAATGGAAGAAAGAGGACACTGAAAACATCACACGCCCGAAAAATTGTGTGAAAAATGCGAAAATTTATTAAATTTTAATCCAACCTAAATCCGACCGTTCGCATAATAGCAACGGCGATTTTCATGTGATGGTCATCATGATAATATCAACAGATTGCGGGGTTTTTCTTCGCAGCTAGCTCGGACGAATATATCTTATTCTACTCTTTCTGTGTCTCTCATCAACATATATATATATATATAAATTACATAATTTCGATCGACAAACAAGCGTATGCCGATTTCTTCTGTCTAGTTATTCGTTGCTATCGTCGTCTAAATAATTCATTTGCATTTGCATTAGTTCATCTCATTTTATTTTGCTTCATACAAGATCGCAAAAGTACGCAGGCCTTCAGCTTCAACAACTGTTTAAACATGCTTGCTAATTACCGATCGATACACATACATTGCGATGCGTGTTCGGGTTTTTGTTTTGATTATAAATTACCATGACAAATCAAACATCGTATTTTTTGCAAATGATCCTGCTTTTTTCCCGCAAAACATATCAATTAATTAGAAATTTCATTCAGTTTGCTTAATATAAATGACGTCGTTTTCTGCGACGCATAACAACATTGGAAGAAATGGCAAAGGATTTTGCTATGTGTAAATATGATTGAAAGTGCCCAATGATAATGATTTATATGGTGGCGTATCGTCATCGTACACAAAGAGTGGTGCCCATGTCATGCTTTGTTGTTGTTATTTCACTTGTTCGATGTGTGTCTGTGTGTGGTGTGTGTTGTAATTCATTTTAGAACGAAAGCAGAGCTTAATGTGAGGCCGAAAAACAGTGATATCATCTCTGTTATGACAAACAAGTGGAAAATTGGCCATGAAATGATGTCATTCATGTTGAAATGTGACTTTAAAACTTTGCTTATGACATTTGTTTGTGATATTCAATTTTACTAATAATTAAATCAAAATCCGCGGCTTTATGTAAATAAATCGAAATGACCGAATATCAGATCGCATTGTGATCTATTCACGATGTATCCAATTGCGATAGATTTTATCAATCAAATGTACAAAAATAAGCTACCGAACACACTCATTAATATCGAATTGGTTACTTTATTTATTTATGGCATGTGTCGATATACAAATATTCAAATTCAAACTCAACTAAAAAAAAAACACTGCGAGAGTGAAGCCAAAACACTTCTAGAGCGCGTCAATCTTGTTATATGTGAAATAAATTTTGTTGTAAATATGATTCTCTATTTTTGTTGTTGTGGTTGTTGTTATTATTATTATTATTTTTGGGTTCAATGTTCTGCATTCTGCATGTTCCAATCTGGCCAAACCATGTGCTACCGTGCAATGTACAGACGCACAATTTTAGATGTTTTGCAACACGTTTTTTCCCCCAGAGCATCACTTCCTCAAAAATCACAATATTGGCAATAGTTTTTATTCCAATTTTTCTCTCGGTTTGACTGCTGATGCTCGTGCACGATGTAATCAGCATGTGCATTACGTTATTATAATTATATCATTACCATTTTGAGCGCATTTACACACTTGATGCGCCCACAAATGTTCGATCTGTTTCACATTATATTTGATGTCTATATCGATAGTAATTTTTTTTTTAATTCCCTTCCTCTCTATCTCTCTTTCCTTGTTCTTTCCATTCGTTGCATATTATCCCCTGCATATGACATATCTATACACACGGGGATGTCTGTCTCTCTTTTTCTTTCTCTTCTTCTTTTAGTCGAGTTTTGAAAAGTTGGCTCATGGCACGGTCGAAAGTAAATTGAAAATGCAAAAAAGCTCAGAACAAAGCATTGAACAATCGGCCAATTCATCGAAATTTCAATCGGTGGATGTTGCAAAATCATTGCAAACAACGGAATCGGTATCGACAAATATGGTGAGCACATCACAACGCAGCATCAAAACATCATCGTCCGTCATGCAGAGCGTAAAAATCGGCATTTCAAGCACTGAAATCACCGAAATTGAATTTGAATAACAAGTACATACATCCACACACACACACACTCTATCTCTCTCCCTCGAGCGTAAATTGTGTCGCCGCGATAAGCCACTATTACTTATTGTATTTGTTGCAATTACACAATTAATACAAAAGATGTTAGCTCTAATGAAATTTTTCCCTTTTCTAAAGAAAATAACAACAACAATCATTACATGAACAAAATAAAAAGCAAATCAAAATTTGAATTGGTTTTAAATAAAAGAATTGGTCTAAATGGTTTATTAAAAATCATCTTGATTTGGGCACGTGTGTGTGATAAAAACAAAATTATATTTCAATAAAGGTCATTGTGACAACGAATGAAAGCGAACATCTTTATTTCATTTTAGTTTATTTTTCCTTCTCTATGATGTATTGACAAACATTTGGCGAATACAGGAAATAATGTGAAATTAGAGAGCGAATGAATAAATGTGTGTGTGTTAAAAAAAATGAGATGTGAGCTGTAAACCGGCGATGTAGGATTCCACAAAAACTGAACGTGACGTCTTTATTACATTTTCAACGGACGAGGCGAGAGCCAAGGCGCTAACTGAATGACTTCTTATGAAATAACATTTAGTGAGTGCGAGCAAAAATGATAAAATTTGATGTCTTCTTTTATAAATAAATAGAACTAATGGATCCGTTCACACAAATAATTATTGATTGTGTGAATATTCGGCGACGGAGGACGTGCAAGCAAAAAAAAAATATTTGAAAACAAAAACAAGTTGTTGAGAGTGTTCCTTGTTCGTTGCGAAAAGTGCTCACAGAATAAACTGAATGAAAAGCAAAAGCATTGTTCTTCATCGACAAATTCTAAATAGTTAAATAAATAAATAAAAATGTTATCCTATTTTATGGGACCTTTACTTATAAATATTTTCACTCGCAAATTGAAATTCTGTCGTATGCTGCGCAGAGTTAAAATCTGGTGGGTATAATTTATCTGTTGACTCAGTCTTCTCTCTCGCCCTCTCTCGTTCTCTATCTTACGAGCGCCGCACGCTTTTTTTTTTCTTCTTCGTGCACAAAAGCTATACTAGAGTACATGCTTTCAATCAACGGATATTATCGTCGAAGAATATTTTTGCGTGTAGGATTCGCAACAACAACATCTTGCGGCCCGCCCAAAAATGAACGAAAACAAAAATCCATATAAATAAATCCATACGAATCTCGTCGTAGAGATTAAAGTTAACGAAAAACAAAAAAATAACCATTAAAGTAGTAATCATTGTGCACGATAGACTACAACAAACTGAATTGGTCAGGTTGATGTGTGTTTGTATCTCTGTATATGTGTGTGTCTGGCGAGCGGCTACTAATGGTCGAATGTTGAAATTTTTGTAAAAATATGCATATTACACAAAATAATAATGATCCATTTTGATATAAAAAAACGTGTTTGCAGCTGTTTGGCTAAAAATAATGGATTTCATTAGAAACGAAATGTACGATGAGAAATATAAAAACTGGCAAATAGAATCATTTCCATTTCATTCATTTACCGCAAAACTTCAATTGCTTCTAACGAAAAAAAAAAAGAGAATCACTCTCACTCAAAATATTATCCGAAAAATGTTCTTTTTAATTGGGCGAATCATTTAATTTAAACAAATACATGTTTCATATTCATTTGCTTTTGCATATATACACGAATATAGTCGTTTTTCATTGCTATTCATCATCATTGAGATTTGATCAATACTCATAAAATATCTGTATTTCATAGCATTCAGTGCTCTGTGACCCATAAAAAAATTAATTTTAGCATTTTTAGCCGCTTCGCACAAACTCAGAAAATAATATAAAATGCTCAAAAGCAACGAATTATTATACATTTGCGCCTGCTTGCGATCATTTAAGTTCCATTTGTCTTTGGTTTTCCACCGACACTTTTCTCTTTCCATCTCTTTTTCTCTTCCATCATTTTTGGCGTGATAAAAAAAAAGAAACAAAACACAACGTTTGCTGGCTAACATTTTAATGGTGTGACATGTGACTATTAAAACAAATGTAATAAAGAACAATAACGTGGCATCCGTTTGCTTTCACATGCTAAAAAACCATATAACAGCGACACAGACATTAATTATCTGAATATATTACTCAATGGGCTCATCATTTTTCTCATCTAGACGGTTGTAAAGACTGAAGTAACCAAGGTTGTCAATGGCGATAGCGAGAAAACAGTTTCAGTTTCAACAACAATCGCTGTTGCACCCACCGAAAATGGAACCAAAGATCAAAACGATGAAACCGAAGAAATTGTTGAGGTGATTGAAGTGACCGACGATGAAAGTGGCGAAGAAGAGGTCATTGAAACCACCACCACAACAACAACAACAAAAACACCGGCAGTAGCAAAAACACCATCGGTTGATGCTTCGGCCGCTAAGCCAGAGGTAAAAGCTCAAAAATCGGTAGAAAAACAAGCTACCATTGAAAAGCAAGCAACGATTGAAGAGCAAGCGACAAACACTTTTCCGACTGCGGCAACCATTAAGAAACAAGTTACAATTGAAAGACAGGCTACCAATGATCCTGAAGATTCATCGTCTGCAGACGAAGTCGAAGTAGAAGAAGAAGAGGAAGAAGAAGTAGTTAGCAAAACAACAAATTGTGTGGCAACTACAGCTGAAACTTCTGAAACTGCTGAAACACCTCAACATGCTGTTGTAATCGAAACCAATGAAGATGAAGAAGATGGAGAAGTTGCCGAAACACCACAGCATGCTGTTGTGATCGAAAGCAAACCAGAAGAAGTCACCGATTCATTGGCTCAATTAAAATTGTCCGAAAGTGTTGAACAGACATCGAATGAAACAACCACTACTAATGAAGCGATCAGACGTGCTTCGGCTGCTGAAATTCAAGCAGCTAGACGTGAATCAGCCGCCGGTGAGGGTGTCCAACGTCCAATTCAACAAGCTGTATCAATCCCACAAACAGCCCCAATACAGCAAACCACTCCAATTCAACAAACAGCAATGATTCAACAAGCAACACCACCAGTTCAATCATCTGCACCGCCAAATTATATTCAGGCCGGACAACAGGCACCGCCAACCTATGTTCAACAACCGAAACCGGCCATTTATGCTCAACCAACACCGGTCGCATACCAACAACAATATGCACCAGCAGCGCATCAAATTCCGCAGGAAAATATTCGCAATCAATTGCAAGAAATTGTCTCGGATATCGATCGCGCTGTTGAAGAGCACAAACTTTTCAGCCAAACACCACAACAACCAGCGGCTCGATCATCAGTCACATCACAAAATTACACTACAACCGAAACATGGAAGCAAACATCAAGTGGTGGTGTATTCCAGAAGCCAAGCTACTTCTATCAGGTATGTGATCCGCAAACGCTTTTCAACAATCGGTTTTTATTTGTTCGCTTTTTGGGTGGTTTTGAACCAAATCTGTCATCGATCGCAATTAGAGTTTAAGCTTGTCAACAGACAACATTCCAAACATATATACATTCGCACACACACTTAAACACATGCTAAACGCAATAAAAGGTAAATTCAACATGCGAGGGAAGCGAAAAGAAGATCTCATCAACAAGTTGTCGTGAATGTATTGAAGGTTACGCAAAATAACAACAACAAAAAAAATTCATCATTTGATAGAAAACACCCATGAACCATTTCAGTTAAAAGAGTGTGAAATTAAAGAGAAAAAAAACGAAAAAAGAAACGTTGGTTTGCAATTTTTTTGTTCATGTCATTCAGCTCGCGATTTTCTTTTTGCTGTACATATTTTCGCCAAAGCTTCTATATTATATTGTAAATTAGTTATGTGTCTATATCATTGAATGTTTACATTTGTTTGTGAGATAGATAGAAAAAAAGCGACGAAGAAAAATTCCTTCACCGAGTTGGATGGGCCAACGTTTTATAGCCACAATATTTATTTATAAATCACTGCGCCAATGGACATGAACAAGCAAATAAAAAAAAAAAAAACAAAAAAAAAAAGTGTGAAAGGCAAACGACAGAAAAGCAAATAATCTACTATTTTTCATTCAAAATGAAATTGATTGATTAAAAGACTTTTCGGAACTTTGCTTGCATTTGTTGCAATTACTATTTGGCCAACAAACCGACACAATTAACCAATTAGCAAATTAGAAACAAATAAATGAACGTGTGAAATGCATTTGGTGCCAGAGAAAAAACCAAGCAAAAATCATAGCTCAAATGCAGTTGAATCAATAAATAAAGTAGTAAGCATAATTATCAAATATTTAAAATACAACGTGCAAATTCCTGTCTAAATGGAACGTCAAAGTCGAAACGGCGTTGTAATAATTTGTTTATTCATTTTTGACACAACAGAAGTTGCCAATAATCAACGGAAAATTTATGAACGGTCTGTTGAAACAATAAATGTTTCATCGGCTGTAGTACAATGCACGCGTGCAATTTTCCCATTTAGCAATCATCGTTTGCAAACGAATCTATTCGTTAAGCAAAATTTTGTTCGCATACTTTAAAGCGTTTGGGCAGCAATGCAGCAATTTTTAGATGAAATAAACAAACAAATCAAGCAACAGCTCAGCTAATCGAAGAACTGCATTTGCGCCCATGCCCAATTCCTCCTGTATGCGTGTAAATGTGTATGTATTTCTCTCGCTTGTTCATCTTGTTAACGATACGTTCTACTTACAATCTTTGCATATTTTTCACTGTTTAATTTTAGAATGGAATGTGTACGACCAATATCAATGTGTTGAAACTAAACATTGACGTTGTGTGCATTGTGTGTATATATCTTCCACGCCGTACACAAAATATCCAAATACATGTGACTTATGCATGCATAGATATCTATGCATATTACAGCTCGTATCGCCAAAACTATGTATATAGTCGTCGAGGCATCGTAATATTCGTTTCTTCCGATTTTCTTTTTCTTCTTTTTCTGAATCGGACACGAAAATTGAGAAAAAACAACACCAACAAAAATAAATAGAAAATGGTCAGCAACAACGGGAATAACAAAAACAATCCAACCAAATGAGCAACAACAATGACGACGACGACGACGACGACGTAAGAGAAAAAAAAAACATATTTGAGAAAAATAAAACATAAAATGCCCGTCGAAACGAAATTAAATGAGCTAAATTTTGATCGAAACCTCATTCGCAACGCGAGCGAGAGGAAAATAAAACACATATGCTCTAGCCAACACACATTACTGTCATTCTATATGAATACAAGAAAAAAAAAATGTGATAGAAACCTTATGCTCGACAAAAGCACGTCAAATTCTCAATAAAAAGAAAATCGGTAAAAAAAACCGTATGCAAAGCCGAGATGGATAGATTGGGAGTGAAGTGAGAATGAAAGTGTGAATCAAAAAGATTGGCCGAATATCATCATAATTTTGATTTTGGTTGGGGCGAGAAAATCCAAATCGCTCTTTTTCTCGAGCATTTTTTCGCATCTTTTTCTCTCTTTTTTTGATTCGATAGCGCACGGTTTTTCTCCTCTCATTTCATGTGAAAAAAAAATGCCTTTGGCGCGTACTTTTTTAACGAATCACATTCTGCAGAGCGTATAGTGCTCATTCGGGCTCTTTCATTTCAGCAGCTTTTCGTTTTACTGTATTTTTTTCGGTGCTCTTTTCTCATCAGAAGAGAAAACGGTGTAACAGTGTGGAAAAAAAATTTATGTGCGACGATTCGCGTTAATTTGATAAGGCCAACTCATCGCCTGCATGTGTCACCGTCACCGTCGTCATCATCATCAATCGTATTTTTTCTGTTTCTCCACTCGAGGATTATCGTCTTCTTCCATTGCGTTGTCCCGTTTATCATTCGTTTGATTCATTTGTGCAATTCTAGTCGCCGTTCAATTTTCTACACACAGAAAAAAGTTTCTTTTGTTTATTTCACGAAATTCGGTATCAAGTGAAAAAAATAAACGCTTCATTCGTGTGCTTTGAAAAGTATCTCTTGAGTTAATGAGAAAAAATAAGCGAAAACAACGTCAGCAAACAAACATATAAGTGCTATGGAATAAAAAAGTGACATCGAAAAGCAAATTACCATTTTTATGGTCGACAATTTAAAGAAACAAATGCGACAAGGCTTCTTTTTTAATTGCGAAATCTCATTTTATCGTTTGTCAACTAAAGAAAAAAAAATTGCCTACATATTTGTGCCAAATAATAAAAAAAAGTCCTCCTCTTCTGTGTGAACAAACAACAAAACACCAAGTAGGGAAGGATTATAAATGTCATTTATTAAATGATAGTAATTCCACGATAGATGATGTACTTGTGTACACACACACAGTCTTGTTTATATTTACTAAGAACGCTTCAAGCCTAGTTTCCAACAAAAACTCAGACGAAATATTTTAATCGTTGCATCATTCTTTGGAAAATATTTTCCATCTGTTCACATCGCCTTACTTGAACATTCATTTTTCGTATCATTTTTCATCAATTACTCATCTTGTTGTATGTAAGACGCGTGCATACACACATACATAAACACTTTGTCGATTTGAAACGATTGTGATTGAATTATTGAGAATGCAACGTTCGTTCAGTACACCGTCGCACAATCTGTGCCGACCATCCAATCGTAATGTAAATCAAGCGCCAATATTTCAACGTCGTCGTTCGAACAGCACCAGTAATTGTATCATCGAAAAGAAACGCGGTTTCAAGCCATCCGATCGATTTGATCCGGTAAAACGGGAATTTTTGGTGAAATTGGGACGGAAATTTTGGTGCCGACCGGTAAGCATCTCCACCAAACGAAAAACCAATTTCCACATCATGAAAATCAATCTTCGCATAATCACATTCTATACAGCATAGACTAATTTTTCATGAAATTTTTCAACGAATGAAGTAGAGATCGAGAGATATCTATTTTTAGATGCGACCATTAGCATTGTCGATGATAGGAAGCGAACGTATAATCATCGACCTGATGAACATAAATCAAATGTTGAATGTGCAACGAATGCCGATACCGTGTGGAAAAATTGGATTGGAAATTATTTGAACGTACATTTTGGTACACAATTACGTAATCGAAGAGAAAAACCAAAACACAAACAATATGTTATACAAATAGAATATGTGCAGCGTGTCAGTGGGCGCACGAAGAAAATTGAACATTTCAAATATAGAATAACCGTTGCAATCTATGATGTAATTATGCGATCCATTTAGTTTTGAAAGGAACATAACATTTCAATCAGTTTTCTTCATATTTGATGACCTTCTCGATGAATTTTTTTTTTTTCGAAAAGATAAAAGCACTTTCCTCAAATATTTGCCATCAAAGAAACACTATACACTCACAAAAAAAAATCACTCATATTCTTCAATATATATGATCAAGGGCATATCGGCAAATTGCATTGCCTTGAATTGCAAATAGCAAACTATTGTTTTGACAGCATGCCTGTCCAGACATGAGATTTCCGCAACCAAACATATTTCAATATCTCATTTCGATTTCTTTGTATGCTTTTTTAGATTTTCAAGCAAACACGAATCGGAATCATACTTTCAAGATCAAAGACAAAACACATTTGCCTTGCAAACCCAATGTCCAGATCGGATGATGGAAAGAGATCAAACGATTGCTAATTCGCGATGTTTCCGTACGATATATGAAAATGCTAAATTTAAAAATCCACTTTAGTTGAACAAAGAATACATACATATATACACACACACACGCGCGCGCACAATCCCATTAAATGACTGTCAAAAATGAATGGCAAACGAATTGAAAAAAAAATATGTGGTTCGTCATTTCAACGAATATTGAACACATTCAGAATGAAAAAAAATCAAAACATAAGAATGCATATTTAAGTAGCGAACACAGAACGAAAATGGGGGAAATTGGTTCAAACTACAATCAAATCGAAAATTATCGATATACCGATAATTGTTGTCATAATTGCAAAAGAAAAAAAAAAACAAACACACACACAAAATCATTTAGTCTAAATTGCGGTTTGCATCAATCACGTTTTGTAGGAAGATAATTCATCGACCACAACATCTTCTGCAAAACCAATCGATTTACAAAAAATCTTTACACCGGCCACTGATGCAGAAGTTATTGTCCCAAATAAAAACCGTAAGTATTCACTTTTTAACACATTTTCCGCGTTTTTTCTTCTTCATCGCATTGGCTTTTGGTCTTTTTCGTTTTGTGAGTTTAATCTATGGTTAAAGAGCCTCAATATCAGAGTGTTCACCATTTTTTGTTGTTATTATTATTAACTAAGGCTACCATACAATCAGTCCAATGTTGAACAAGCAAATTCAACTTTTCAAAAAAATAAAATTCATATACATTCATAAAAAAACACTAAATTGATTAAACAAATAAACAAACAAGATCGAATTAATTTTCCAGAAATATTTCGCGCACATGTTGTTCCTCATTTCAATTTCTATTCGCAATTTTACGCTACGCAGTAGAAATAGAAATACTAATGATGTTCAAAAATTATAGATTTTTTTTTTCAATTTTGAATATGATTCACAACGCCTCCTTAAGTTTTACAAATTCAAAAGATACCTATGTCTCTCTTCACGAACCACTTTTGAAAATAAAATGCCTTCTCAAATATAAAAAAAAAAACAAATCCAATTTTCGATTCAATTAAATTGGCCGAATTTCGGTGGCGAAATCCAAATCGAATTTTTAACAAAAAAAAAAAACAAAATCAAATTTAAATCTCATTCAAATAAAACTTCAATCTACATGATGATCGCATATGCACAGGAAAATTGTATGCATCGTCGGCATTCTTTACGCCTGGACTGCATCCAACGGTGGAAGATCAAGTGGAGCTGGCACGGCGCATTTCATCATCTCTCAGTGATGCCAACAATAAACTATCCAAAGGACAAACAATGTACGTCAACAGAAAGAAGCGATCGGTGAAGTGGGTACATGAAGGAGAAGGTATTTGTTTATCATTTGCAATAATGCACATAATCCAACATATTTCACATTGATATTTTGCACATATATACACACGCGCACAAACACTCACTCATTCGGAGCGTGCCGTATATTTTAGCAACATTGAAGGTAAATTCGAAAAAAAAAACAACAACAAAACGAAAACTCGGAATGAAATTTACGGTTTCTGGAGGCCGAGCCGGTGTTTTAAACAGAAACGAAAGAGTTTCAAACATTATGAACATTTCATTGATTAAAAAGTACGGCTCGTATGATGGTGAACTAATTAAACCAGTATACAGTCATTTAAACCAACTTGAAGTATTTAACAAAATAAAAAACACGAATAAGAGCGTTATTTCTGCGAAAATTTCATTCACTTCGATTTCTTGTTTTTCGCTTATCATCGTAATTGCTTTAAATTTTCAAGACATACGCATAACTTCACTTTGAACCAAAAAAAAAATCAATTTTCACTTTTATCTAGACCATCAAAAGTAATTTGGCTGCCAGCCAAAAATCAAAATCATTTTCGGTGCTTGCTTTCAAGATGATTACTAAATTAAATAGAGAAAATCAATTTAAAATATCATAGCGAATAATGAGCAATGCTTCAATCGACAACAACAAAACAAATATCATCATCATAACAATTGTTTTCAAAATTTAAAAATTAAAATTTCGCGTTGAAATTGGCCTGTGTGAATTAAATTTCTGCGCTTCGTGTGAATGAGCCTACGCACAATAAACATAAACACAAACATGCACACACACACACAACCACACATACACCCTCCTATTTCGTGCAACAATATTTAATTCAATTTTCATTCCACATTTCAATTGAAATCAAAACGGAAAATCGCACCAGGCAAAAACGAAAATGTGAACGGATATGGCGACTATCAAATGCCGTCAAACCAATACAGCGAAGAAAAATCGTATTCGACCCAACGATACGAAACGAAAATACCATTAAAATTGGTAATGGATCCGCGTGGCGTTGTGCAAGATATTCAATCTCAGGGCATCACATATGACCATAGCAGCGGTATGCTTTCGCCCGATAAATGTGCCGAACTAGTTAGTGCTTTGCACACAGACGCACCAAAAGGAAAAGGTAAATATATATTCATTTTTACCTCACATATTCACAAATAATGAGAATAAAATCTATTACAGGTGCTGAACTCTTTGCAAAGAGACGCAAGCGATCCGAAAAATGGATTGTCGACGAAACAACGCGATCGGCAAGTAATCCATCCGCTACTTCGTACTCAGCTGGACCAACACAAATCTATGACACCAATCAATATAACCAAACCAGCTACCAATCGGTTGATAATAAAGTAAGTTAAATGGAAATGCAGATGGAAACGGACACTTCAATGTTGCTCTCTCTATTTTTTC
This sequence comes from Contarinia nasturtii, assembly GCF_009176525.2. Classification (NCBI taxonomy): domain Eukaryota; kingdom Metazoa; phylum Arthropoda; class Insecta; order Diptera; family Cecidomyiidae; genus Contarinia; species Contarinia nasturtii. Next base: position 2,042,425 of record NW_022198581.1, read on the forward strand.
TCTTGCAGCAGACTAATTATCAACAAGCACCTTGGGAAACTCAACAACGACAAGATGATTATAATATTTACTCTTCTTCACCGAGCGCTTATAAACCATCATACCAACCATCGACACCAGCGACAGCACCACCATCATTGCCGTCTCAACAATATAAATTGCCTCAGGTGAGCATCAATTTGATAGAAGACAATGTCTCTCATCGTATATTGAAACATTATTACTCTTCTGTCATTCCAAATACAGCAACAAACATTGTTGAAGAGAACACCAAACAATCTACGTGATTTGGCGTACAAGCCAAGCATACCACAAGGATGGAATGCACCACCATCAAAACTACCAAACGGTAACCATTTCAGAATTTTTTTATTTTTTTTTTTCACTTTTTTATCACGAAATTAATTTGGTGGAAAAGAAATTGCGAATTTATTTTATGAAAATCAAACAGAAAAAAAACATATATTTATTTAAAAAAACAAAATAAGCACGTGTGATATAAAATTTGTGCACAATTCTGCTTGCCGAATAATATTTGGTTAATCGATTTACATCTTCATTTTGGTCACATATTTTCCATGCACACACACACATATGCGATTTAAAACAAACACTTTTTATATCTACATATAAAAACAATGGTCATTTCAAAGTGTTGACCAATCAAAATGACACAAAATTAGAAACAGACGAGACAGCATCAGATTTGATCTCAGCCATAAAGGAGTTTGAAGAAACAACGGCTAAAATAACAATGACACATCAAAGCCATGAGACGAAACAAAATAGTACGACGGTTAAAGAATCGACCGTATTATGTAGGGATTCCGATGAAAAAGGTCCAGTTGATTGCTTTAATCGTGCAAAAGAATCATTGAGACATGTAACACAGATTGAACATGATATAAATAATAATGAGCAAAATAGGATGGAAAGTGTAAACAATGTGGCCCATCAAATATTTGGTGAAAATGAATTGGACGAGTCGTATGTGAAAATTCCAGTACAGCAATTGATTAACACATTTGAAAAGCAAATGCGTTCAATAATCAAGCAAAAGGTCAATGAAAATATACAATTGAAAATGGATGGCACAACGAACAATTGCAAATTATCAACCACCTATATCAACAAGGATTACAATGGCATCGTCGGTGAAAAAGAAAATGAATTGAAAACCATAAATAATCAACAATTTTCAACAGCAACAACAGCCACACAAAATTCGACAATTGATTCGATTGTGCAACAGCAAACGTTTGATCGAAATGAGCATCTGGTATCACATTCGATAGACGAACAATATCAATGGTCAACGAAAAATGAGAGTAGCACATTCAGTAGCTCCGTAAAACAATCAATGTATGATGAAAAGAATACCGAATCGGCAATCAATCGACTCAATGGCACACAACCGGATGATAATTTCGATGGAGGCAAGACAAAAACAATCTATAATTTCTATATATTCCCGTATATTGCATCTTTTTTTATATATTGTTTATTGTTGATGTCAACACATTTAACTCTTGACTTACTATTTTGCTATCAAAACTCAATATGATTAATAAACATATGTTTTTGTTAACGTATTTAGCATACAAATACTACAAAAATAAATACACAAATCAAATATATGAACCTTCCCGTGTGAATGAAAGAGTCATCGTCCACGTCACAATACAGCTGACATTCAAACAAAACTGTTGAAAACCAACATGAAAATGCCCAAATATAAAGAAAAAAATATACTGCCCGTAACCCGCACACACGCACCAATGTATACAATTCACCCAGTGTTTGTCGATCTAAAAACAAAATAATGCACTATTTTTTGTAATCTGTTGGATGTTCAGCAATCTCTGATCCTTGTTCGAATATTAATAAAGAAAACAATTGAATTGTGTATTATATAACCTGTACATGTACTATGTGTCACGAAATATTTGGAATTTTGCATGAAACAACAACACATTATTTTAATGCACACACACAGCAAATTGATTGCAAAACATTTTTGTTTGTTTGAATTTTTATTTTTACTCTAGAAATGTTTACACCACCCGAAATCCCATTGAGCGGTTACACACCACCACGAACCGATGCATACTTACCAAAAACATCATCATCATCATATCCTCATCAATATGAGAATACCTATGCACCACCACCACCATCGTCAACTGACTTCTATCAACCACCAAATGCTGCATCGAATCTCCATCCAGCACCACCAAGTTTCCGGAAAATCGATCCAACACAGGTGTATGGTGCTCAATTTCCAGTGCAAAATTTCACACCAAAACCATTCACACCATCACCAATTGCACAGGAGAAATTGGCCATTTTCGAGCAACCACATCAATTGCAGCAACCTGTCATTCGACGTCCGTTGACGGTTCCAAATCAACGCGTGAAAAATGTCTCACCAATACCATTCGGTGGAGGCTCACAATACGATTCATATCAAAATGCACCATGGTACGTATCGATTTTGAATCGATTCAGTTTTCAGTTGCGTTCCACAAACTAATCTAATGTAAATCATTAATTATATCTTTAGGTCTGCTCCGCAATCAAATCGCTTGTCTGGTTGTTCGTTCACCTCGTCATCGCCGAACTACAATGCTGGCCCATGCAGTGTACCAATTGCAAGTCAGCCAAGCCAACGCGCTTCGGCATACGATTCGGCATCGCATCAAGAAAACTTCAATCGGGCAGCACGTGGATGGGGACAAAATAAAGGTTTCTATCAGCCAGTTTCATTTGCAAAGCCAATTGATCTTCCATACACCGATTTTTAAATTGATTGCAGCTTTCTCGCAAATGCTTGCAAAATTTTCTTTTCTTTCTTTTAAGTCGAATCAATTTTATTTTTTATTTCATTTTCCAACAATTCTTTGTTTAATTATTTAAAAAAAAAAAAAAGAGAAGAAAACAATTGTAAAATAAAAAAAATACGTACTTTACTGGATGACAACGATGATAATAATGGATATATATATGTGTGTGTGCAACACAGTACAATGGCAGCCTGTGTACTTTGACGCACATTCTAGAATTAAATAACAATTTTTAATCGCAGTGCTTTGAACAAATCACGAGTTGAAATTTGATGAACATGATTTTTAAAACAAAACAAAAAAAAAACAACTTTATTACTATTATTATTTTTGGGGAGTGTAAAATTGAGTTTTTATATATTGCTGGAATCAAATGTGTTTGAAAGCAGCTTTTGCATCTTATCACTATGTTTGATTTGGGCATATTGATGGATGTGTGTAATATTTATTGTTATTTTTTATCTGTTTCTCAGTTAAATAGATGTTTAAACAAATCAAATTAAAAAAAAAAATGATGTTTGAGTAAAAAATTTAATAAAGAGAATATAAACATTCTGTGACTTTCTTTCATTTCATTTTCGAATTTATTTTTTTCCAGGATTGATGACAATGATCCATTTTTTCTTAATTAATTTTCTTTCTATAAAATCTTAAGAATATTTTTTGAATACTTAACGTTAACGTCAATAAAGCATTGCTACACCCTCGAGTCGAATGTATAAAACATTTGAAAGGGAAAATTTGTTTGTTTCTCTCACTTTCAAATAGACGGAGCACTCAAAATCGATTGGAAAGAGAAAAATACAATTTATATTAAGCTTCTTTCCTTGCCATCTTTATTTATTACTTATTTTTTACAATAAATATTGTTTGGCCAATGCACGTAGAAATTTGATTTGTCGTGTTGAGGCAGCTTCTCGTTTTACTTCATCGTTATTGTTAGCATTCAATTCTAGTTGACCCAATGCAGCAATCTATTGCAGGAAAATGTATTGACATCAACATTTCGCACAAGAATTGAGTTTTTTGTTTATTTAATCAACTTACCGCCAGTTGTTTTCTCGCATGTTCTCCTCTTTTGGCTAAATAATTTACGATAAATTCTAATAATGTCGCATCCCAAATGCAATTATAGTACGAATCCATAGCATCTGAGAATACAATTGTTTTGTCCGATATGCTTTTGAATGTGGCTCGATCCGATAGTGTTTTGAATGCCAAACTATAATCAATTTCCTCGAGAAACTACGAATAACAAAGCAAACAACAGTTAATTAAATGAATAGAAAATACACAATCACTTTTTGTCCATTTTAAAATGCTTTTGTAAAGATTCCAGCCTTTCATATTACCTGACAGAGAACAGCTGCTTGCGTAAAGCATCCCAAATTCGAACAACATTTAATCATTCTTCGGATAATGTAATCATCTACATGTTGTTCTAAATTCACCGAAAAATATTCAGATCCTGTTAGTATTGCATTCACATACGATGACATTGCAGCTTCATAGTTATCATTACCTATTTTGAATAAAATAAAATGGCTTAATTATTGTGAATTTACAAAAATGTTTCAAATAAATGATTGGTGTAAAAATTGATTAAAATCACGTACGAAACTCAAGGTCGCCTTCAATTCGAAGCCATGGAACATATTGAGGATGACAATGAAGTGCTTGTTTCAATGTGATGTTGAGTAATTCTAATACGATGTCTATGTTATAGTTTATTGGACTGAAAAAAAAAAACTATTTTCAAAAAAAAAAAATCGATGAAATCAATGAAAAAAAAACATACTTTGTGACGCTTGTTGGCCATAGAATCATATGTTCTCCATTTATCTCTCGATTGGAATTGTCATCCAGAATGTTGTGCAGTCGAGAAAACAGTGACAGCATGATGGTAATGGCTAAAATGATATAAAATGTTCAATTAATGTGCAAAGAAACGTGCGAAATATTAAATTGCCCTACGCAATGGATCCCGTAGTTTTTGAATAAATGGCAGTAGATTTGTGTTGACAATAACCGCCGGTGAGTCCCTCATACCGTAGCCACTGTTATCATTGTTAAAATTATTACGATTTCGATTCGAAAATGGATTGACTTTTTCCCGTTCATTATTGTGACCATCAACATCGTCCACATCCATATTTCTTGATCCATTGCCGTTGCTATTGGTCGTATCATCTTGTGATCCACTTGCACCTTGTTCATCATACTGCATATTTACATCTTGATTCGTTGCATCATCCGTTTCTTTTCGATCCGCTCCATCTGCTGTATCATTAGAATCGTCAACTATATAGAATAAATGTCACATGTCGAAAATGTAAAATAAAATGGTTTCAATCATGAACTGTTGTGTTATCAACCGATCATCATCATCATCACCATCATCTTCATACCTGCGTCGATATTATGCTGCGGCGTTGATCGACCACGTCGATTATTGCCTGACGATGAATGACCGCCATTTGCAAACATTGGTGCTATCATGTCCCATGCATCGCGAAATACTTTCTTCGATGCAGTTGCTTTGTGCTGTTCAATTTCAATGACAATTGCAGCAATTGCCGAAAATAGTTCGGACGATGGAAATCGTCGATCGATTCGTAATAATTCATTGGCCTCATTTGAATTTAATAAAACAGCCGCACAAGATGGTAGAATTTCAATTCGTGGCGGTACATTTTCACCGTTGTTACTTTTCAATGCTTGTTTACATTTGACAATGATTGCATCGTGATCGGCCGGCTTTTTCGGCCAGTCTTGCAATTGTTGCGTTGCTTGCGTTAGCAAAATTTCATTGTCAATCAATTTATTCAGTCGATTTGTGCTTGTATTTGCATCGTGACGTTGAACCTCAGATTTTGCAGCGTTCAATAAATTCAATGCCACTTTGAAATCCTATATGGTGTTGAAAGCGATAGAAAAGTTTAATCAATCACTTTTTTTTATTTTAAAACTATATTCTGTACCTGTTTTGCTGCAAAATCTTTTGCCTTTGCAATGCAAATGTATGAGAAATCTTGTAGAAAACCACGTGGCATTGACATTAGCACCGATTTTATGCTGATTGGCATGATCCAGCTCGGATTTATGTGCCATGGTTCCATCGACAACCGTGGATCACTGGTCATTATTAAATTTGTACATTTTACAAGCAACACGCGCACAGCATTGGCCGTTGCACAATTGATCAATTGTCGCTTCAATGCTCCCAATTCCAACAAAGTTACTAAATCATTAGAGAATCGAATCAATAAAAAAAGTCTCCGAGAAAATTATCAGAAGAAAAATCATCTTACCTTTATCATCACTCAACTTCCAGTCGGGCATTGTGCATATTGGTGAAAATGAAATATTTTCCACCGATGAGCTCGTGTAGTGAATCTGTTTCGATCGTTTTATATTGTCCAATTCTTGGCGACTGAGTAAATTTGATTTTTCAATGATCTCCAAATCGCTGGCCTTCACATAGGTAGCATCGGCCGTCAAAAATGTATTGTAAAAATGTTCTTTCACAATTTTGTGATGTTCACTTTGTTTGGATTGCTTAAGAAATGTGATGGCCGTTTCCACCAGAATGCTCAGACCATTTTGCTTTTGATATTTCACAAGAAAATCGTGCAATGAAAAGAGATCATCAAAATCAATCATGGATCGTATGGCATTCAATGCGGCAATTTGTATGCATGAATCTCTGGGTATTTTTTGTGAATCATTTGCATTAATGCCTTCCATATCAAATTCCAAAATGCGACGATTTACCAATGGTATTTCCATTTTAACATTATCCAATTCGAAAATTGTTTGAATATCTTTGTATTTGTTCATTATCGAACCGTTCATGCGATACAACAGACCGACATTTTCATCTTCAAATAATCCGCATGCCATCAATCGACCATTTAGCTCATCATCGGTGAATGTACAAAATAGAAATTGTCCACCATCATCATTGTTGCATTCAATTTTCTTTTCTGCATATTCCTTTTTTAATTCGGCCAAATTATCACGGCATTCAATCGCTTTTTGTTTTGCCAAATCATACTTTTTATCATACAAATAAAATTCGCACAAATCGAATGCAATTTGTGCCCTTAGTTCGGCTTTCGAAATGATTATCGAATTTTCAAAATCTTGTTCCATTCGATCCGACACACTATTTGGATTAAGTGCAACAAATGAACCATAAATTAAATGTATAAACGGCTCATCATCTTGACAAATTTGATTGAGAAAATCGATACTGGTTTGGGTGAATGGTTCCAGCGATGACAAAAACATTTCATCACGGAAGGAATTTGCTTGCTCCTGATTGATCAACAATCTAAAAACAAGTAAAAGAAACGATATAAAAGTGTAATGAAAAATCGGACATAAACGTGACACATACAAATGATTGAATCCTTGACGAAAAACTCGCGGTGGAATCTCCTTGAGCACTTGTGCACGCAAAACCCATCGATGATACAATGTCAATGCAAAGTTAAATGCCTTTTTTGATCCTTCTGGTCCCAAATGACATTCATGCACCAATGATAATGGCAAATTCACCAATTTATCCGATGTTATCGAACACAAATCACTCAATAATTGCACTTGCTTTTGCAGCGATAAATTTCGTTCAAGCACTTGTAAATTCCATTTTAGATAAGATGCAACTTTTAAGCCAAGAATTTTCAATGCCAATTGTTTTCGACCAATTTTCAGGCCTTCATTGCGATTCATCGCTGATTCAATGTCGGGTGTTGTGGCTGTTGTCGTATTGTTTTGACTCTCCGGAGCCATTGACAGGAACTTTGAAATAAGTTCAATCGGCGTTGGACCTATAAAAATAGGAAAAAATCCATACATTTTTAACTGAATAACTGGCGATTCGAAAAACAATACAAAATCAGCACATACTAGCATTTTCCTTTTGCAGGTGTGTTGTCAATAACGATGGATTCAACAAAAATTCAAACCACAATATTGTTTCGGCTTCCAATGGCACCGACGTTGGTTTCAATGGGTCATCCATTTTAACAATTCACTTCGCTTACGATTCAATCACATTTGCCAATTGCGTCAATTAATTATTTATTGATTTTAGTTTGTGAAATAAATTGGGCGCCAGACTAAAACATCATTTTCATGCAATTGAAAGCAAAAAAAAGGTAAATATGCTTGTATTGACGTTTTGTGAGTAAAAGTGTACTCTGACGATTGAAATGTCAAAACGAGGTATTTTATGCCGGCAACTAATGTGACTTATACAGTCACTGCTCATGCAGAAATAAACGATTATTATATTTTGATCTGAAATTTATTGAAGTACCAAAATTGAGAAATTTTCTAAGAGAAATTTTGTGCGCATTTGATTTTTATGTATGGATTTTATAACTTTTTTTATTACAAAAAAAAAAAGAAGATTGGTTCTGGTTTTTTACAACATTTCCAAAAGATGGCGCTGTGAAGTATTTCATTTGAGTAAAATACAATAGAGATTACATATGGGTTGCTTAACAATCTTCTTCTTATTTCTCATTATTTTAATACTCAAAACATCGGCGATTGAGACAGTGATTCGTTCGGCTACGCACGCATCGTGGTCAAATTATCTGTTCTTCATTGATAAGCAGTGACAATAACCCATTTGATTGCATAAAATTCTTTTTGAATTGGATTAAACGGGGTAAGTGTGTATAATCGTGTATTTTCAAAAAATTTGTAATTTGTGTGCAGCACAAATATTGGGACTTTAATTCAGTGCAATTGAAAGTAGCGGTGTACTATGTGTTATAGCTGTCATTATCATATGTCTAAATTAGCTGTCACATGTACGTACATATACGGGCGCGCACACACAAACATGCAATCGACAGAACGTATTCTTATCCTGACGACCGAATCCAAATTCGAGACTCAATGAGCACGAGTTGGTAGGCTGGTCGGTAGATTGAAAGTATAAATGTGAGATTGTATGTGCGCTACTATAATTGGGAGCAATGTATTGAAGTTTGTAGAATACATTGACTAAACGGGTGAGATTGTGTGTGATCTATCTCGTGGTTGTCATGTAATAAAGGTTCATTTTTCATGGCAAAGAAATATACATGAATGTAGTATTTTTTCTTCTTCTTCTTTTTTCTTGTTGTTTCTTTTTTTCATTTGATAAAGAAGAGACAACACGGGAGACCATAGAATTAATTTCGGTGTGTGTGAGAGTAAAACCTCGTGTTTTAGGCATAATATGTGTGTATAATTTCGAATAGAAAAAAAATCCGTACGACAGAATAGGAAAAATAAGATTCAAATTTCAAGTGTGGATTTTTTTTTAAATAAATTTCCATTTTCTTAAATTTTCTAACAAAATCGATCCCGTCCATTCATCGTGAATGAAAATTTTGAATAATTTCATCATTTTAACTGGTACTTACAATCCCACTATCTGTCGGCTTAATTTGAAATGCGTTGAATAGTGTGAACATTGTTCGGTCTAGATAGATCTTTGTGACTTTTGGATTTTAGTTATATATTTTTTTTAATTTCTTTTTGTTCTCACTCAATCTCCTCTGTTAATCTCCATATCAAACAATTCAAAGCAAACACATTTGTATTTGTGGTCCATCTGATATAATTCGATAAATTGAACAGTGAATAAGAATTGTTCTCAATTAAATGTCATTTTATTTTTCTTCTTTATTCGTTTTCGTTTAGATTTTGATAAATTCACATAGTGCTGCTGCTGAGGCGAAAGTGTGTGCAGAGTATTACAGTCAAAGACAAGGATAACATAGAAATTCAGTTGATCGAAAATCGATCCAGGTCGTCACCTTTATCGAATCTATATAGCAAAAGTTCATTGGCAGTAAACTGCACATCATTATCACAATCATCACAGACATAAAAAATCAATCATGGGATCAGAAACACCATCAAATCCAACCGAAATTCATGCACCCAGCAATGGCAATGTGGATAAAATTCAAGGTATGTGCCTCGATTATAATGATAATGATATTGATAATAAATGGGAACGAGTGAGATTCAATTTACTTGCGATTGATTGTGTATGTATGTGAGAGTGTGTAAGAGTGTGTGTGTGTATGCATTTCAATCGATGTCAATCATTTAACTTGCGGCTACGGATCATCATCTCATCAACGATTCACTGACATCCGAAATGATTGCATCTATTTGTGTTGATTAAATGTGATGCGGCCTTTTTGCCATCGGTTTGAAATGACAAACGCTGAAAAAGGATGAACATAAAAACAAAGAATAAGAAAAAAATGTGTGTCCAGTGCTATTTCAAATGCAATGTTATTTCGAAATGCCAACTTTGACTGTCAGTCTGATGATAAGATCGATTCAACACCGAAGGCCAAAATGTATGTGACAGTGCTGGTACAGAACGAATTCACGTACACCAAAATGATGTGATTTCCGATTGTTTTTTGTTAGATTAAAAATGGAATTGTGTAATTATACGCATCTCGCGTGCTCATCCGTTGTTGATTTAGGTTCTCTACACATTTCAATTGTAGTGCGTGTCAGATATTTGTCAGTTAGGCATTTTGGTTATGGTTGCATTCATATAATCATATTATGTAACAGTCCAATCTGTATTGAGAATAGTTTTTCAATGTACTGTCGCTGCCGCGCTGCTGTGTGGCTCCGTTGCTTTTGCTGCTACTGCTGCTGTTGTTTTCTACTATATGTCTTTTTCGGTTTTTTTTCTTCTTCTTCTTCTACTTATCATCGTGCATTTAACAAACATTACATTCGAATTCTAAGTGTTTAACGCACCTCTACACACATTCTCGTCTATTCAGTTGACACATGAGGCGATAAGTGTTGTTGTTGAGAGAATTGACAGCAAAAGAGAACAAACGAAAAAGAATCACACACTCGATTTATTCCGAACGTATGTGAAAATATAAATTGCTTAAAAAAGCGTGAGGTAAAAAAAAATCGAAACGCACAAAGAAAATAAAAGACAGAGAAGAGAGAACGAAAAAGAAAAAGTCCTCATATGGTTAAAACAGCATCGCAATCATAGCGAGCACATAAAATTGTCACGGATAGTGTTCGGTATGCAATCGATCAAATGATCTACATGCGACATTGTGAACAGCTACCATTTTCCTCTGATAATGACCAAAAGTGCAGAGAAATGGATACATTGGAAATGACAAACACAAATAAACATGATCAACACTTTAACAAACAACATTCATTCACATTGACATGTTATATTGAATAGTGTAAGAGCATTTTCAATGCACGCACCAGCGACGACCATTCCATTCAATTTGTTTGTTTGTTTTTTCGTCTCTATTCATGGCAAATTGAACTGGCTCTCTGTGACAAACCAACCTTCAAATAACTCTTCGTCGAACACACCCAATAATTGTTTCGATGTGTTTATAATGTACTTACCATCAGTTCAACGTAATGTTTTTTTATAAATAGCAAACTGGCTTTGACTGCGTCAACGATCATTATGAAAATTGCCGGTTAATCAATACAGGCTCATCAGGTTGATTCTTTGAATTTAAACCGTAGAAAAAACCATTCAAAATGTATCGAAAGCAAAATGAATAATTTTTAAACTAAAAACATGAAAATGTGAAGTAATTATCGAATACGTGAGAAATGCACATTCACGTTGGATCCTTTATTGTTTCGTTACTTCTAATATCTTTGTTAAGATAAGATGTGTTGTATGATATGATCGTAGAATATAATTTGATCATCTATTTTTTCTTTGTAAAGCTACGCACAACCTAACAAATGGTGAACAAATTGATGCCACAAACGATGCTGATGTGGTTAATACGGAGGATGGTACCGCAGAAGATGGCGAATCGGGAATGTACGATGACACCAGTTTTAATATCAAAGTTGTATTGCCGGGCGTATCGGAACCGTTAGAAATTCCTGTTTCGGCCATGGAAATGGTGCAGGAAATTCATCAAATGCTTATGGATCGTGAAGATTCATGTCATCGTACATGTTTTTCATTGCAATTGGACGGTGTTACATTGGATAATTTTGCTGAATTGAAAAGCATCGAACACTTACAAGATGGTTCGATTTTAAAAGTGGTCGAAGAACCATATACAGTTCGCGAGGCTCGAATTCATTTGCGTCACGTTCGTGATTTGCTTAAAAGCTTAGATCCAACCGATGCATACAATGGCATGGAAAATGCATCACTGTCATTTATGAATATGTAAGTAATATCATGTCCTTCCTTATGTGAAACCTTATTCTGAAACAAACTCTTTCCATTTTTCCTCCTTGCATGCAATGCAGTATCACACAAGATGATGGCAATGAAACAAAAAAATTACGTGAAAAATTTGATTGTACACCTCCCGATTACATTTTGCCAGGTGCAAAAGAACGAAGTTTGACACCGTTAATGCCCGGAGCAAAAACTTCAAAAGGTCCACAAGCGCTTAAAGTGTTGACCACTTCATCATGGAATCCACCGCCTGGACCCCGTAAATTGCACGGCGATTTAATATATTTGTATGTGATTACAATGGAAGATAAACGTTTTCATATAACTGCATGTCCACGTGGTTTCTATATAAATAAAACAACGGAAGAAGTGTTTGATCCAAAACCAGATGTGCCTAATCATTTGTGCCATTCGTTGATCGATTTATTATCATACATTTCACCAATGTTTAAGCGAAATTTTGCAATAAATTTGAAGCGTCGTTCATTGCGTCATCCATTTGAACGTTTGGCCACATCATACCAAGTATATTCGTGGTGTGCACCAGTTTTGGAGCATACCATCGATGCCATTCGGGCCGAAGATACATTTTCCGCAAAATTAGGATATGAAGAGCATATTCCCGGTCAAACACGTGATTGGAACGAAGAACTGCAAACGACCAGGGAATTACCACGAAAAACATTGCAAGAGCGTTTATTGCGTGAACGTGCCATATTCAAGGTGCATAGCGATTTTGTTGGGGCAGCAACACGTGGCGCAATGGCTGTTATCGATGGCAATGTAATGGCCATAAATCCCGGCGAAGATGCAAAAATGCAAATGTTCATTTGGAATAATATTTTCTTTTCGTTGGGCTTTGATGTGCGAGAACATTACAAGCATCTTGGCGGTGATGCAGCCGCTTTCGTTGCACCTCGGAATGGTAAAATTGAAAAATCTTCTGAAAATATCAAAAAAAAAAATTAATAATAATAATTATTATTTTTAATCAATTTAGATTTGCACGGAGTTCGAGTTTATAATGCAGTTGATGTCGAAGGACTATACACATTGGGTACGGTTGTCGTTGATTATCGTGGTTATCGTATTACCGCTCAATCGATTATACCGGGTATTTTGGAGCGCGAACAAGAGCAATCAGTTGTCTATGGTTCAATTGATTTCGGTAAAACGGTTCTTAGCAATCCAAAATATTTACATATGTTAAACAAAGCAGCTACACATTTGAAAATTTTACCACATCATGTGCTGAACGAACAGGGTAAAGCGGTTGAATTGTGTTCATCCGTTGAATGCAAAGGCATCATTGGAAATGATAAACGTTACTATATTCTTGATTTGTTGCGAACTTTTCCGCCCGATGTAAATTTCTTGAAACATCCGGACGTTGAACTGAGTCCACGTCTTAAAGAAATGGGTTTCCCCATCGAACACAAGCACAAATTGAATTGTTTGCGACAAGAATTGTTGGATTCATTTGTTGAGGATCGTTACATTCGTTTCATTCGTAATGCAGCTTATAATTTACAAAAAATCTGTTCGGCTAAAAAACAAGGTGAAAATGAAATGAAAGACGATGCCACCGAAACGAAAACAGCGCCAGCCATCGAAGATAAACCAAATGAAGATGGTGAGGATAATGATACAAAAGAAAATGGTTCCTCTGAGAATAATAATAAATCAATAGTGAATGCCGAATTAGCCAAAAAGGTGATGTCATCGTTTACCGGTGATATAACAAGCAATGAAAAACAAGCGGCCGATTCAAAACGTATTGTACGTGAAGCATGCGCTAATATGGGTTCATTGAAAGAATCTGAATTTGACATTCGTTTCAATCCGGATGTTTTTTCACCAGTTCGTCTTACTGGCACACTTGACACCGAACCACCAACCGACAAAGAAGAGGCAGACAAATTGGCAACGCAAGCAACACCATTCAATACATTGAAACAACAACGAAAATTGGTGATTGAAGCTGCCGAATTTTTGGTAAACATTCAAATTCCAAGTTTCGTAAATGATTGCATGAATCATGCGTCCGCACCAATGGATGGCAGCACATTGGCCGAAGCAATGCATAGTCGTGGAATAAATATGCGGTATTTGGGTAAAGTTGCCGATCTTTTTGAAAAAATTCCTCAACTTGAATATTTGCATAGAATATCGGTTAATGAACTCATTCTGCGATCCACAAAGCACATCTTCCAAGTTTATATGCAAAACACCGATCTTATAAATATGGCATCGTCGATAAGTCATTTTCTTAACTGTTTCCTAACGTCAATGAATCATCCATTGAATCCAACACTTGGACAAGATGAATTATGCAAACAAAACAAACGTGGTAGTAAAAAACGCATCACAACATCAACAGCAACGACCAAAGTGACAAACGGAGGTGGACGTGTTGGTGTATTTGGAGGCGATCAAACCTTTGAATGGGTGTCGTTGACACAAAAAACATTGTGGCAACAAATAAAACGCGAATTAAAAACATATTTCGATTTTGATCTCGGCGTTGAGGCGTCCATTGATGCTATAGTTGAAACGTACAAACTACATAAATTGACGATTTTACGAGCATTTTGCTTAAAAGTAGGCATTCAAATTTTATTGCGTGAATACAATTTCGAATCGAAAAATAAGCCGACATTCAACGAAGATGACATTTTAAACATGTTCCCAATTGTTAAGCATATTAATCCACGTGCAACGGACGCATACAATTTCTATACAACGGGACAGTCAAAAATTCAACAGGGCAACTTCAAAGAGGGCTATGATTTAATCAGCGAATCATTGAATTTACTCAATAACGTTTATGGTGCGATGCATTCAGAGAATTCGCAATGTTTACGCATGTTGGCCCGTTTGTGTTATATAATGGGCGATTTAAAAGAAGCTGTCAACATCCAACAACGTGCTGTTCTAATGAGCGAACGCGTTAATGGTATTGATCATCCATACACAATCTCCGAATATGTAAGTAATTTTAGCTAATGAAATGTTACTGTATATATTCAGCTATCTTTTTCTTTTTTTCAATAATCACACGATGTTTTTTTTTCTTCTTCTTCTCGCATTTGATTCGTATATTTATTTGTGTCGCAAAATGTTAGGCACACATGGCACTCTATAGCTTTGCAAATGGACAAATAATACCGGCTTTACGACTTCTTTATCGCGCCCGTTACCTAGCTGTATTGATCCTCGGTGATGACCATCCTGATATGGCACAATTGGATGTAAGTGTATCATATATTTTTTTATCACCACTCAGCAATCAGAAACAACATTATAAATTCTTTACGTTTTGCGTAATTCATTATTTATACAAATGAAATCACGTTTTCTCTTTCTCTCTTCAACATACGATAAGAGAATATGAATATTATATATATATAACACGCACCTAATTAAAATCAGAAAAACAAAATGGCATTTCTTATCATATTGAGCGAGAGAGATGGGAAGTGAGGGAAATGGGAAAATATCAAAAGGTTGACCAAAACATCGTGAAGAGTCAATGTGCTTTACAAGTGAAGAGTCAATTTTTTCTACAATTTGTTTTCGTAGAAAAACATATTTCTTTTCTTTTCTGTAAATGAAATTCCGTTGTTTTGATCAAGCCAAACAATTTCAATAGAATAATAATAAATTTTGCTTTTTCCTCCTCCACAGAGTAATATTGCATTGTTCCTACATGCGACCGGCGAATTCCGACATTCCGTTCGTTTCCTTGAGCATGCACTTGCGCTAAACATAAAATATCATGGCGAGAAATCATTGAAAGTGGCCGTTAGCTATCATTTGGTTGCACGCACACAAAGTTGCATGGGTGATTTTCGTTCGGCATTGTGCAGTGAAAAAGAAACCTATGCCATTTACAAGCAATTGGTAAGCACTTTATTAAATTCTAGAGCCTTGACTTAAACAATTAACTTGACACTCCTATCCGTTTATGTTTTTATTTTCTTGATTATTTTTTCACAATGAAAAATTCAAGTTGGGTGAGAATCATGAAAAAACAAAGGAATCATCAGAATGTTTACGTCATTTGACTCAACAAGCGGTGGTGCTACAAAAGAAAATGAATGACATTTGTACAACTGGAAAGATAACCATTGATTTGCCACCAATTCACATACAGCCACCGTCAATGGATTCCGTTTTGGATATGTTGAACGCAATCAATGGTATCATTTTCGTACAAATAAGGTAAGAATCGAAAAATAAAAGCAAAAAAAAAAAACTCTTTCGAAACGTTCAATAATAATTTAAATTTTGAATTCAAAAAATTATTTGCAGTCAAAAGGATATTGCTAATATGAAAAATGAAATTGAAAAACGTCAAAGAGAGGAGGAAATAAATGCTAAAGCAAACCAAAGTAGTCAACAATCGTTAGAAGCAGAAGCAACACAAAATGGCTCCGACAACGGCGAGCCAACTCTTTCAAATGAAATAAATGGCGTAGATGCCAAACCAACCAAATTGGTTGCTTGTTAGATCCAATTTTTCTTTTTCTATTTCAAAGCAAACACACAAAAAACAGACATAAGAAACATAAGTCAAGTTAGTTTTTTTTTGACGTTTTCCGCCAAAACACAAACAGAAATGAGAGAAAAGAAGTAGTAGATGAGAACAAATTTTAGGTAAATATCCGGTCGTTTGCAAAATAAACAAAAAAAAAAAAAAAATTGTGCACATGACTACAATTACAGCATATCTGTATGGTGAAGATGTTAGAGAGAAGCAAATTATAAATGAATGAACACAATAGACGTTGATAAGTTTACGTTTCGATAATACGAATGCAAATCATAACATACACACATGAAATGGTAGCAAAATATTGTTGCGCATCAAAATTTAGACAAAATAGCAGCTGGTAGTTAAAGGCGATGGTTTATGGTTAAAGTTTATGCTATGGTTTCAAACAAGTAAATGATGTCTTAAGACGATTGATGCAACAAAACATCTGAAAATCATTGCCATAATTGTTTGTATCTTTTATAAATCGAATTTATTTTGTATCTTGAAATATATGATTTTCAGACGTTACGAGCACAAACGTCACAACAAGTCGGAACATCACGAAAAATCAATCAGTACATGAAATTTTTGTTATTCATTTTTCTTTAAAACGTTAAAACATTTTGTAGACGTTCATTTTTATGCAAGAAAAAAAAATGTATTCCAAAAAATAGAAAACATATGATTAATATGTTTAACCACACCAAAAACTCTGTTGCTCACAGTCAATTGTTATGAATTAAAGGATATTGAAATAAAAAACAACAAAAATCTCATTGTTTTGGCACTATTGAGATTCAAATTCTTGTAAAATGTCGGTCAATAGTAAAATATTTGCAAAAGAACAGAATCACGCTAACACTTTTCATTTATCATCTCAAAATGTGATTGTTAGTCACAATCTAAAATTACGATACCATTGACATAAAATATGAAAGCATCAAACTCTATTGTTACCTTATTCTTGCAATCAATATATGCAGACACCCACACATAATATACCATTAAAAAATAAGCTAAACGAATAGAATTAAACAAGGGACAGAGATGAAGAAGATAAACAAACATTTGATGAAAATATAGAACAAAGATAAACCAAATTGTCCGTTAGTCATTATCTATCGGACATTGAACATAATAAATATCTGTAGTTGATGAGCCTAAACACAGTAGTTCCATAACGAACAAATTTCGGAACGATAAATATTTTAAGCTGCCTTCACCTTGTAAAACAACAAGTAATATCAAACGTGTAAAACCTTTCAATCGTGAAATGTTGACTTTGATAAAATCCACCTATTTTTGCCGTGCAAAATTGTTGAAAATCATCGTTAATGGAGATGAATTACGTTCAGCTACCATACGAACTCACATTGGAAGGTTTAACTGAGATTTTATTTCAATTAACCATAATTTGTAAAATCCATTCATTGAATGTTAAGAAATGGTTTATATTTTAACTATTACACGGCGCTAAAATCGCATTTTCGCAAAAAACTACCTATTATTTCTTATCAAATTTTCATTTCTTTCTACCTCCTTTCTGAAACCTAACCGTACTCAAAACAAATTACTCGTTCATTGTACAAATTGTGGGGGGAGTGGCGGAGATGGATGAAATTCTTCTAATTTTTGTTCGTAAATAATTTTTGCTTTGTTTGAATCGGAGGAAATTCAGTTGAAACGATGAATTGATAATATTTGATATGCAACGAAATCATGTTCGATATCATTTTTGAATGGTGCTCAAAATTCTCTTTCTTACGCTTGCAAAGCAGAAATGGCTTTTTTTCGTTTTAGCACAAAGACAAAACATCGGATATACATACATACAAAATTTGTGAGTGAAAAAGAAAAAAAAATTGGGAAAATCAAGCTGTTTAGGTGCACAGAAAACTGAACAAAAAATATATTAGAAATCGATCGAAGATTTATAAAAAAAAAAAAAACAAATAAATTTGTTTTGGGCTAAGAATTGTAGTCTGACGATAGTAGAAATTTCCGTTGTAGTGTTAGATGTTAATGAAATAATAAAAAATGAATTATTATGAAATGAATAAAAATAAAATCGATGTTTTTAATTTGGTCTTGTTTTGTATAAAATTTAAGAAATTTATTGGAAAACAGTCGTCATTTTTTTCATTTACGTACGACATAAGCTGTAGCTGAAAAAAAAATCTCTTGACAAAATTGCAAAATGTGCACAAATTGTAATTTTCATATAACTGGCAGTCACGTAGTCAACAAACTGATCACTTAGTGACAAAGAATTAACAAGTTGAGAGATAAATTTGATTGACTGAATCATCAATAAGGCAGAATAGTGTGATCCTGGTCATACTTTGTAAACGCGCGCTTTATAGCTTGTATACAACAAATCGATGATGAAACCGGGTTCTTATCATCACTTCCATCGGATCATTTCACAAATAATAAATCTCTTGCATTCATTTTCCAAAGGATCCGTCACAAATCGCATAGTGAAATTCTACAATCAGCATTTATTTTTTGTATAGAAAAAAATCAAAACATTCAGCAAATTGACTTGAATTTAAAGACCAACACGTAAAAAATCTTCAAATAATCGCTGAAATATTGTTTTTTTTTATTCGTACTTTTTCAATTTTCCTAATTAAGAAATTCCATCATTGTAACGAAATTTAATTACCAAAAAAAGGAAGAATATATATGGAATGCACTTGAATCTATCTTTTTGTGTGTATGAACGTTTGCAAGCTAGTGTCAACTTTCGCTTGGTCTTGAATCGAGAACAACTCGATTTCAATTATCACAACAAGTCGCCTTATGAAAAGCCAACAGATCACCAGGTCATTTTGGATGTGATAATCAAAAGTAAATGAATGCTTGTCTTCTCTCAGTCTCGGTCAATTTGGTCTCGCATTGAATTGCGATTTAAAAAAAAAAAAAGAGAACACGATGTTTGTTGGAATTTTTCCAGTCGAGTGTGATATTGATTCGCAATGTGGCTGATCGTAACAAGCGCACACACCGTATCAAAACTCATTACTTCTGTTCCGTTGGCAGTTTTTCGTGTAGGATCAAAAGGGAAATTTGTCGAAAATATAACGTGTTCATTGCGTTGTTGTGTCTGTTGTTTCCATCTGCCTATATACTGGATGGCATAACAATAGACGAGAAAAATATTTACTCACATTAATAATGGACTTTGACAATTAAATACAAATATCACAATCAATGTGCTAAATATATTATACCCCCCTTTAAGAATATATGCTTAGCTACCACAGATTTGGATGCTTTATTATTTCTCTTTATCATTCTCTCTCTCTCTCTCTCTCTCTCTCTTCCTTTCTACATTTGTAATCGGATTAGAGTTTTGCCATCAGAGGAACCGAATGAAAAAAAAAATGTGTATGCCACAATACGTACACGTCGATTTTCCCAAAGATAATTTTCATCGTAAGCGAAAACGTATATCATTACGAACGGAAAGAATGTCCGCAAGGCACAAGCAACGAATCCCATCGAATACAAATCAAATGCGATGTCGCGCACACGCATATATGTAGTGTGGATGTAACGCATACGCGACTTATAATAAAATCATATGGTCGGTCGGTATACTTAAACAGTCGACGACAAAGTATCATCACAGTCACAAGCAATTTCACAAAGTGATTTTCAAGCAGACGACAAGTCCTATTTTTACATTTCAATCTTAATTATTGTGATTGAAATAAATAAAAGTGTGAACGAGAAAAAGTGTTTGACACTTTGAATTGAATCCAATAAATTATTTTATTGTCAGCGGTGTTTGCGAAGCTGCGACTACGATAGAGCAATGCAACAATTATCACGAGCTGAAATTAATTCAACGGCACTCGGCAGCATTTGTCCGTGATTTATTTCCTTGTTTTATTGAAAGGAAAATCGAATTCTATTTGAAAAGTAAAAGTTAAAAAGACACATTCACATTTTTTTTTTTTTTTTTTTATTTAAAAAAAACTTTTTTATCAAACCAAAACAAAACAAATTCGATCGCTTAATTAGATAAACAGTTGAGATTGATTTGCCGATTTTTTAAATTAACGTGAATTGAATTGAAGTAATGCCAAAAAAGTGTAGCAAAGATACCGAGGGTATTCGTTACCGCACGAATGGTTTACATCAAACGTGGAAGTGGTTGCATCAAACAATTGCATTGCACGAATACCTGATTTCGATGTCAACATCTGACAGAGACATTGTCTGTATGCATGCTGGTACACATTGAGAATTGTGAAGAGCACACGAAAACACTTAGAATCAACCTCAAATCGTATTCGAATTTAATTCCACGGTGTATATTAAAACTTTTTAATAACTCCAATAATTTGAGTGCAAAGAAAAGGAACATAAACATTTTTTTTTATTGAGTGCGATCGGTGTTTGCATACTTCTAGTCGTTGAAAAAACAGCAGTTTACTCATTTTTATTAAGACTTTTGACTGATTACCAAAGATTTGGACAATTCATTTGACCGAAATTAAAAAAAAAACAAGACTTTTAAGTAAAAAAAAATTTCTATGAAAAATTTCACGTATTGAAAGTTAAGACAATTGAATATGAGATATTAAATTGTGTTTGATTAAGCAATGCTATAACGTTTTACTGCCCTGCGCTGCATTAAAATATTCATCAACATCGAAATATTAAAAAAATAAGGTGAAATTGATACGTGGATGAAATAAAGTTTTTTATTGTTTTGGTATTGATCGCACCTTGCTTCATAGTTCACATTGCGTAACCATAACAAAGAAATATAAAAAAAATTCGACAGTCTCGTAAAGTCGCTTATTGAAATACATTTTCAATTAAATAACGCATCCGTACGCGGCGATCTGATCGTTTGAAGGAAAAAAAAACGAAAACACGCGCAATTCGACGGGATCAAAGTACATAATCAAGGAGCGAACAAACAAGAAACGAGAACGACGACGACTCCATACACAGCATTTGTTTAACGTTTCATCAATAAATACGCTGTACACGAGGTCGGTGCGTTTTTATCGCTTTTCTAAACAACGGAAAACGAACGAACAAAAAAAAACCATATCGAAAATCTACGAATAACTAAGATTGAAAGTAGACGCACATATATACAAAAATGGCATCGACATTGTTCGTGAACTGCGGTACAAAAGTCCGTTCGGTTATTGGCCACCTATCGCCATTGTCTCAACAAATGAATGCTTCTAGAATATTTCAAGCGAATTATCAACGCATCAAGAAAACGAATGTTGCACATAAATACTCGACCACCACAACATTATCATCGAATGACAATAATAATTCGACCGCGACTGTGAATGGTAAAGGGAATGAAACAAACCAAAAATCAAAATCAAAATCATCGGCCATCAAATCAATTCCGGATAGTGAAATCAAAAAATCCGTTTTCATTTCGCAATCGAATGATATTTTCACAAATTTAGCACTTGAAGATTGGTTCTATCGTAATTTTGATTTAACAAATCATCATGTTTTAATGCTTTGCTCGAACGATCCGTGTGTTGTTATTGGCCGACATCAGAATCCATTCAATGAGACAAATGTATCGAATATACAAAAGGCGGGCATTGCATTGGCACGCCGAAATAGTGGCGGCGGTACTGTATATCATGATGGGGGCAATTTGAACATGACTTTCTTTACGCCACGCGAACGATACAATCGCACATACAATTTGAATATTATAACGCG
The DNA here is from genome assembly GCF_009176525.2 of Contarinia nasturtii. Lineage (NCBI taxonomy): Eukaryota > Metazoa > Arthropoda > Insecta > Diptera > Cecidomyiidae > Contarinia > Contarinia nasturtii. Next base: position 2,064,776 of record NW_022198581.1, read on the forward strand.
TGCATTGTTTCGGGAATGGGGCATCAAAGCTGATATATCAACACGCGACGATATTGTAATCAACGACAAAAAGGTAAACACAAAAATATCTACGCAATAGAATAAATGCTCATGTTTTGTTGGTTAGAACATTCTGATCAGTCAAGTACATCGTGAACAGCATATGTTTCGTTTCATGATACTACGATATTCGTAGAGTGAATGCTCGTTACGCATATATTCTATGTGTATACGTACATAAGCAACTTCCCCTAAATTTTGAAAATCCATCGGGTTTTCGTCATTTTTAAAACTTCTTTTCAATAGCTGGTTTTGTAACGAAACCTGGAAATATAAGTATACGGTTGCTTTGTATTATTACCCACTGCGACACATTCGCTATATATTCAATATGTTTGGTAAATGTATATCGGGTTATACATGGTAATATGATGAGCTATATGAAGCTGTATATTTCATCTAATACAGCACTATTTCATCATTGTCATGCCATGGAATTTTAGCGAAACAAAAAAAAAATCAAATCAAACCTCTTTGATTTGATTGTGATTTTATTTGTGCATTTCTCAAATGAACAAAAAAATAAATGAAGCAAAACACATGCTTAAAATAATTTGATTGACGTACTAACAATATAAAAATCATGCGATCAATCTACATCTCGTGCAATGCTGACTTTTCACACGCACACATATATTTACATTTTTTTTTCTTCGATACTTGCATTGTGTGAAGTCAATGTACGCACATTGTAATTAAAATATCTCCGAGCATAGTAAAAACATTTTTTAGTGGCATCTATCTTTCATTTCCTTGTGATGATTATTTGTATTTTTAATTGGTCTCTCGTCTGACATTAATTATTGTGTTTTTCTTGGTACAGATATCTGGAACGGCTGCAAAATTGGGACAACCAAATTCTTATCATCACTGTTCGTTGCTTGTCGACAGCAATAAAAATCACATCCGAGATGCTCTTGCTAAGGATGAGGCAAGTAAAAGTAACGCTTTATTCAGAAGATCATAATTTAATAATTAATATTTTCGACAGGCTGATATTGTGACAAAAGCAACACCATCCGTACGATCACCAGTTAAGAATTTAGTCGATGTTAATCGTCACGTGAATTTTCCGCAGCTTCTGTCTGCTATTGGGTAAGAAAAACGTTGTCTTTGTTTTTTTCTTCAATTTTTCGAGATTTTTTTTTAAATTTTTTTTTTGTTCTCAACGAATAGATATGAATTTCTTCGAACATCTGCAACGGAATTGCATGATGGTGGACGACATTTGATGATGAAACAACGTGGATTCCAATTGATCAATCCAACTGAAAAATGGTTTCCCGGCTTGATGGAAATTCGCGACAGTTTTATGAGCTGGGATTGGTGCTATGGAAAAACGCCAAAGTTCACCGTTCAAAAGGATCTACAATTGAAATCGGACGAAAAAGATCACAACGTTCAATTGAGTGTTTCCGTTAATGCGGTTAGTTAAATTGATCAATGCATTGTAAACAAATACTAATCATTTATATTTTTATTTGTGGCGACAGGGACTCATTGAAGACATTACGTTGAATGTACCGAACTATGATTCGATTCCGGTCGTTACGACGCTCAAGGGAACACCATATTCGGAAGAGCATCTAAACAACATTGTTATGGCATTGAAAGGTGTCAGCAGTGATAATGTTGAACACGCCATGAACCACTCCCTTTAAAATCAAGACATTTTACTTGCAATTATATTTTACACGTATCAATTCTAAACACTACACTAAATAAAACTCTCATTTTTATCACACTATGTATAATATATTATATACAATTATCAATTTTATATATTAGTTTTAGTAACATTTTATTGAATTTTTGTTTGTTTGATTTTTACAATATGATTTTTATACTTGGAAATTCAATGGTTAATAAAACTTTAAAAGTAAAATGGACAATTCAATCACTTTCATTTCAATCTAATATGATTTCTTTTTTTTAAATAAACATTTTTCTTATATTTAATCTAGTTTTGACAAGATGCATGTTTTTTTTTATTCTTTCTCTGGACCACCAATTTACATAAGCTATTTAATAAATTTGTAATCGAAACTGTTCAGGAAATATTTAAAATCGAAACTAATTGAACTCACTAGATAAATGAACGTTACTGTATTTTTTCCACAAGCAAAAAAATAATGATGAGAAAAAAAGGTATGTATATGACCAAAAAAGGTAACACTTGGAAAATATAAGAAAGTTTTTCTTATTGATTTGTACTTAACATTTTAGCTTAGATATTTATAAATAGATAAAGTGTTACAAAACCGAAAAATAGTTAACTCAGAATTATAAAATTGGTAAGTGGATGCTCTTGTAAAACAAATCAATTGATTTTAATGAATTTTCATGAGAATTATCAATACTGTAAAATAGTTTAAATGAATTCAAAAAAAAAAAAAAAACTCGAAATATACAAAGAAATTTACTCTTTATTCAATTGGCTGTCGAATTTTTTTGGTGTCTTTTTAAATTGTTTATAATTAGATTTGATATAATACCATGAATAAAACTCGAAATTGTTTATTTAAAAATGATGAAAAGTGATGACATCAAGAACTAATATCATCATATTTTACGAGACGTAGCTATCAATTTAAAAGGTTCGACATCTCCAGTCGGCTATTGATGGAGTTTATGTTTTGTTTGGCGCATTGCATGCACATTTTTGAGGAGATTTTTTTTTTATTTTTATCATAAGAATGGATGGACTTGATACTTTTTTTTATTGTCAATTCGATACGATACCTTTTTCATTTAAGTTTTTCGTTTGTCACCTGCTATATTAAAAAAAAAACAGTTTCAATTGGAATAAAACACCATTGGTTTGAGTTTAAATTACACCATTTCTTTTATTTATCAAACATACTTTCATATATATCAAATGCTCTTCTAGCAAAGTGTAAATTCGACGTTTAAAACAACTGGGATTGCTTGCTTTATTTGGCATTTCAATTAATGTGATGTAACTATTTTCTTTGAAATTATGGAATTAGTAATAAATAGAAAATAAAATAAGATTTAAGTCATGTAACAGATGTCTTCAGGAAATCAACAAAAAAAACCAACAATTGAAATGTCAGTAGTTTTCATCAGAGTAGATGAAAAAAAAAACAAATTAAAATGATGTGACTTAGAAAAAAAATATAAAAAAAATAGAAAAATTTCAGAAAAGTGTTTAGCGTAGAGACTGAATCGTTAAAATTTAAAAAAATGGAAAAAACAGAAAAAAACAAATTCAATGACTCTATGTTGAATTCGGCATGGATGAAAACTGAAAATTTTTATACTCTATTATTTAAAAGATGTGGTTTTTAACGGAGATCAGATGGCATCCATCATGATTATACCTTTTTCCCACCAATACATGTATAAATTATGTACAAACACAAACTATGATTCAGTCCGTTTTGGCGGTGAATAAACAATATTATTATTATTATTATTATTATATATGAGTCAATGTTGACATTTCAAAAGTGTGTCTGTTATTGTTACCAACAATGACAATTATTCATGACACACGGGTAGATTTTCTATCATATACAGCCAATACAGCATAAGGAATTCTCATATCAAGGTTCAATAAATATACCATATAAAGAGGCTTTAATGCAACGATGCATGCTTTGTTATGATGCAACTATTTAAAACTCAACTCAAACATATGCAATTCAATCGTCGATTACGGGAAAATCAATGAAACGATTGTTTCAGTAAATTAAAAAAAAAGCAATTTAGTTCGATGTAATAAAATAACTTTTGTGTGGTTAAATAACCGTAGCACGTTCGGCTGGAAATATGCAGAGTCGGATCTTATGACACAACTGCATGGTATCAGAACAGAGAAGTAAATCGGCAGGCAATATGTAGAGTCTGATTAATGACACAACCGACATGGAGAATCATGATTTAATGTAGAAAATCATTTGAATTGGCAGGCAATGAACAGCTCCGGAACTCACCATCAGATTTGGGTAAACACGAAGCAGAAAAGTAAGAAGAAAATTGTGACGCTGAATAGCCTCGTCCACTAGCATATATACATTTATTGAAGAGACCTATTTTGACAAATACCAACGAGTCAAAGGTATTCTTGGAGACGGTGATGAGACGAAACGCTAGAGAAATGTTCCAAGAGAAAAAACTTCAAACCAACAATAGTAAGACGTACTCGCTTATGTACTCAAACCATCGATATTCCATTCCAGCATTTATCGGTACGTCAATTAAATTTAAAATTCGGTTGATATGTGCGGGTTTTTCCGATTTGAATAAAAGATATTGTTCGATTTGAGAATGGGCTTCAATTACGGTTTGTTTGAAAATTGCTTCAGTCTCATTCTAGCGTTTGCAAAAAAAATTGACAGTAATAATACGATCCACGACTGTAACTTACGCCAATTTCCAAGATACCGCGAACGGTTTATTCTTTAAAAAGAATGTGTTTAAAATAGCGTACAGCACGTGAGAGAACAATAAACATTGTTCAAAACAATTTACACAAAACGGTGTCCGCAAAGAACAGTCAAGACTTCTATGCATTTTCCAGAATTAATTCTCTGGAATTGCTAGTTATCTTGGTTCTTTTTCTTTATATTGCTATAGTTATACGGATATACCGTATCCGAAGCATGAAACTTAACTCAGAAACCAAGAAAACCTTGTTTCCATGTTTTGTTTATTAAATATATTATGAATCAATTGGAAATGGAAAAAGAAGCTACGCAGTACTCAATACCTAAAGTACGGTTCGAATATGATCTCCGATTTAACAACTTTAAATATGATCGCAAAGAACGCTTTCTCAAGTATTGCACGAATATGAATTATTTAGATGAAGTCTAAATTGACCAAATGGCCACAAGTGACCAAAATAAATGAAGAAGGCAAGAACGCTTTTTCAAGTATTATTTAAATAAAGAATTTTCGAATAAGGTTTGAATATTAACAACGAATTTCGTATTGAACAACTATCCAACTAAGAACGCTTTCTCAAGTATTGCACGAATATGAATTATTTAGATTAAAAAATTCATCAAATATCAAGTGAGCATTAAAAAAAAGAGATACCGAAATGAATATTGATTGCATATTTTGTCCGATAACTGGGACTTAACTTGCGTCATTTTAAATTGACTAAATGGCGTGTTCGGATATCTGAAAATAATAGAAACCCACTTGAATATTTTCCAGGCTGGGACTTAAAGGAACTGACAGATTGACTATTGGATTTGGGACTGAATACCGGATTTTAAGCCATTTAAACCCAAATTTGGCATATTTATCAATAAAATGGGACTTAAGTTGTATCATTTTTAATATAAATTAGCTCAAAGAATTAGACTGGATCCATTTGGAATCAATGTTGGAAACGACTATAACTTAAGTCCATTAATTGAGAATTAAAATCGAGTTCCTTAGTCGATTGAAACCACCGCTTCATATTTTGCAGCAAAATTATCAGGCACAATGAAATCGTGTTTTCGGTAGTCTCCAGTAACATATGTACAGATGAATAAGTCCAGCGAATGCGATTGCTGAAATTATATTGGTTTAGTGGATCGTAACAAATGAGTGAAAATGAAACGTCTCAATGACATGCTCACTGAAATTAAATGAACGCTTTCTCAAGTATTGCACGAATATGAGTTGTTCAGCGCTTCACAAAACTCGATATGATAAAACAAAAAGTAGACTCTAAAGCAAAGACAACGATAAGGGCTTAATCGTTGCTTAGAACAAAATAAATGCCAGAAACAATTTAAGGAATATTTAAAATTAATATCTCAAGCGACAAATGAAAACCCACTTGAATCAAGAATTTGTCTTATTCGTACATTTAAAATTTCAAGAAGCTTTTTATGCGGGAAAAATTTGCTCCCGATTAGTATTCGTTTATAGAATTTGAACATAACGTTATGTAACAGCCAGCGAGTATCACGCAAAGCTTGTGTATTTTTTTTAAATTTAAACTATTGGCTAGTTTTTTTTTTACTTATTTTAAAGACTCGGAGAATTTAGACCATGCGGATATATTTATGTAATGGATGTTTTCAAATATATACAGAAGAGCTCAATTTAATATTGATTCGTTCATTTATTGGGTGTGCACAACAATATGGACAAAATTATTGAAGATGGACGATAAATTTGTAGCGATTACCATTCAACAATTTGTTGAAAGTACACTCGTGTTAATGTCAATTACTAAACATTCACAGAGTATTCACAATCCAAAATTAATGTATGAAATTCATTGCCTGCAAAATTCGGTTTCAGTATACCCTCTAATTGCTTGCTTTGTTTTGTTGATTTATACCAATTGGATGATACCGAATTGCCGTAAGAGTAGTAGTGGTGTTGCATAACCATCGAATCCATTTGAATATGGATTCTCTTGATTATTGAAAAGTTCAACTTCCTAATCGCTGAAAAAGCTGAATTCCTTCGGAAAAGCCTTGATTAGATACTTGGATGATACCGAATTGCCGTAAGAGTTATAGTGGTATGGTATAATAATCGAATCCATTTGAATATCGATTGCCTTGATTATTGAAAAGTTCAACTTCCTAATCGCTGAAAAAGCTGAATTCCTTCGGAAAAGCCTTGATTAGATACAATTAGATATAACTTATCATCCCACTTATTGTGAGAGTTGTTATTGTATGGTACAACAAACAAATTCAGTTGAACAGGAATTAATCGACAATTGCTTGCTTTGATTTCATCACATGATTGATTAAGCCAAAAAGACCGACATTTGAATACAAGAAATGTTATTGTGCGGAAATGACTCAGATGCATCAATTAGTTTGGGCAATTCCGTGCCGAAAATATATGAATGGATTGGGTCGTGGTTGAAACTCTTGATGATACACTTCAGACACACTTTCTCTCCAAAGATCTTGAAAAACGTCATGAAAAAAGAGATGTAAGAAATGTGTATTTAAACTCAAAAATTATCTTGGTTTTGTTGCACGCCGTCTATCTGCACATCGACGTCGTTTTGTACGGTTTATTGAACTCAAAAAGAGTTGCGTCATTATTCTTTTGGTCGATAAACGGATGTGAACATTGTGCATACAGTTGCATCTGAAAAGAGAAAATATAAAAAATCATGAGTTGAAAAAATAAAATAAAATGTGTGTTCGAAGAAACCAAATTCAATTTATGAAAAAAAAAAATCAATAAATTTTTTAATAAATGCCTGTTTAACGTACCAATTGCGTGCTTTTTTTTGTTTCAATGCTGATTAGTGAGTTGCATGTGTGCTGGTTTCCATATGTTTCCACAACAATGTTTTTTTTCTTATCTACTTTAACATTTGTTTGCTTTAAGCCATATCACATTTATTCTTCGCAGATGATGCCGCCATCTTTCAAAATACAAAAAAAAAAGATAAGACACAATCAATATTTGAAAATCAATCGGTATATATCACCTTACAGTACTTTAAACACAAAACATAAGACGAAACAAAAACTTATTACACAAGAAACTAACCGTTTATTCGACGTTATGATTGCACGCGGCTGGCTTCCATATTGGATCCAAACCGTTAACAGTGGTCGGCGACCACGTTTCTCGACGATGTGCAAGCGTGCATCTGCTTGAATTGTCTCTTATGTGCGCATCAAACTGATGACGATGGTAAAGAACAGTTATGTTTGCGTCCAAAACCAATTGCTTGGCAACCGCTATCTGTAAAACAAATGAAACACACTTTATTATAATTTCATATTATAAAAAAATACATTCGAATTATTCAAAATATAAAGATTAAAATAGGCAAAATTACATGTCACACCAAAACTCTAAAACTCAATTGTTCATTAAAAAAAGACACTCGATTGTACTTTGAAATGTAAGTGCTAAATGGATTTGTGAGCAAACCAGTTTTTCGCTAGTTTTGCCTTCGTGTGCATAAGAACCCAACCACACCAAATGATACTTATACTTATCTATCGAAACGGTTTTTGTGACTGTGCCTTTACATATGTATATTGGCGCTATTGAAAAAAAAGCAACAATTGTAAAATCGTTAACGAAGAACTAATATTTGGTACCAGCTTTTACCATGGTATACATTTACGACGAAATGCGTCGTACATACGTTATTATTCTATAAAAAACCATGTGACGATCCAATCTGGATGTATTTTGTATTGGCATAAAAAATAATGTGACCGTTGAGGTCGTTTGAAAAGAGACAATGAAAAAATAAAAAAACAGTATCGCTAACCTAATGAAGCAAAACTCATACACACAACTTCCGATTTTTCTCTTATTTCTCTTTTTGTCGCTGTTCTTAGTTCAATCGTTTTATATGAGATACAGTAAAACTATTCATACATATATGTATGGATAAAGCGAACAAACCACAACTATAAATTATATATCCAATTTTATTCATATATAGAGGCAAAAACGGTGTGTGCAACGAGAATAAAATATCAAATTGGCTCTATATTTGAGTCATTATTATTGAATAAAGTGTCGCAAGAGACCACAGTTCACTGATGATTCGACATGATGAAATAATATCTATTTAGTCGCAATTTATAAAAATACAGTGGAAAATGAGTTTGAATAGAATAAATTTACCACATAATTCATTAGAAATTATGATGAAAATTTCGTCATAAAATGCATTGTTTAAAATGAAATATAACGTGTTATGGTTTTTTAATGGTATGAATTTATAACCACATGATATCATCACAGGTAAAAAAAAAATGTGGTGTATTTTTAAACAGAGAGACAACGCAATCGAAACGAAAATTCAATAAGTGTTGGAAGTGAGATTAACTGTAAAGTATGAAAATGCAATATGTTTGAAATAATTTTTAATTTGAAATTTTTACCGATTTTGTTAGAAATTTTAATGGGAAAACAAGGGAAACAAAACATTTCGATTGAAAGAAACCCCAATGAATTGTAAAAATAAACTTCTTTCCCATCGAAACACGATTCTATTTTTAACTACATAAATAATTTTGCGAAAAAAACACAACACAAATTACTTACTCTGTTTCTGTGTGCACAAATGCATGTTTCTCTCCATTTGGATGGGAAACGATGCGTTCGTAGCAAAAGCAAACTCACTAATAACTCGAGATTTCAGAATCTCTTCAACATGTACGCTTTCGTTTGCGCCTTAGAATGGTTTTGACACATGTACATGACACAAGTGGTGACATCTCTTTGAATTTTTCTTACCCATATTGATGCAGTTCGAAAAACAAACAACAGCATCGGACAACATTTCGAAACAACACTTTTTAATTTTATTATATAAATATTTGTTTGTTTGTTTTTTTTTTGCTCTCAAAACAATTACTAAAAAAATTTCGGCATTGAGAATATGCCAACTACAAATTTCTGTTTTTATTCTCAAAATGATACGCTTATTTTGTCTGATTTCCAGTGTAGTTTTGTCGTTACATTTTATTTCAGTATTACATAAATCTCGATACGATTTTGAAAATTGTTTATTTTTTTATTTTTATTTTTTAAATAAATACAATGACATCCGTTTGTAATGGTTATAATTTTTTATTTCATTTTTCTCATTAAATTTGTATGTTTGTCGTTCAGATTTAAAATTGTCTATAAGATGAGAGTATGTCTAATTTTTTGGTTGGTTTCTGGTTTTATCATCATTTATCTTCTCATATTCAACTAGAAGACTATACTAAATTCATGTTCCATTATTTTCCATTTACTAAGCTTACATTTTATTTCATTTTGTGTTTGTCCTATGTTTTTGATCATTCGCACTACTGTATCCTTTAAATTAGTAATTTCAATTTAATAACTTTATTTAATTAATTTGCTAAAATATATTTTATTTTTGTACATGTTCAAGGGGAGGGAGAGAGTAAGAAAGAAGAAGAGAAACCGTTCGAAAAATGTACGTTTTAAAAAAATGAAGGGAATTTAATGCTAATATAAACAATTTTGATATCATTGTGCAGAAATCTTTCCGAAATGAACGTAATTTCGTGAAAGAGTTATGAATTTAAATGTATAAAGTTCGATTCACTTAGAATAAAAGAAATGGCATTCCATTGGAAATGCATTTCGGTGAATGCAAAAGATGACGAAGTAATACGATGACGAAAAGTAGAAAAAGGAATGCAATTTTAAAAAGAATGAGTTATGTTAGGTTTGTTAATTAATCAGCTAAATAGGAACCAGCCAATTCTGCAAAGATTTAGTTTTTCTTTAGAAAAAAAAAACGTTCACTTGTCATTTTTATTTTCGAGATGCCTTTTTTTTTGTTAGAAAAAGTATGATAGTAAAAGAGTTTATATAAAAATCTACATTTCATATGTTTTGTAATTGTACCTTAATTTTGTCTTTACTTGCTCGGTGGCGAATTCTATCAATTACATTGCATTGTCTTGACGGGTTTTTTTCTGTGATGAAATATTTTTTGCGCTTGAAGACGTGTCAAAATTCTGTAAGCCCTTATCACAAATTAATAATTTAAAATTATTAATTATGGATGTGCTTGCATTTGGATGCATTGAAATTTAGCTGCACCATAATTGAATTGAATTCAATTAGAATTTTGATTGAACATTTCAACGACTCTTCGATGTCGCAATGTGTGTATCAAAATGAACAAGACATTGTTATTAAGTTAATCAAATGGCATTTAATTTGATGTTTATGCTCATTGCAACGGTTTGCATTCCGTATCGTTCTAATTCAATTCGAATTGATTGATACATATATAAGGGTATATTATCTACATCGTTTGCAATGTCCGGAATTTCAAATATTTTCGATGAAATTTATCGATTTTATATTATTGGTCAAGTCCAGTAATACAGTCTAATAAAGTGAAAGTGCTGGCGCGTCAATATGTACATAGTTTCAACTCGATCAATAGCCAAGGAATTCAATACAATGCAATGTAAATGCAATTGCATTTAATTAGAGTTCAAACATTGTCCGACTGCTTTTTTTTTCCTCTCCGCAAGTTAAATTCATTTCATCAATAAGTCTCAATAAATTTTTGATTGACATTCTCAAATGGTTGTATGTGTGTGAGTCTATTTTCTTTTCGGTGTGTGTGTGTGTATGTATCTATATTCTTTGAGTTTTAATAACAATAGAAATTTGTCCGTCACTTATATATTATGTATATTGTTGTTTTTCTTCATCTTTTCATTATTTAAAGACCGTGTTGTAAAAGATATGTACGGATAAAGATGTTATAAGAGATTATTTGCGAAATATGTACGAGATATTTTCGATTTGGTTTATTTGATATTGTTTTTGATTGAATAAACACCATGGTCGATTTGAAAATATTATTGCTATGTTTGTTTTTTGTAGTAACTTTTCGCTTGTATAAAAACATTTAGTTGAAGAAAAAAGAAAACCGTGTGTCAATGGAATATATTTTGTTTACATGACCGATCACCGCATTAACTCACAACAAAATGGAATTGTGAATGTCACAATGTGCGTGTAATATGTAATGTGCATTATTATAAACAGTGCATGCACATAAACAAAATACCGCAACATTATTGATGAATTTCAAATGATCAAAAGAAAAATGCAAATAATCGGCGATACATTATCCATTGAAATGAACAGAAAAAAAAAACAATTTGTATAAATCTTAAATTAGTTTTGTGGTTATCACGAGAGAATAGATCTTTAGAGAGAATTCTTTTGAATTTGTGTTTAACTAGTGCTCGATCGAAATTCATAAATTTCTCCAATCAGTCCAGATTATGTAAGCGAATGCACTTTAGCTGACAAACAATTGTGTAAGACGAATACAACCGGCTTTGGGCAGCATTCCATATCGAGCTCCTGCAAAGATGGACGAAATCATTTGAATTTATATTTAGAAATGCCAACCTTGTAAATACATACAATTTCGCCTTCGTCACCGCCAAAGTCCAAAAACAGCATTCGATTGCCATCATCAGCAGATGATTTGAGCTTCTCAAATGTATATGACCAAATCGTTTTTGCTGGCGATCCCAAACTACTATCAACCAATGAAAATCCACGATCCAAATTCACCAACAACTGACATGGTCGATTCTATTTTCAAAAAAGAAGAAGTTAATATTTTTCAATAAAATTTATGCAGACATTTTGATTTCACGAAACAGTCGATAGGAACCAGATAACATTTTGATTTTATTTTTCCTACCTGATATAAACATCTGAATGAAAATTCTCGTTGATAGTTGATGGCATTGTGACTGCCTTGTACCAACGCTCGAGCCCAAGCAGCCATATCACGATGTGTTTCAGATCGAAACCAATGTGTTATTATACCACGTGGTGTACCACATCGCACACAAAATACCGTCGATTGATTTTGCTAATTAATTTCAATCGGATGAGAAAGAGAAAATGAGTAAAAAAAAGAGACGGCGATGAAAAAAAAACGGAACAAATATGTTTTATGCACACATCCGTATACATGAAAGCATTTAAAGTACATGTGCACATTGAGCCTTACCGAGCTTGAATTAACGGTTGAATTGTTGCCCGTTCCGGCCAATCGTGTTGACGCTAATGGTGAATTTTCAACCGGTTGATTCCATGCTTCCATTGACCACGGCGCACTCTCATATATCCTATAACAAAATTCAATTATCAAAGTGCAAAAATGAGAAAAACACAGCAAAAACATTAAAAATGTTTAACGACAACCATAATAAAAAGTGTTTTTTTTTTCGTGGCATGAAATAAAAAAAAAAAAAACAAAGAAAAAAATAGTAATGGTTGCGTATTCTCGAATAGGTATTTACAATGACATAAAACAAATGTCCATTAGCGATTAATATGAACATTGAACATGTACACAGTCGTCGAGATTTTTTTTTTTTTGCATTTAGTAGAAATTTCCGGTATTTTTACGATTTTTCATTTTCAAATGCTTCATGATTTCATATCATTTTCCATTTTCATCTTATTCATTGATTCACAACGTGATTCTATTTTACCAGAGGTTTCACATACGATACACACATATGATTATTATTTCCATTAGTGACATCAAATAGATCCTTTTTTCTGATATTTACGAAATGGATATTGTTTTACGTTTTGTAATGTATATTTCTGAAGCTAGTTTATAAATTGTTAACGATGACATAAACTTTGGTGTGTTTTTTTTTAACATGTAAGTTTACTTCACTTCAGTGAAATCAAATAAGATCGTTAAAATAAAAAGGAAATTAATTTTCATTTATACACCTGCACAACATGAAATGAACTTTGACGTTTTTTTCTTTTAAATTTCTATTATTCTTCGAAAGATGAGAATAACTTTAATATTGCTAAACATACTTTTTGATCAGGGGTCTCATTATGCCATATGATACCCCCTCGAAATTGAAAACCTTTTCCTTCTATTTGCGAGAAACTATATTTGGATTTGCTAGGGTTTTTTGTTCCGAAATAGAGTTTACTCTAAATAACTTTTGAAAATATCTTTCTATTTCCTCTTCAGTTCTTTCCAAATTAAATAGAATGAGATTTTCTTGCCCACCCCCCGCAATGACCTCATAAAACCTCTACTTCTGAAAATAGGCTTCCAAAATTGAAGTGAATTATTAAATATTTTGCTATTATCGGAATAATTGTATGAAAAAACAGATAATTTGTTGGAAATTGTGCCATGCATCTAGATAAATATTCATTTGGAAAACCCACACACACACACATTCCTTTCAATATTTTCATTCAAAATATGCGCTTTCTATCGATCAACTTTTGAAAAATCTAAATCGTTGTTATTATTCAATTGAAGTGGAAATGTGTCACTGAAATAGTTGGTGTTTTATTGTGTATATCGCTTTGGGGTTTGTTGTTCTTGTTTTGTCATTGTTCGAAAATGTCGACAAACGAACTGAGTGTTGTATAATTTAAATATGTAAAACTTTTAACTTTGATGTGAATACGTCGTTTGTTAATCAACATCATTAACAATGGAACCGATAAATTCCAGTTCAAAAAACGACATTACACTTTGCCGCCCCACATGGTCTTTTAACATTCATTTGGGTAATACGGAAATTGCAAGCGCATGTTTAAAAAAAACATTATTATTGAATTTATTTTAAACGAGGCTAATTTCATTGCACATTCATTGTTTTGTATATGGTGTAAAATATCGAAATTCGTAGATAGATACAGCGACTAATTCGAGGCATCTTTTGAAAGCCATTGTATCAATAACTATATTTCATAGCTTTTTCCATAATGTGTGTCACGAGGTGTCTATGTATGTAACATGTTCATCGCATTTAGTGAGGCATAAATGGTTTGAAAGTTTTACCGTGCGCACACAATTTCCATATCACTCGTTCCATTTCAATATTCCCATTAATTTGTGATAATTATTTTACAGCATATGATAACGTTTCGTTGGATTTACTTAACGTGGAATGTTTAAATCCATTAATGCTATTGTCGTTCACAAGACCTCACCGCACAACGATTGATGATCAATTTAAAATTACAAACACTTTATTCAATTAATGCTATATAGTGTAATGTTAAAATTTCATCATAAACTATTCCGTCTAATGAGCGACGCAAAGAAAGAGTAAGATTATTTAAGCCTTCGACAGTGGTGTCACTCACACGCACATACGTGCAAAGTGCCTCATCGCGATGATTGTCACATTCAAACTACGGCATATCTACATATGAAGCGCCAATTTATCAGCATATTCATCGCATTATCAGAGTTAAAAGACAAAAGCCATGAAAGTCTCACGTAATAACAATGTAATTTGATTGATTTCATTTATCGTTACGAACATAAGCATACCAGCCCACATTATGTACATTGACATTTTTTGTTCTTACTTCAACAGCTTGTCAATATTACACACGTGATTCAAGAAATATTATTCATTAGCTTCAAATATTGTGTGCTTGATTTTTATAGAAAGAAAACAATTTTTGATAATAAACTGATATCAAACTAGGATCAAAGGCAATGAATGGCGTTGAGAATAAAAAAAATCGCTGGAAAATGTTCATGTTCATTGTTGTTTGACCACTTTAAAAGAAATGTCTTATGGATGCAATACATTAAGCTTTTACATTTGGTTTTTTGTTCGCATTCGCGCTATTGTTATTTTCATTCTTTTGGTTTGGGATTTTCTTTCATTTTTAACATTCATTGCTTTTTTTTATATAAATATGGGTATGTATTAATTTTCTGCCACGAAATAAAATATTGGTTTAATTTTCAATTGATACTCGGCTTTTCCTATCGCAAAATGTCAAAAAAAGCAATTAAAATCATAAAAGTATTTTCCATTTTAAAATGATGAATGTTTGAAATATAAAAGAGTGTATTCATAATGACTTACCGCAATTCACGGTCGGTGATGGCAACGAAGACGGCCAACCACCGATCCAAATCATCTGAACTCTCCGAACTCGATTGACCGTTTTGCTATATATATAAAAAAAAAATTATTTTGAAATTGGCAAAAGAGAATGAGGAAAAATAAATAAAAGGAATGGAAACAATTATTCATAAAATGGTTGGATTTCATTGGTGAAACACATTCCGAATTGATTGTGTCAATGAAAAACGATGCAAAGACAGAGAGAAAATAAAACGCACACATCGAATGGTTCCGTTTGTTGTTATTTTAGGCTGATCAAATGAATAATGGATTTGATTTAATCGAATCGTGTACGTGGTTAGCATAAATATTGCATGCGACAAGTATAAACTGAACCAATGTGATAATTTCTTTTTATGGTTTCACTGAAAATTAACCACTTCAAATCAAGCGAAATGTTCATTTTTACGAATGTTCACATTCCTTTTTTCATATTCCCTGTCTCTCTGTGTGGGTGGTTGTGTGTCTGAATTATCCTTTACATGGTACGTTTTTATATGGAAATGAATAATTCGCGTTTGGTAGATAAATAAAAATGAAATCGCAGTGCCATCACATTGGGTTAAGAATAGACCAGAAAAAGTAGATTAAAAAAAATGATATAACTTTTGAATGAGGTTCAGTACACATTGGTAAAGAAAAAAAAAAAAAACATACCAAAGCAATGAAATATGCAAACCCCCATGATTTTTAAAAAAGCGGTCAAATACTAATGAAATATGGTCGAGCATTTGACCAATTCACAATCAGTTTGAAACGATGAGATACGCTTCTACATTTTCTTTTTTGGATTTTCGTTTTGAATATAAATATTAATAGACGTGTGCATTTGCAAAAAGAAAAAAGAAGAAGAGAAAGAGAAAAATGTGTATAAATTACCTGTTCGTTTCCGACTCGACGACTCAACCAGCCGATATGCTTCAATTCGCCAATAAGATTGGAGAGAGCCCGGTTTGCATCAACTAATGCTCGCTGTGCACTACGTGCAATTGCCGAATGCAATGCATTGAACCATGCCAATGCCTCTTGTGAATCCCCAGCACGTAAAATGCACGAATGTATTCCATCCGGCGAATGAAGTTCGATGCAACGATTTTCTGCCGAATGCATAAGAAACAAGTTAAAAAAATATATTTATAGAAAGAGACAGAGAGAGAGGATATTTGTATCAGAAATGGTTTGCCATCACACTAAATCATTTTTGAAATTGCAATTTGAATAAATCTGAGAGGAGAAAGCTTAAACGCGCTGATGTTCATTATTAATCAATCTCAGATTCTTCGGAAAAAAATTTATTGTGTACACGAGAGAGCTTTTTTTTCATACACTACACAAAGCTAGTTTTTTGTTCGTATTCTTTTACTTCGCCATCATCAAATTTCGTTCGAATCCATAGATGTAAATTATAACCGTTGGCATTTTCAATATTTTTCAACGGTTAATTTTAACGAAGGAAAAATCCATTCAATTTAGACGACTTTTGAATAAGACTCATTTGTTGTGAGAAAAAAATTTCCAGTCTTCACTCACTTGATAATGATACGAAAAAAATGGCCGTACTGCATTTTGTTTCATAGTTTTCTGTAAAGTATTACCATTAATTAAAAAAGCTGTTGTAACATATGCAGAATTGTCAATATAAAAAAGTTCCACAATCCGAATTTACTAGTTATTGATTTCCCATCAAAGTGGGGATAATTACAATATTGTCTGACAATCATGATTGTACTTAAGAAAATTGCAGAAAAAGTTTGACTTTTCTCAACTTTGGTTTTGACAATTATGTTGACATAACAAAATGGAAAAGAATATATATATTTATGTGTGAATTGCGAAGGAGGAGTAGGCGAAGAATTCACATTTAGGTAGGAGTATGCATCAAACAAAAAGAGTAGAGAAAGTTCGCATTTTCATCATAAAGTATTTTAAATGGTAAAAGCCTTGTGTAGTGTTCCATTCATTAAATTGATATTTTGTGTATGCAATTTAATGGAGGCAAATGTCTGTGTTACATTATGATTTGAAAACCTTTCAAAGGGTTGTTTAGCATGATGAAAATCTTGTAGCACACTGAAGCATACGTCAAATTGACATGAATTCAAATCGTTTGGAAGAGCAAGAATGCGAAATGTGTGTGCACGTTTTTCTTTCCGTATATTTTTTTTTGTTTGGATTGAAATTGCATTGTCTGTTTCATTTTCACACATTTCATGGGATCGAGAAAAAAAAAACACAAACAAACAAACAAAAAATAGCGAACTATAGAAAAAGCGACGAGTCGAACAAAATCCGCCGGCTGCAAATAAACGGAAGGAAATCAATGAATAAATGAAATGAAAAACAACACGCCAAACAAACCATTAAGTCGAAAGCGACGTGTGCAACTTTAGCTGAAAAAGAATGTGTGCTCTCTTTTTCTCCGCCGAAATGTAGCAATCACAGCCATTTTCCATTAACATAATTTATGACACAGTGCGTGCCATGAAATCAAATAAACACTGTGTTCGCTTAAGGGAAAGCGGAAAAATGCCGATTTTTTTGTGGTATATGAAAAAAATTTGGTCAAAAATATTCAACTTAACGCCACTCGAGATGGTGTTATAATGAAATGCAAAGAAGCAAAGGAAAAAAAACACATCGCAGCTAAAATAGTTCCGAAAATACAGTCGATTTTCCACAGGGAGCACCACATTTACTACTATAACAGAAAAACAAGCGAGATTTGTTCAAACCAAAAGCGGTAATCATGGTGTGATTGGCAATTTTTTTTTTATCGCTCATCCGCGAAAACTGGAAGGCAATTTAATTTTCTTCGTTCTGCTGTTTTGAATAGTCTTTTTTTATATCGTCTGGTGTAAATGCTGCTGGTTATACGTACCTGGATCATGATATTTGAGATTTCGTGCTAAATGTGTCAGTTGTAATGGTATGTAGCGTGTATCGGCCCGTGGCGGACTTTTTGGTGCCGATGGTGGTGACATTGATTTCGATGATGTGTTCAGCATATTTGAACCATTTGGATTAATCAACGGACACAGAAAGGCTTTACTTAACTCCCATCCAACCTCCGATATAATGCTTGCTTTCCGAAAATATGGTGTCACTTCTTGCAAAAACTTAACTGCATTGAGAAGAAACAAAATAAAGAAATAAAATTACACGAAGGAAAAATAAACGGTGAAATGCAATTGTTTACTGTTCAATCAGAAATCGTATATTTTAACGTAGAAAGGTGAGACACTCAAATTACATGCGATTGAATTTCAACAATGGGCTTCGATTTCAATGCATTCTCTTTCATTTGCCGTTGCCGTTGCCATTGTCATATGGCCAGAGAAACAAAAAAAAGGAAATACTCAATTCCTTTCTTTAATGAATTCAGTTGCGTTTTCGGACCATTTTCCACTTCATAGCTAAGAAAATTGCACTTAAATTGAAATATCTCGTGATTTTGACAGGTTTTTCATTTTTTCTTTTCAAAACCATTCGAATTTTTTTCTTTTGGATCTTGCAGTTTTCGTGTATTCTCATGGCCCATTTTCCATGAGCATAAATAAATGAAAAGGCTTCTCGAAAGCATTTTCGTCAAATGGAATCATTCGTTTTCAGTTGTTGTTGTTGTTGCATTTCGATTGCAAATTGATAAAAGTTCCAACAATGAAACAACAATATACATCTCTCGGTTCTTCGTTCGTTTGTTTGTTTTTGTGGCAGTTGTCCATTGCACATTATGCATCTTAATTTACAACAAACCACAAAGGAGTCGATTGGAAAAACAGCATCACGTTTTTTACATTTCTGATGTATTTGAGTTCGTCGGAGTTATAAAAACCATCATTTTTCTGCAATTGTACAAACGATGAATGCCGCGAATGAAATGCGGAGCATTGCACAGAATTAGTGTGAGTAAACTGTGTGTTGTTCGAGAACTTGCCATTTTTTCGACATTTTTTTCCTTTATTTCGGCTGCTTTGATTCATCTGTGTTTGTGGTACATTCATTCACTAACAAATGGTGTTGTCGTCGTCGTCGTCGTCGTTGCCGTTAGTTTTTTTTACATTGTCGTCGGTCTTTGACTGCCCGCAAGTTTCTTGTGAGGCTGATTTTCGCGTGCACATACCAACTCTGAGCCATAAATATTACCACATCATTCCTTTTCATTGTTGGTACAGTTCTTTTTCTTCTTTTCTCCTTCACTTTCTCTCTTTGTTCTACTTGGCCCATTCTACTTTTTAAATTTTAATTCATTTTTTTTTGTTCGTGATAAATTCTGACCATTTTCAATGCGAAACACAGATCATGTTGATGTTTACTTTTTTTTTTTAAACAGTCTATGCGTGTCCATTCTCCATCGTCAGCACAAAAAAATCGCCGCACGCATTCAAATAACACTCACGTTTTGCATACAGAAAAATGACCATCCTACAGATGCCTGGTGTGGTATTTTTTTCACCAGTGGTCACATATATTTGTCCGTAAGCCGTTATTTTTTCACGCTTTTTTGTACTCGATCATCCAGAAGCTTAGCTTCGTAACAGTCATGTACATTTGGACAAATTAAGAATTATCATTGAAAATAATTCATAATTTTATGAGCTGTAAATGAGCACACAACGTGTGTGCATTTATTTAAAATTAGGCGCAAATTACGTTGAGTGTAAAAAAAAATGCGAGAGAAAAAAAAATGCATGATGCGCTATTTTTTGCTGCATTAAAATTGCACTTTTGAAACGTTTCAGAATGTTATTCACATTAATTATTGAATTAAACAACATTTTAAGTGATTCCCAATAGGAAACTTATTCCATGTTGGGCTGAAAGTAATTCATATGTTCCACTTTTGAATGGAAACAATTCACGTTTTACTTTTCCGCACACCTAGTGTAGGAAAGGTATTGTATTAGGCCAAAAAATTAAAGTCACCCCAAAACAAGTTTTCTATGCATATTTCATGTAGAAAACACGATTGAAGATGATTTTGGAGCATATTTATGTGCGTCGCTGTGTGTGATGTGTCCTGTGTCCTGTGGCGTGCAAAATTTGTTAACACAATAAGTCTTCTTCCAAAAACTCAATTCAAATTCTGACTTTATTTTTTGAGTAATATCTGTTGACCGGTGTAATTTTTTTTGGTCCGAATGGAGTACCCACCTCCATAAATTTTTTGATCATTTTTCAACCATTTTGGTGACACGATGGTTTCTTGCTCAGACATGAAATTCAAAATCTGACTTCACGGGATAATTGGGCACTACGAGGAATAGATCTGGTCATATTTTCAGCAACATTGATTGATCGGTGTAAAACTTAGACTCTGAAGAGGCACTTATAAGAAAAATGCCTTAAAATGATATTCTTTCAATTTGAACACTGAAAGAATGTGTAGTTTTTTGGCACGAGAAACCCGAATCTGATGTTAGTTTTAAGATGCAATCAATCTTTCACAGACTTTTCATACAAAAATCCACAAAAATTTCATTTGTATGAAAGACATGCCTTTGTGGTACCGTAATGATGTGACTCTTTGAACAGGCTGTTTTGTTTGATTGAAATTTTTTTTGTGTGATTATTTATTTTGATAAGAAAATAATATTCATAAGTTTTCACTGTAATTTAAGTTACTGCAACCATACATAGACCATAATTTCAGTTTATTCCCAAAATTTCGGTTCCATGCGGAAAAGTCAGCTCGTGTACGTAAGCCTCTTTATTTTTTCTATTTTTCGGTTCAAAGAGTTGCGAGCATGTTTCAGACTTCGCCATTACTAACCTACGAATTTTGGCCAAATGGTTATTACGATTAATACGGCTATGAAATTCAGTTATGCTTGAGGCTTTCCTAATAAATTCAGCTATTCGCTGCTAATTTGACACAGTATTTATTCAAACGAAGCATATTTTTTGCATATATTTTTTTTCATCAGTTTTGTATGTCGATCGATTCAATTGACAAACAAAATACTGTGGAAACAAAATCAGATATTTTCCATTCGCACTGGAGTAATTATCAGCAATAAAACACACAGAGCGGGCATGAATAGAGAGGGTAAGTAGAGGGGATGAAAAATTGGTTGATTTCCGGGCACTGACCAAAACGGAGAGCCGGACAAATAGCTTTAAAAACAAAAATACAATTTGCATTCGAAATTCGTTTTTGAAACTTTCCGTTCGCATTTTTTATTCGACCGGTTGGTGTGTAGTTCATATTTGATGATTGTCGGTTGCGAAATTCTTTATGTGAATGCCGTGTATCAGCTACGTGAGAATAATGCATTGACAATAGTGTCGGCTCTCTTTTACACACTCTGTGTGTGTCTCATGTATAGACAACATGTTGCGGTGCCATTGCACCGTATGAACATAGATTTTCAGCAAAATACTGGAAATATTCTATTGAGTCAGTGTTTGCACGATAAATCAGAGGTGTTCCTTTTTTTATGCAATTTTTGTCAGCTCTAGCATATACAAAATTTGTGCATAATATCATTTAGGCGAGTAAATTCAACAATGGCAAAGGTAAAATGTGTGTTTTATAGTAATTTCAAGAATTTTTTTTGTACTTCGCTCTTAAACTCAATGAAAAAATTATCGCGAACAAGAGTTAAACGAACTAAAAAAAGAAGAAGATTGAAAATGGATTATAAATCTATAAAGATCGTCCCTACTTTAACGTTTGAACGTTTGAAATGTTTCATGTGTACAAATTAATATCTAAAATCAAGTGCATATGATCCACTGCACTTGAATGACACAGTCGTTGTCATTGCTTTGGTTTCTAGTTCTTTATCCATCATGTTTTATGTGCAGGTTGCCTTTCTTCCATTTTTCACTTTGATAACGCTTTTAATCTTGCCGAATGGCATTTCCACTTTTTGAAGAAAGATTTTTCGAGATTTTTTTCAAACTACCCTTGTGGAAATATTTCGACTTCATAGTCGACTAAAAATTGACTAATTTGGGACAAAAATAGCTGATATATCAGCCAGCTAAAGTTAACTATAAGTGACTATATGCGTCTTCGTGTAATTTGAGTTGAGAAATGTCGACTGTGTAACTATAAGTATATGAAATTGACTTTTGTCAACTATGTTGACTATAATAACTTTTAGTTGACTCTGAAACATAACCGACTATATTCGATTTCAATCATCTATTGGTAATTTAAACCGAATAAAAGTGATTAAAATTGACTTAATTTATAGTCAGTCAGTCATTTTTTTTCCACAAGGGTATCTATTGATATTTAAATAAAATCTCTCAATAGATAGTTTTACTTTCCCCAAATGCTCACGGATCCCTTTAGTTGGTGCAAAAAGCTGTTATTGACCAAGTTTTTACAGAAATCAGTTAAAAAGCAACCAAATAATCAACTCTGTAGTAGAGCAAAAGGTATTTTTCAATCAATTCCAGTTGAGAAAATAAAACTTCTCTCGAAGCCGATGAAAATTGTGCTAGAAGAATTACGCAAACTTATGGTTAAAGAAAAAGTTCAATTCTATTGCTCGAAGCCAACTAATTTTGGACATGAAACTAACATTTAAACGAATGTTTCGGAAAGATTAATATTCGGACGAGCGCTTCGCCATAAATTCTAATCCATTTTAAATAGCACCAAATTCATTTTATATCCAAATATTTTGAAGATGTTCAAACTGTGCGACAAATCAATTCACTATTAAACCGATTTTTGAAGTATTAACTGAAGTTTCCGGGACATTTTCGTTGCAGTGTATAAAATCATGGTATATTAAATCTGATAAAACAGATATGAAATTGACCATAAATTGGAAAATCGACTTACAAACGTAAATCTAACGTTGTTATTGTCAAAATTCATTGTGTCTAATGTGTTTAAATTTCATGGATATTCTCGAAAGAAATCCTGATATATTCTCATAACTCAGAAAAAACTGAGGCAGATGTTCAATAAATAACTTTTTTTCACGTTTTAAGCGACGTCATTTTCAAATATTGATTATACTGCATATAACCTGGACCATTTGCCAAATAATATTTTGTACGTTATATGAAATTGAATGAAACCCAAAAGCAAAAATGTCCGAGCAATTAGAAAGTGCATTCGTCAAAATATATTTGAAACAATTGAATCAATTGTGAAAAACAATTCGCTGTAGTTGAAAATAAGTTGCAAAAAAGCTTTGTCGAACGTGCACGTTTCATCACATTAGTAAATGAATGCGTCTACACACGATTGTCTTTCACACTCCATCATCACATTGTCGATGTCGTCATTATGTTTTATTGCTAACTTTGGAATATTCACAAACTCAATGGAAGAAACTTTTTTAATAAATTCCAACTTTTAAGCGAAAAACAAAGCCTCAGCTACCCAAATGCTCATTGTTTTCTTCTTCAGTGGCTCATCGTTGTGTTTGTAAACAAAAGCTGAGTGCTGCGGACGAAAAACTACAGGAAAAACTTAGTCAAATGGAAATGCAATTCATTATTGGCATTGAAATCGTTCAAAGACCGTAGATATTTCCATTCAACACAATTGCATGCAACTTTAAATATTACTTCGAAATCATTAGATTGAAAATTGGAGCCGTCACCGTCTACATCGATTGTACAAATTTAAAATCAATTATTTCTTCAGATGACAACAACACAACAACAACAAAATGTACGTGTAAATCTCAATACAGCCTAACCATCAATTTAAAAGTTGGTGTCGACTCTTTTTTTTAATGGAAATCGTGCATATATTTTGAGCTCACCTTCTAAATCGACAACCCGTCCAGCTCGTTTCAATGCACGAACGGCCTCTTCGTGCGTTGCATCACGTAATTCTTCACCATTTACCGATAATATTGCATCGCCTACGTACAATGCTTTCGCTTTATCAGCAGCCATTCCTTGAAATATTTTTGATATTAAAATTGGCATTCGATTTTCTCTGCCGCCCTTTATAGAAATTCCTAAACCACTATTATCCACTTTGGTTATTCGCACCTAATTTATTTGAAAGTTAGAAAAATAGAGAGAGGAGGGGTAGTGAGAAAAGGAAGTAATGATGACATTGAATGACGATTAATAAAGAACATTTTTCAACTTACATGTCTTTTTTGATTTGCTATTTCATAAGGTGCATCGCATACTTCAGCTCCGGAACTATTGTCTGCTGAATTATTATTAATATTTAAGTATTCACTGTTGCTAGTTTCTTCGGAATTTAATGATGAAACACCATTTCCAATACCTGACGATGGTAGTGAACCGCTTGATCCATTATTTCCACTGTGATTGCTTCTGCATATGATAAAATTCATCAAGAAAAAAGAAATGTATATTTGAGATAAAAAAAACTGGAACCCTTGAAGTTTGAGTACACGTAAAATGAGTATTGAGTCTACATTTCAAGTGTCATCACCATTTTGCTCTTCAATTTATTTATTTCATGAAAAATCAAATGAATTCAACTTAAAGTGGCATATGGGATTTTTCGTGAACATTTTATATGATTCCATGTGGCAATTTAATTTGATGTGAATGACAATGCAGTTTTGTGATTGCGGCAATAATGAATTAATCGAAAACTTAAATGAAAAATGAAATTGTCTACTTTAAAAGAGTAGGTGGAAAAGTGAGTCTTCTGTCAAACTTAAATATGCATTTTAATGCGATTAAAAGAGACAACCGCATAGACTTCAGCAACTCCTTTGTGAACAGTGACAATCATTTCGGCAATATTATATTTAGATGACAACGAATCGGTTTTAGTCTATGATTCATCCCGAATTATGCAAAGCATGGCAGAAGTGACAGTTGGGCAACGCAGCATTGAATAATGGCACAAATTTGTACCAGCAACCAATAGGGTTGCTATAGTTCATCTGGCAACCGATGCGAGCGCGTCGGTCATTTTTTGTCACTGCCGTGCTTTGGAATTATGGATAGATTTTTAGTTATTAAGAATTTAAAGTTTTGAAAATATATGGAAATAGGAATTCGCGAGTTTTGATTTTCAAAGGAACTTTTGTCAAAGGAATAATATGAACAAGACTACATAATTTGATTGTGGTTAGATGCAATAAAAAAGTTATTTCCAAAAATTGTAAGTTGTATGTGTGAAAGGGGCCATTTAATTAAAATTGACAAGTATTTGTTCGAAAACAATTCAGCAGAGAAATGAAAATTACGAATTCGATAAGCGTATGAATGTGTGTATGTGTGTTGCTTGTGTCGCACAATTTAAATTGCATACATTCCCATGGAGATTACTGAAATAATCCAGAATTTTTGGCAACGTTTTTGAATATGCAAGGAAAAAATGCAACTTTATTTTGAATTTTCTATATGAATTTAGTCAACGAAGCAACGAAGAAGAAAAAAGCAACGATGCCTAAGCATCCTTCGATTAATTCACATGAAATATCACAAAAAGTTAGTCTTCTTTCTTTCTTACCCCAATGTTCCGTTTAATGTGGTAGTTTGATCGATCGGTTCACATGTTTCGTCCAAGCTAACCGATAAATAGTCCGATTCAAGTGTTACGGTTACTCGATACCATGCACCCCGTACAAATGTTTCGAGCATACCACATCTTGTTGTACCGGTCGCACCAATCATTACCGTTGCAGCTCCGTTTGAATTGATTCCAGTGCCCGCACCAGTTGACATTCCGTCCATTGGATTATTGCGAGTCATTAATAATCCAGATGATTCGACCATTTTAAATTCGGCATTCACTAGATTAACACGGCACTATATGATCGCCTTTTACGGTGAATAGTATCCCAATCACTCACTTTTATAGCGTGTTATTTTCTTCTTTTTTTCTCGATTGTATTTTGTTGATATTTAGCTAAAAGAAGCTCTGCATATATTCACTGAAAATGAATAAGGAAAAAATAGAAAGGACATTCATTGCACATTTTTATTTGTTGAGTTCGGCATGTAAAAAATACAAAACGCTAGGCAAAATGAAATGCTTCTCGAATTCATGTGAAATGAAAAAAAAAGAAACAAAATACTTGACTATAGTGAAATTGAGAATCCTTGAAAAAGCTCAACCGATTGTAAAAGTATAAGCACAGCATTACGTTAATACAATTGGGATTTTCAGTATTTTATTTTTACAAGAACAGAGTCATTCTCAAATGTATAAGTCTTTCGATTTAAATCAGATTTCAGGCTCCCTTAAAAATCACTACCATTCAGACTCAACAACAAAATAGAAAGTCACAAAGCAACACTATCACATAATATTTTCTATAAGTTTTCGTCTTGCTCGAAATATTCGCAAAATATGGACATCATTTGATTGTTGCTTGTGGAAAAGTTTTTTTTAAAAACAATTTTCTTACTTCGTTAAACTTATTAACAAAATAACAAAAACTGAAAAATAAATAAATGAACTTGTCCATAGTTTAACAACTATTTTCAACAATTTGTCGTGTAAACATTTGCCAAATTCGCCCAAAAGTAGCTTCTTCAATGATAACAAAATAAGTTCATTGCAAGAATGTCTCCAAATTAAATCAACGTCGTTGTTCTATGTATTTGTCTATTTCTTCTTTCGTTTCGTTTGTTGGTAACATTTGGCTTTGAAATACAAAAAGAATAGAAAATAACATAATTTCACTGTCATTGTAAGTGTTTACCAATTGAAAATTGCTAAAACATAATAATATCCACCTGAAAGTGATGTTAGTCGTACACATACAAAGGGAAATTTTCATATTTTAAAAACTTTCAAATTGATTTAAAATGGAATCGGTTTTTTGTTGTTGAGATTTACTCAACTCTTTCTGAGATTTTACCAACACCGAAGAATTCCTAAAACTTTAAACTATTATATGCACAAAATAAAAATAAATTGAAACAAATACTAAAAAGAGAGTTCGCTCTCTCAAAAAAAAAAATTGAAATTGCAAATGAACAAAAATTGAAACTAACAAAATGACGGAAATGTGTTTCCATATCACTCCTTTTGCCTGGAAAAAGTGAAGTGTACGTTCCAATAATAAAAATTTATGTACGTATGCACTTACTAGGCAATATTAAAAACCGAATATAGCATTTTAACCGAGTGAAATTCATTGTATCTAGTCTGATGATTTCCTCAAACCAAAAACGAATTAGAATTTGTGCGAAAAAAATGAAAAAAAAAACTCGATTCGAGTTGAAATACACACATACATTTGGCAAATATACATTAAACTAGAGCCAGATCTAGATAGTATATAGTGAAAGAGAGAAGATAGAGAGATAGAGAAATAAAGTGAGATGTTAGCAAAAGCACACAAAAGTCGAACAAAGGCCGAAATGGCAACAACGAAATGTCATCCGAGAACTAGTGTATATTTCAGGGTGTCGAAAATTTTTGTTTCGCAATGAATGGGAAGTGTTATACACGACTTAGAATGCAATAAGTATGTACAATAGTTTGAATGTAATTCAGTGTAATAATTTTATTTAACACCAATAATCTTCTTGTATCAATGACGCGCTGACATTAAATGAAAATGCGATGAAAATGACTTTAAGACGCGATCATGTATATATTAAATATGCGGAAACAGCGAATTTCGTGAGACCGGAGGCAATATTTTTCTTTATACTAACATGACCGTCCCCCAAGAGAGTCTTATTCACATCAAAGAAAACATGGAGCAGGAATGAACGTCAAATAATGTCGCATGTCCAAAACAAGAGAAATTGAAATGCGATTTCTCATCATTCGTTGCATTTTCGTTGAAGTAGATTAATTTGATCTTCATCGTATTCGTTCTTTGGCAAATGCAGTGTGATGTATACAACATGCACCCCGACTGAATGCAATCTGATTTGCAAAGCAAGAAATGTGTGCTTGAACCTATTGAATGAGAATGTGCCAATATTTGCGTATTTTATGCCATGGTAAGCATTCCATATATCGTATTTGGTATGAGGATAACTACGTAATAGACGGTATGTTATATCGTCATTTGATTATTTGTTTGCGCTTGGTTGGTTCGATTGGCGCGCGATGCTACATGGCTGATGCATTGCCATTACACGGCATTGTCTTCACACATTTGCAAACAAACACGGGGGCGAACGGCAAGACAAGAAACTCTTCGGTTTTTTTTTTTGTTGAAAATGACACACAAAGTGTGTGTGGCATCGCAACCAATGCAAGCGAGAATATCAGACACACTAAAATACCATCCATCTGATAAATAATGTTGAATTTTCAAGACTGCAAAAATGATTGCAATTACATATTTTTGGTTCCGTTTCACATTTCCCTCGATTGCAGCCAAGTAATCAAGGCAAACAATTTTTATTGATGATACGTGTTTTGCAAAAACGGGTCATCATTAATCCAGTGATCTGATCGCTGTGCATGGTTATGTTTCCATAATTTTAATGTAATCATGAAATACGTTCGCATAATAACTTCAATAGTTTATGTTCTATTTCATTCGCATATCAAAAAGTCTACCGCACATTGGTGAAATTGGTATTGATGATAATAAAAGTGCATTACAAAAAGAAAATCATTCTTTTTTCGTGCACCATACACTTTTAGTGCAACTCACTTTAATCAGTCGGCAATTCTGTGTCGAATTCATGTGTGAACTCGCTGGAAATACCAAAAAAATGTCCAAAATGAAATCAAATGAAGCATGCTTCATCTGGATGAACGAATAGAATTCGCATTGGTGAATACGAGTATCGTTCTCGCTCTATCTCATTTACTCTTTTGGCACTCTATTATTGGGCGGTATTTTATTATATGTTCGACATTGTGCGGCTGACAGATTGTAAATGCAGTTCATTGAGAAATTTGTTACAATAAAAGTTATCAAATACCATCCCCCACAGGATTGGAGGTTGCCAAGTGTGTTTATTCAATTCCGTACTCAGCTCGCTCTATCCGTACCTACCTCCCTTCCTCCCTCACTACATCTCTTTCGAAATCGACAAATTCATTGATTTGTTGTAGACATCGTGTAACATTTGATTGCATTTCACTTTGTACAATGATTTCAATGCTAAAGCGAAGCGCAGACAACATTTTGGCATCTTTAAAATTCAAATGCAACACATGAAATGACTGTCACATAAACATGCAATATATTGCATATGAATACAGTACGGGTAAAGTGGAATGAATGACGTATTTCCATTGATATGAGAATATAGTTTACAACTGGTTTCAAATATGTGTACATCATGCATTCGCTGTTTATGCCATTTTAATAAAAGCTTATTTGAAGAAAAAAAACACACACACAGAATGCGTCCATAAAAAGTAAATATAGCATTAAAAAACTTAACATAATTTCTGCAGAATTAGTTTGAATTCAAAAAGATAACTTTTATATTCAAACTATGTTGATGGGGGAAGTTATTATGCATTTTTCATTTGAAGCGCCATGAATACTAGAAGCCATTTATGCCTTTAAAGTTTTAACTAAACGGAAAAATTAATTAATTTTGCAAATATCCTTTTATTGGAAGTTTGTGCCATATAATCTTCTAATTCGCACTATTCGGTATGAAATTTAGATGCACAAGTGAAGCGATATTAGCAGCAATTGGGTCGATCAGGAATTACCGCAAATTTATGGTATTTTGATTATTTGTTCGACTTATGAATATGTCTTATTTCGTTGTGGTGCAGTGGTCGCACACATCCCACTCAAGTTTGGTCGTAATTTTTTCGAAACACCATTTAAACTATACATAAATTACAACTCATACAAATAGTAAAGGTATTCCGCGATAGTGCCTGGCTGGAATGTACAACAAAATGTTCAATTCATTTAGAACTTTATGAAAATGTTGGCATCTGGCGGCTTCATTTATGGTGCTTGTTGTTTTCACCGTGCAAAGGGTGCATTACAATGATAATACCGGTACAAATAGAGGATGACAACAGTTGCCAAATTGTACATAAAACATAAGTCTAGCTATTGCTAGATTTCCAAATCAATACAGACAATTGTTTACGAAAATACAATTATGATGAATCTTTCGATGTCATCACACATGGATGCATGTGGCACACTACTGTATTTCGATAACATTTTCAGAAGCCTCACAAATGCCCGATTCAATATCGTATACTTTGAGAGTAATTTATAAATTGTTCAAACGATCAAATTAATTTTGCCAATTCTAACCGCCAATTGTCGAATAAACAAAAATTAATTGAATTAAAAACCATTCGATTTCGTTCTGGTACTATGTAGACAACTTTAAAACTCGTTGAATTTCAATGAACAAAAAAAATATTAAACTATTATTTGCCCTCTAAATGAATGTGTACTTGAGATAAACAATAATACCTTATTGGAATACACCATTCAATTGAGATAACGTTACATTCTAGTTTCAATAGGTTTTGGTTTACATTTTTTTAGCGGTAAACGTTAAATCGTTTTTGTTTATACCAAATAACGTGATTTAATTTAAAAAAAAAAGAGAATCCATCTAAAAGTGCTAGGTTTTCTACTGGAAACATAAACAAAATGTAATTGAACCAAAAAATATCTATCTCTATTTTTAAATTTGGCGAGAATTTATTTATAGGCATGTTCCAACATTTCGATTAGATTCACATACAATGCAATATTAATCATGCTGCAATGTAATTGTGATTATTGGAATTTCGTTTGAAAAAAAAAAGAAGATTTAAAACCAAAATTGATTCTACTCACTTTTGAACAAGCTTTTGTGAAAATAGAAAAACAAACACACAATGAGTCAAATACATTTCCCATACACATGGATACAGTTGGCACACACTATATTTTTATGTATATATCTAAATGATGTGTTTCCAAAGTCTTCGTAATTTTGGTCCACTTTGTGTATTTTATTTGTGAATCTCAATGAATTCGTCGAGAAAAATTGAAGTTATACAAATTGCGTATCACACATTCGAACAAACAAACAAACAAACAAAAATTGTCGAAAAATTTGCCACATAAAATGTGCTTGTTGTGTTTTCTTGTGATCAATTAGAAATTAGTACACACGGCACTTAAGAATGAAAAAATCGATTTGTTTCTATAGAATCTATACATCTCACGTTTATATGCAAGACTGTGTGCAGCAGCGCACTTGTCATTTACGACTGGGAACAGTAACAACGTTTTTGAAATTTATAGTAAATTTTTTCACACTCAACGCTTTTCCCCCGAAACACACAATTACCAAGCAGATTAGTGGGGCGCGAAATGCAGTGAGTTTTCATTGAATTTGATTGGCCATTGCAGCACAATCCCCGGATAAATTTGCACAAATCCACTTGATTCACAATTATTTTTTTCTTCCTCGCAGGCTGATTTTTGAAAATAAAATGATTTTTTTTTTTTAAATTGCAACAACAACAAAAAATTGATTGAGAATAAGTTTTTTGGTTGGTAATTTGTGTTAAGACATGAAATGTCGACAATGTTTGATCTACTCTAGTCGTTGGATGAAAGTGATATGCATGTGTAGTGGTGTGTTTATGGACGCGCACGATTGTATTGCACATCTCGTCATCTTTTTGGGGTGGCTTTTCGTATGTTTTCTTTATATATATAAATGTACATATAAATACATATGATGGCGTCAACGGCAGCAGCAAAAGATTTCAATTCTCGATTCGTATCGTGGATAAAGTGCTCACTTGCTTTGCCATCGCACAATAAACGCATACAAACAAGTGCCCATGTCAATGCTATGCTATGCTGTACAAGTTCTATGTAAAATAATCGGTGTATAAAGTTGAAAGCGCGCGGTAGAATGTTATTTTAACAGTTTTGAGCATGAGCATTGATTGATATACACAGCAGTGTGCGTTTATATGAAGAGTCAACGCGTACACACATTCAAATGAGCAACAAATCGTGCCTTTGTAAAAAAAAGCGGCTATAGATGAATGTAAAACGATGCGAATTTTACCATTAAAATGTATAAACAATAGAATTTTTGTTGTTGTCACTCTGAGGAACATACACATGCATACACATTCTACATGAAATCCCTTCACATGATTAACATATGAAATCATTTCTAATAGGGATTTCTCATCTGAGTGAATCTGTTTGCACTCTTTTGCGGTTTGTCACATCCAAGCGGAAACCAACAACAACAACAATAAAAAATGCAATAAAATAAGATAAAAAGAATTTAAAAAAATATTTATATATCAGCCAATTTTACGCCATTTAAAGTAAAAACAAACGATTAAAATATACGCATACATAAAAACGAAATTCAGTTATTTTGTTAACTGTTGGAATTCGCTTCCATTCGAGGGCTGAAACATTGTTTTATTTTAGTAAGGAATATTTGCATTTTCCACATACAAACAATGTTTTGTGTATGTGTATATGTGTTCGTTTTTAGTCTCTTTTGTTTAACTATCATGTTTATCTGTGTCAAATGACGTTTTCTATGCCTTTAATTTTAATGTATCCGCCTTTGATGCAAAAAGCTGTTGCAGCTTTACTAAACAGTTCAATGGCTTGTAAGTTTTTCAATGGAAAAGCATATGAAAAACTATCATGAAGGAGTTAAGTTTAGAGATTGAATGACGCTATATCAAAATGCGTACGTCGATTTAATGGCACAAGACAAAGAAAATGGATAACATCAAAATTGAAAGAGAAAAAGAGTGAAAAAATTATGACGGATTTTGCAAATATGTATGAGTAAGTCACGCGATACGGGACACTATCAAGTGTATTTAAACAGAGAGGAAGGATTCTACTGAATAACAATCATGCAAACACAGAGGCTCGACATAAATCGGATAGGAATCCATGTTCATAAAACGAACGATGGTTTTCAATGAAATACAACAAAAAAAACAACGATGATGTTGACAGCAGCAACATTTAATGTTCACTGCAAACGCCAACCAAAGGCATATATTAATCTTTGAATTGATTGTTTTCAGCTTCTTTATGTTTTTGGATTATGTCACACATGTTTTATGATTATCTTTTAAATATATCACAGCCCATTTTTATCATGCAATATGACAAATAGCGTAGAATGCATTTTTGATTTAACTTATAATATTATATACCTGTTGAATTTTTTTAATTCGCGCTTGAACAAGTGAAAAAGATCAGTTTTTAAATTTTGAACCTTCGGTTCGAAATTCAAGACCAGTTCTTTTTTTGTTTCACCGATGACTTTTTAACTTTTACTTTTGCAACCACTAGAAATTGCAAACAAAAATGTGGTGCTTGTGATATTTCCCATTTTCAACAGCTGTGCATTCATCACATCTATGAAATGCATGCTGCAATGTAAATATTGGCCAATCCTTCTAGTGATCACGCAAAATAAATATGAACTATGAAGAATGTCCATTTCAAAGTGATTGCATGCATTGTTCAAAACAATTGAAACATTTGCACGGAATATGCATAATTTCTACTAACCATTTGGTTTTGTGTACTGTTATTACGTGTACAGCAATTAGAATAATAGCCGTTGATGATTGCAAATGCTGAGTTTTAAAATCTGATTGATCTCATTCCACAAGCATATACACATCCCATGCTCGCCTGTCGAGAAGCAGAAGTATCAACACATTGAAACCACTATGTGATTTTACCGGTAATTGAAAGTCGGGATTGTGTGATACTCTCTGATGCTTGACACTATTGCATTGCTTCACTTTAGTTATTGTTTCAACATTTGAGTCGAGACAATCTACACTGATGCTTTCCGACTCTTTGGTCAAACGGTTGAGGTACCTTTCGAGTCGTTTTTCTCATCGTTCATCTCGCTCTCACACACACACACACACTCTTCTCTCTGCGGTTTTTCATTAATTTTCCATTTGCTTGCACTATTCTTCGTATATTCGGAGGCAAACGAATTTTATTATTCGCAGAGATGGCGGTCGTAAGTAGTGTTGTCAGTTTTTGGTTTGTGGCTGCATTTATTCTATTATGTATCCATATATTATACGGTTACTATATGCGTGGTTATATTTTTGCATGTATGTGTAGGCTGCAATTTCAATATTCACAATTTTGTTGCTTCTTTCTAGTCGAAAATCTATTACATAACAAAATGTATGGCCCGAAATGTGTATGTGTGTATTGTATACATAATACAATATATTGTGACTGAAGCTTGGTAAAATCCAGTTTTGGTTACCACCATTATATTGGCAACGAGTTTTGAATAATTCTGTATATTATTTCGCGATAGCGTACACCAAATTCCGGTAGTCTATTTCCATTATACTTGTACCGCGCTCAGTATATCTTTCCCGATTCTGAAAAAGCAACACTTTCAATGATATGAAATATGAGATGAAAACTTCGTCGAATGCACTTTAGGCGATACACCATATTACAATATGATATGATTCGGCACATGCTAAACAAACTACACACACGCACACACACACCACACCACATCACACAATACACCGTAAGAATGACTTGTGTGCACTTTTTGATTATATCAATATGAGATTCGAGAATTCCGATGCGAATTACAAATGACTACATCTAATTATCAAATGCTGAATTCATAGGTAATTATTCTCATTACGTCATTTCATGTACCAACTCGTGTTTGTATCACACAACAGGGACTTGCACCTCGAGCATAAAATGATGCGCTTCCATGGTGTTTCCACGAATCCACACCATAATGCTTATAATTATATCACATGAAATGAAACGCAATTTGTTATCGACAACATTTGACCAATTGTAACCAGCTTTGAAAGTAAAAAATGTCACTTTTCAACCGAGAATGAGAATCAAATTAAAATGAAGCAACACTTCAAAACTATTTAAAAAAAAACGAATTCAAGGTTTTTCTGTGGGAAATATAGGCGCGAGCGTAGACTATCTTTTGCAAATGATGTAGTTTGTAATTTGTCCAAATAATCATAATAACAATTTCCATTGCTATACACACATATAACCCAATTTATGGGCACACAAAATTTTCTGTACCAAAATGTTAACCGAACGTATTATTCTGATTATTGCGTTGTTTTCTACATTTAATGCTCTTAATTTGTGTGGGCTAGTTTTACGGTGCGGTTCAAGTGGAATGAAAATGAAAAAAAAAATAAAATGTCTTACATCCGTAAGATGAACTTTTCCGCACTGTGATCCACGACATGAAAGAAAACTAAATCTGACATTAGTTTTAGATAAAAATAATTTTCGAAGCACTTTTCTTACAAAAACTACTAAAGATGGGAATTTTTGTATCGGAGCCATGCCTATATGATATCGTAATCATGTGAAAATTTGCAGAGGCTTTTTTTTTCACAAAAAGTTAACATTCTGAAAGTTTGAAGAAATTTCAATGCATATTAAGGGTACTTCCCATACAAAATTTCGTTTTAGAGCGAAAAATCCAAAATATTGTTCGGGAGGTGCCCCTAATATTCGTTGAAATGTCTTCAAACTCTCGGAATAGTATTTATGTGTGATAAAAATAACCTGTGCAAAGTTTCAGCTCATTACGATATCATACAGGCATGGCTTCCATACAAAAATCCAAATTTTTTGAATTTTTTGTATGAAAAGTGTTTCGAAAGTTGATTGTATCGCAAAACTAACGTCATATTCGGTTTTCTCGTACCCAAAAACCCCCCAATACACATTTTTGAGTGTTTAAGAATACATTAAATATCACTTTTGGAAGAAAAATTGAATTTTTCCCATGGATGGACATGGGCATCACACCAGACATGACACTTTACCCTGTCAACCAAAGTCGCTCAAAATCTAATGGTTTCTATTCCTCGGCACCCCCAATCATCCTGTGAAGTCAGATTTTGAATTACTTTTCTTGTTTGAAAGTTATCGTGTTAACAAATTTTTACAGGGTACAGGGTACAGGGTACAGGGTACGCACATACATTCGGACATCGAAAAAACGCTAGATTCGTGTTCCCTGGCCCCAAAAACACCCAGAAAACACATTTTTTATGGGTGTTAATTTTTCGACCGATTCCAATACTTTACCTTACACACTAGGTGTGTGCGGAAAAGTAACAACAACAATACAAACACATATGGTTCAACATGTTGGCAGTATGAGATGGACATTTGACCCAATAGATAATACACATATTACAATGAGAAACGCACATTGAATAATGCTCAGCCATTAATATTGCCATTGGTTTGCGCTTCATTTTGCATAACAAAACAGCTACTAAATAAATATCGGGCTAAGCACGGCTTTTGCATTTGCGATCCTCATCATCCAGTCCAGCAGTATCATCAATCCGATTTTTACATACATTTGGGACGGTTCATTTATACACTGTTCACTGTCTCGTTCTCTCGTTCCCTCTATTTTTTTGTCTGTATACGTCAGCATTTAAGAACGAAAATTGTGTCATGACTCTCATAGGTTTTAAAAGATAAATTAACATCAACGGCATCATCTAGTTTTAAACTCTTATGTCGCATGGAATTACATTATTTATCGTTGGTCTCATGGAATGCTAACTATTTTTTTCATTTGTACGTTGAGTGTAATATCATGTGTCTTAGAACAAAAAACTGAATTAATAGTTTTTCGTTATTTTTTCAAATCAAGTGTGAATGCCAATCACATGAATGTCAGATCGAGCATGCAATACTTATCTCAATTGACTGAGGGCCCATAAATCTGCGATGACAAATCGAAAACATTTTTCAAACTTACAATCGACTCTACTGATTTAACAAAACGATGAATGAAAATCATTGTTTTCATTCATTCGATAGTATAATTTCATTTAATTTTATCGGTTAAGTTGTCTCAAGTATATTCATATTATGCGATTATGCTATTTTATTTTATTTTTTATTGAAACAATAAAATTCTAACAAATTTATTGAAGCGAACGGTGTAGATTTTTCGCTTGCACATTATCCCATAAGTATCTACACAATGTGGTGGTAATAAACGAAATTCCACATTTGTATTCCTTGGCAAATGAGAACCCAACGGAAACTTATGTGTTGAATAATATGATAGATGTCAATAGATGGCGTTAGTAGGTGTTCTTTACAAAAATACGGCATCGACTGTATAATTTTCGTTCTTCGTCACCGTCGCCGTTGCCGTCTTTAGCAATATTGAATAGCAACGGAAAATTTTTATCGCTCGAATGTTTACAAAAAAACATTTTTGTTTTTATGGTTTATTCTAAACAATTGAAATGAATTTGTTCGCTTAAACAAAACAAAATTCGTGAATCAGCAGTCGTTAAATAATCGTATTACTAATAACGATAAAAAAGGAAAGATTCTCATGATGTTGTTGTTTTCAAGTAGAAATACTTGAATTTAAATGTTTTATGTTCATATTGCTCTCTCTCGGTATCTTGGAAATAAAAACAAAAATTTTTCGCTTCCTTTTGCTTTTTCATCATGCAGTCAGTCAAGAATGTGATGAAAAACGAAAGTGGATTATCATAAAATACAATCCAAATGAATGCAAAGCATTCATCAAACATTGAAGATACTGTATTTCGAATGGGCTATTTGCATGAATAAAACGTTCATAATTCCGCAGCTTCTTCAGAGTAAAGAGAGCGTAAGGGTCTCACTGTAATTGACATGGAATGTGTTTATTGGTATACAAGGCGAATTATCAAATACGAGACGATGAATAAAATGAGAAGTAGTTGTAGTAGACACAAAAATGAGAATATGACGGAGTGAAAAAAAAAGCTATAGAAAAACAACAGAAATTGTATTGGGAAAATTAAGCCGAATATATACATATTCAAGCCAATTCATATCAATATGCCACAAGAGTAATATGTCACATACTCGACAATTTAAAAACAGTCTCGTCCGGTATATGTTTCGATATGAAGAGCGAGCACGCTCATATTCATATCGATATACAAATATGCGAAGAATGAGAATGGGTTCAATTAACAGAAGATTAAAGATTACAAACGTAGCAATTTCTATTCCAGAATTGAACGTAGAGAAGGACAGAGTGATACGATAAACGAGTGAGAGAGCGAGAGAGCAAAGGAAAGAATTCCTGCTGCTAGTTTATTTTGGCTTTCGTTAGCAACATTGCAATGTTTGGATATTCACATGTGGCTTAATGCTATTTGGTATTTTTTTTGGTTATTGTTGTTGCTGTCGTTCTTTTTCTTCATTCTTTGGGATTT
This sequence comes from Contarinia nasturtii, assembly GCF_009176525.2. Taxonomy (NCBI): domain Eukaryota; kingdom Metazoa; phylum Arthropoda; class Insecta; order Diptera; family Cecidomyiidae; genus Contarinia; species Contarinia nasturtii. Next base: position 2,103,380 of record NW_022198581.1, read on the forward strand.
GTTTTACCGTAAAAATATGCATCTGTAGTCGTCTTAACATTAAATCTTTTCTTATTTTCATTTCATCGGCTTTTTTTGGAAATGTTTATACGACGCCGCATAATAAAATAATAAAATGCGCATACGCACACACGTACCATTTTGGAATGCATCACACACACCCATAATGGAAGTCGAAATCAAGAAGAAAGGACTGTGAATACAGTCTACGACGGCAACGACTATGACGAAGAAAAAAAAAACAAGTTCGTTACTGTATGTTCTGCGCATACATCACACACAGAGAAGTTTAGGGCACGACAGATGGGTTCTCGACACAGCGCGTCATGCATTTACTTTATTTCGATTCATATTTAATGTGTTTGCTTTAAAACACACATATACATATAAAAAAAAACACATATACAAATGTACATACACAAGCGCATTGTGACTGCAACCCAAAGTTACACAGTGATTAAACCGAATTGAATACGAACGATATTGTACCGATACCGACATGCACACACACGCGCACTCACATACAAAGACATCGAGAGAAGCACGGCAAATGGTAAGCACGCTCGCCCATCGAATGGAAATGCGCGTTTGACAAATGTGAATGTATGCGTACGGCATTGCACACAACTACAATCACAAAATGGCATCCAGCGCTCGAATCGTTGTCTTGCTGTATACACGATTTGGTTTTTAACTCGTCCATACTCTGTACTAGCATTGTGTGCGTGTGTATTGGTAAAAGGACGCCACCGGTTTTGCGTCTATACAGCGTCTTTTAAAACCGAAACATCGATTCAGTTGCATTCGAATGTAAATCAAGTTTGGAGTGCGCGACTTTAGTCATATTTTAACTGTTCAAGTGTTCGTTTATATATTTTTTTGTCTTAAGAAAAAGATTAAAACTAAACGAAAGAAGAAGAAAAAAATATAAGTGTTTGAATATAAATCGAATGAATTGTCAAAGAGATATCAGTCATAAATAAATACGAATATTCCAGAAAATCATTTATTTCATTCCGTGTTGAATTTTAATCATCGTACAAAGATTTCAAAAGTAAATCGGCTTTTTTCACTATTTTTTTTATGACAACCAGCGAATAATCTATATATACTCTAAAGAAAAATAATTTCTTTTGTGCGCGCTCAAAAACAAACAACAACAAAATAATCAAACCAATAAATTTTGATTAACTTTATAAAAAGGAAATAAAACAGTGTTTAGCTTAAAATTTTCAAGCTAAAAATAACGAACAAATAAATAGAAAAGTTTTCGTTCCTTTTTTTTTCACAACAAATCGAGAGAGAAAATAATAATCGAAAATATGGCGACAGAAGTGGCAAATAATCAAGCAGTCAGTGCACCAGCTCCTGAAGAAAATGCAGCTGAAAAGAAGGTTGAAGAGGTGGAGGCAGCCGTTAAGGATGGTGATGCAAACGCACCAGCCAAAACTGAGGAAACGGCCGAAAATGCTGGCGATGCTCCAGCTGCAGCCGCTCCAGTCAAAACCGTAGCACCAAAACTAACGGTACATAAAACTGACTTCGAAAAAGATGTCATTTATCTGTATCAGTTCTCAAGGACCCCATTTTTGCCATCAATATCACCATATTGTCTCAAAGTTGAGACTTGGCTACGTCTCGCTGGACTCAAATACGAGGTAAATGAAACGAAACGAAAAAAAAATTAAAAGACAAAAAAAACCATTAGCATACATTTATGTATTCGATACGTGTGAAAGAAAGAGAAAGACGAAAGAAAATCACACATACGCACGCTCTCACAGCCATTCGTACATAATTACGGGTTGGTTCTATCTTTCGAATTAGGATAATATTGTTTAGATATATATATTTTTTTTCTTCGGTGTCTCTATTTTTGGTTACATATTTTTTTCCATCTACTTTTTCGTCGTCATATCTCTTGGTTGGCTGTTTATTTGTTTGACTCGCATTAGCAGTTAAAATGCACATAAACACTTTTCCTTAAATTTTTTTTTTCTCCTCATTTGTTCGTTTAAAATTATCAATTTTAAAAAGCATTTCCTAAATTGCTTTACCGAACTAAGCGACGTTTAGGCGAGTTCGTTTTTATTTTAGTTTTCATGCCGAAGAATATTTATATATATTTTGTTTTTCGTTTCGATTTTGGAAATTGTGTGTTTTTTTTCTATTTATTTTTACCAAATGAATTTCTTGCTGCTGCATGTGTGTTTCGGCTTCTTGTCTGGGTAAAATGCAAAGAAAAATTTATTGTATCTAAAGAAGCAAACGAAAGCAAAATAAACGCATAAACCACAACATTGCATGCAGTTAAGAAATAATGTCTTGTATTTTTGTTTCACCCATTTGTAATATTAGAAAAGATAAAAATCAATACACAAACAATATATATATATACAAAAACCAAAATGTTCAATAGACAATGGCGAAAAATATATAAAGAAATCAATGTAGGCATTGCCAACCGAAAACACATCAACGTAAGTGAGTATTATGAATTATAGCATGAGCAAAATCAAAACTGAAGAAAATAACCATTTGAAATAAAAATCAAATAAAACATAAAATATAAATAAAATAGATAAATAACAAAATAGAGAGAGAGAGAGAGAAATGAAATTTTGCGCGCCTATCTCTTCTAATTTCTTCAAATCGGTTGTTGTTGCTGCTTTTTTTTTTGCTGTGTTCCGGATTGGACGCGTGCATGTTGTGCATGCATCCGACAAGAATGTAAGCGAGAAAGATATAGAGACCGAAAGAAGAAGTGAGTTGACTGCCGCTTTTTCTTTCCTTTTCAGTTAACAATAAATTGAAATAGCAATTTAATAAATTTCAGTTGTGATTCCACCGCAACACAATTATGTGTTATATGTTTTATGTTTGGAGCTGCTGAGGCTAGTTGCTTTGTTTTCTTTGACTTCATTTTTAAGTAGATCATACGAATCGGAAAACAGAAATGAAATCGAAAGACTAGCCAACATTTTTTTTTGCATGAAAACAGAAAAGAAATTGAAGTTTGTAATTTATGTACTCTCGGACGGTTTCTTTCTATCTCTCTCTTGCTTTATCTACTTTTACTGCTGCGGCTGGTACGTCTTCTTCTTCTTCTTCTTTTTTTTTTTTCTTTTGAGTTCTTTGCATAGGTCCAATACATTTTGGCACGCATATAAATGCTCGTCGGAGATGTTGTAGTCACATTGCTTTGTCTCAATCCAAATATAGTCTTCTTTTTTAAATTAAATGATTGTCATTGCGATTGTGGAAAATTCAAAAATTTAAATAAATAACTGGGCGATTTTCATGCGATCATTCTAAGTACATTTGAAATCTGAACATTCTTATAGCGAATCATGGAAAAGACGATGAAATCAGACAAAATAAGAGCCACAGAAAAATATTCATAACCCCATCATATATATGTAAAAAATCGACAGGCCATTCACATGTAAAGTGATAGAGAGAGAGAGAGAGAGAGAGAGAGAGAGAGAGAGAGAGAGAGAAAGAGAGAGAGGAGAGCGGAAAGTCTGGCAGTGAGAGCATTGTTAAGAATTTTCCACAACCGCGCCACTTATACAGTTATATGAAAAGCGGCCTCTCTTGCTCTCGTCTGCTCGCTCCCGCGCTCTGCAAATTTCCGATGTGTATGTATTTGTGTGTGTGAGTGTGCATGTTCGTGACATTTTATTCATGTGTATATCGCTGAATATACAGCCAATTCTAATCATAATGTTTAATATACACGCCCGAAATAATGTGAACTACAATGATAATCAAGCATAGAAGATGCAAAAAAATACGGGTAATTTTTTGTTGTTTCTTCTCTCTTTTGAAAAAAGGGGTTCGACATCTTAACACGATGATGTGGTCGAAAATTTTACTGTTATTTAAATTTCAACGCCCGTCTCCAGTCACTTCTATGAATTGTTATTTCTTTTTTTTTTTGTTGTTCTCCTTCGTCAGCAATAATTTTTTGTTCGTCATTTCATCGGTCGAAAACGCATCACTTTCAAATGGTTTTCCGAAGAGCTAATTTATAAAACAAACAAAAATTACAATTCAGTTAGTTTTACCGTTGTCGGTAGAAAATTCAACATGCGATATTGATCTGTGTTCAAAGGAGATAACAAATCAAATAACAGTCATGAGACGCACGGGCAAATTCAATTGCCGCAAAATAACAGTGAAAAAAAAAAAAGCGATATATTAAATGCACACTCAATTCATGTTTTAATCATTCGATTTCATTTAGCCGGAATTCATTGTGAAGGGACATAAATTTGTGCGCGGTAGCAAACAATATTTTGTTTTGTTTCAAATGATTTAGAATATTGCATTTGCGTGTGTGTACGTTTATTCGTCCTCTTGACCCTCTGTTTATGTTCATCAAAAATAAATGCAAACGAAACAAAAACTGTCCCCTAAGTTGAGTATCCACTTTATATATATATCTGAATTTATTCGAGTTTATTTTTAAATGTGATTTGTTGGTTTTTTTTTTTCATTTCAACCACAAAAAAAAATTATTATCAGTGCGAAGTGGAAGAAAAATAAAGTAATATCGATTCGTTTGAACACACACAATACACGGATATAATTTTATAAATTTGTGTGTATATAGAGAGAGTGTGGGCATTGTTGTTTGTTACCATGCGGCTAATGTACTGTATGCCATTCCCTTTCAGCTTTATTACTTTGGCCAACGTTTTCCAAGCATGAATTTCATGAAAAACTTATTAGTTTGAAAAAAAAATCGTTATTTGGCCGTCGTTTGGTGCGATACACACGTAACGCACGTCAATATGCTAGATACAATTAGAGAGAATATACGAATGAATGAACGTTAAAAAAAAGAGTCTAAAATCCGTTCGCGCGTTCTCCACGACACCATTTACCCTTTATTTTCCGTTCCCTAATTACAATGGAAAATGCCCAACCAAATCTATTTGGCGGCGTTTCAAACTGATTTCAATGCTCATTATATTCTATATTATTACTCGAGTATCGAATGGCAAGTTTTTTTTCAAAGTGCAATTTTTTTTTTGATTGCGGATAAATTCAATGTAATACAATGACGAAAAACTCCTCTCTCCCTCACTCTGATCGCTCTGTTTCTATGCGTTTATGTGTCCATTTTTGCATAAAAACGATTGCAAGTTAGCTAGTAACTATACACGCTGCAAATACACAGTAATTCGTATATTGGTTTGTCAACGGCACGATTTAGTACAGTTGCTCTCTTGTGTAGTTACTGAGTGCGCTTGGAATATTGTGACTCATTGCACACACATGCACACAGCACATTTTCTAAATGCCGCGCCTTTAACTCGCATCGCATGCGAGAGAGAGCTGACTCACATACATATGCGCAAGTGTGTACACATACACGTGTACCAAACAGAGTCCTATATAATATGCGTGTACATTGTACATGCACACACACGCGCACACACACACCAACATCGATGTGCGCTTGTGATAGAGAGTTGTGTGTTTTTTTCGGGGTTTTCTCTCATTGTAACCGAAATCAATCTAAAAGTGAGAACAACGGATTGCCGAGGAGATAGAGAAAGAGAGCGGCAATAACAGCACTACTGAACAGAATCAAACAAAAAAGAAATATGTGTATGCTCAGGCGAAGACGATGGCGACAACAATACCATACGAACCATCAATTAGAGTTGATTCTGTTCAATGCTTCGTACACCGTACAGCTTAGGCTATGCTGTGCATATGTTTCACACAGTGTACATTCTCTCGCTCACTCTCACATTGCACAGCATTTTTCATAGTTATGATTGTCGTTGGGCTGTTTTTTTGAATTTGTTTTATTTTGTTGCTGCCGTTGCTTCTCTTTTTTTTTGTTTTATTTTATTCACTTTATTATGCTTTATAGCAAAAGTACCATTTCCATCCGATCATTTATACAAATCCGTAAGTAAATTGTAATTGGGATTCATGTACGTAGTTGGACTTGTACATTTGCGCTGTTATGTGTACGACGATCTATAACAATTCAATTGCTGTTATATTGCTCATTCGATTTCCATTCTATTTATTATTATTGTTGTTGTTGTTGCTATCTTTCAACTGATTCATTCTTCTTTTCTTTTATTTTCGTTATGCGCACATAAATGATATTTCATTTCAGCAGCTCAATCAATTTCATACACATGTTGTACACACACCGATGAGTAGGATCTTTTCTCTTTTTTTTTGCGCTGCTCTCTGCTTTCATTGAAATCATTACTCAATTTTTATATGTTTACATTTTTCAATGGAAACTTTCTTTGAAAGAAAACGGCAAGACGTGATCTCAAAAAACTAGAGAAAGAGAGAGAGAGAGAGTCCCTCATTCAACTTGGGCATCAACGCCAAGAACAATTGTCACCTGATGTTTCATGGAATGTTTGTTTTTATTTCGATTTGATGATGAGATCAATGCATGATCCGCTAGATGATCCGCATTTTTGACTTAAGTTGCGAGTGCTGAAATATGTTTGCTTTTGTATATAAACAATTTTTCAAATAGCACATCCAGTGCATCCATATGCATTTGATCACATTCACACATTCCTTTTATTCGTTGATGGAAACTCACCAAAATCCATGTAATGTGTGAAAAGAAATATATACATTGAATATTATTCATGCATCCGCATCATTTCAATCAGTGATTTACGTTGTTGTTGTTGTTGTTTTTTCACTTCTTTTCTCCATGTGTGCAGTCAGTTTTACATATTCTAGTCGAAAAACACGACAAGGCATTTCCAAATCCAAACACATGAATGTGCACAAAAATGAAATGTTCTTGGAATGGCCGCAATATATATATATATATGTGAAAAAGAAAGGAAAAGAAGGGAAACACTGTACAATAGTCGTCAACCGAAATAAAGAAGAAGAAGAAGAAAACAAATACACTAGCAGAAATGTGATTTGATTGTAAAAAAGCGACAAAGTCATTTTTCGCACACATACATATTCAAGTATGCACACAATTTCTCTTTATACATTTTCTGTATTCTATTTATTTATTCGTATACACATATATATATATTTCTCTTTTGATGTTGAGAGGATGAAGAGAAGAAAAAAAAGTGCCAACAACAACGACATATTGCAATCATGTGTTTCGATGGTTTTATCTTCTGCTTCTAAAAAACCGTTTCATACTGCTCTTCTTGTCGTGCTTTTTTTTTCTCACTCTCTCTCCACAATTGAAAGAGATTGAAGAATTGTCTGCCTTGTTCGTATTCGATTTGAATTTTTCCATCAATTTATTTTTTTTTTCTTCACCTCCTTGCGCTCTCACTTCTACATCACTTCAGGCAAAGTTTTCATTATACGCTCACACAGAGATTTCTGTGTGCCTTCTTGCATTCATCATTTTCTCGTTTTTCATTTTCGGTTTCAAATTGCTTCTGCGAATTCAATATATACATTGGGCGGCGTGCTTGTGTGTGTGCTATATGTGCGTAAAATATTTTGTGGCAAAATCTTAACGTTGCTGTGAAATGAGCGGCCAATAGACGCTTTGGATATTTGGGTGTGAATAAATGACGACAAAATGTTAACAGCTTCTGCAGGCAGAATGTGAGCGACAGACAGAGAAAGAGAACGAAAATAAAAAGGCACTTTTTTACAGACGATGTACTTGATAGAGACTATTTTTGGCTTTTAAAGTCTTTCATCGTAAGGGATGACGATGGATTTGATCTCGTCTTTTGTTGTCCCTTTGACACATTTTCACCCGCCAAAAAATTCACACACACATACTCGACGCTGGTGTTTTCCAGTTATTTTATATATTGTAAATAAGTTATATATATACAACAGGTTGAATGAATAATGTCTCGCCATAAAGCAACAGACATCAAACATTTAGCACTTGAATGAGTTTTTTTTTTCTCACCACATCAAAACAACAAGAGAAAGAGGATTTTTTTTTTTATTTTGGCAAAGTATTTATGTGCCATGTTTTTCTTTGTACACTTTTTGAAAATGTACAAGAACATTTATCATGACGATGGTGTGTGCACTGATTTCGAATGTTTGCCTCTCTTGGCATTGGCCGAAGAAACCGAGAGAATTACAAATTACAAAAAATATTATTATTCGCTATAATTAAAAACTCATAAACGACAAAATGGCTCTTGATTTGTGTTCAAGTGGTCCAAATTATAAATCCGACACACCATTCTGGAACGTGATGTTGTGTTTGCGTGCGATGTAATGCCCTTTTACCTGCGGTTTTTTTCTTCATCACATCTCGTTTATAAGAAAAACGACAACAACAAATATACGAAAATGTATGTAGCGTAAATCAAAAACAAAACAAAATGAAACGAAAGATTGACGGTATTTCGTTGTGTGTTTAACTAAAACAACAACAACAATATGAGAGCATGCCATCATGTTTCGCAAAATTCGTATATACCATCTTTATATCTTTTGCTTCACCAGTTCACCATTTGCTATCAATTGGCATTTTCAATGTAAAATTTATTGCGCATTTTCTTTCGGATTCTTTGACCGAATTTATTTTTGCAATGGTTCGAAGTGTGATGCGAAATTGAGATCGGTGCATCATATCACTGGCAATGAGTGAATGTCTATATCTCTTTGTTGTCTGCATGTAGTGGTACAACGAATTTGAAAGTATAACAATGAAACATTCGAAAATGCAAAAATCACACAAACACAACGAAAATCACATAACAAACCAATACCCAGACAATTATCTACTTGTGTAATTGTTGTCCTGCTACATACAAAAAAAAACGAGTACTTGTGAGTGTAGCCGGTTTGGATTTTATGTGGCAGAATTCATCAATTTTTTTTTATTGAAAATACACCCATTTAAGAGTCGTTAATAAGCCGCTCCTCGCTCAAACCAATTCAATGTCTGTATGTTTGTATTACATTATTTGTAATCATAAATTTATTATGAAATCGAGATGAGGCGAACATAATATTGAATTTATGAAAAAAGAACCAAGCAATAGTGCTATGTACAGAAGCAATTGGAATCCAGAATATTGACTATTCGGTTCGCTATCAAAATCGCATGCTTTTCCAAGATTTTTGTATGAGTGAACACACCCAAATATGATTTGAATGCGCACTGTGTATTCAGTGTGTACACGTTTGTATCCAGTCTTCGCAGGCTTCGAGTTTAATACATGCGATATTCGCATACAGTCAAAGAATACCATAGTAACAGCCAAATACATGCAAGCTCGTAACACGCACACACATACACATCGGCCCCATGAATATAGCGAAGCATATTCGATATGCCAATGGATCTATACACAATGGATGTAGCGGCGAACCTTCTTGCTTTTAGAAGCAAAAATAAAGTACATCATTTCATTGGGGAGACATTTCATGTGCGCCCACATTCACACAAACTCAATTCATCAGTAGCATATATATATAGATAATACATTCTTGTAACAATGGTGCAAAAGTGTAGTTTTTCTCAATACTTGAACGACGTGAATAGCGGCTCCTTTTTGAGACAGCTGCAACCAATCAATTTTCACTGAAAATGAATGAAATACATGCAAATGCATCTTTCATTCCAGCGCTTCTATCGAAATTCTTTAAAGATCTATTAATTAAAAATGACAGTTTTCTTTTTATATATTCCACCCAATTCGTTTTTTTTTTTTTCATCGCTCTTCACGTCGCTAGATGCATATTCTGTTACTGGTCATTGGTATCAATTTGTAGCATCTCTCAACTTTCATAGATGTTATGCCATTTATCACTATCTCTCTTACACGTCCTCGCCCTCCGAAGAGGCTCTGAAGATGTTTTTAATGAAATGCTTTTCATTGCGTTATCTATACAAACAACGGATGATACTTAATTTCAAGTTAGAAAAATGTAAAAGCACTTTTCAGATCCACATTCAAATAAGTGATATACACACTTTGTTGGTTCTTTTGTTTTTAATCTCAATCTTCTGTGTCGCTTTTCTTTCGACATAAAACTTCTAACATGCATTTTTATTGACAAATTTTCATAAATTATTTGATAGTGTGTTGTTATTTATGTTGGAGACGATAGTAGTAGTAGTTGTCGTCGTCAGCAGCATAAAACAAATGCATCTCTTTTGGGCCCTCAATTTTTGTGTTGATTCAAAATTATAAGCTCCGACCGTCGTCGCAACTCTCTCGCTTTCTCTCTCAATCTCTCTAAACGGATGGGTTTGCTTGTGATCAAATCAATGCATATAAATTTTGTTGGTAGTATATCGCGCGAGTTTTCGTCCTATTCACATTAGATATTGCAGCGCGCACCATTGTATATGCCACAGCCAGTCGATGGCAATGTGATATATGTATTTATAACGAAACAAACTTCATATAATAAAGATTAATAAACAAAAGAAGCACACTTATAAAATGATAAAAACAACAAGCGGGAGAATCAACCGGGTAACACACACACACAGCACGTAACAAAAGAATTCATTTTTCGTTGTTTTCGTTCGTTGTTGTTGTTCAATTTAACTGGCGATTTGTTGCCGGTTTGACGAAACGATGTGTTACTGTTGCCATTGCTGCTGTTGTTCTTGATTCGCTTTGTTTCATTTCACTGCGGGCCTTGTTTACAATGTTTTCGTTCTGGATCGTATCGTCTTTGCTTTCATGTGTGTCTTCTGCGTTTTTTTCTTCTCTTCTCTTGTGTTTTTTTTTATTTCGTTTATATTATTATTATTATTGGCCGCCGTTGTCGCTTCACTTTAGTATATACAAAAACATATCTTTCTGCTATGCCATACTTCGTTGTGCTTGATACAATATTTGTATTATTAGTTTTGACGAGAAGTGCATATTTGGTATGTGGCAAATAATTTGTATGGCATTCGGTTCGCTTCTATAAATAGAGTACATTTCAATATATCTACATATTTACATCAATATGGGAATGGGGAAACGATAAATTTGGTATCACATTTGATCGGATCGTTTTTGATATGCGGCGCACAACTACTGAATTCTTTATTCAGTTTTTAAAACAAACAAATAAACATAGACACGGCAAACGATTCGTGTAATGCTTTTATCGCTTGCTTCTCATTATTTTTTTTCAATTTGTAATTCGAATAAGTCATTAATTTATATTTTATTCATCTAGCGCTTTGTCGTTTAAATTCAATTTTAGTCCACGGAATGTAACTCACTAATCATAATAATGCAATTAATATCTCACATTCCACAACATTGAGCGTCAATAGGCATAGCACATAACGTCAATATACAGATGAATATTATCATGAATGCAACAATTGTGAATACTTGCATCGAGCTCATTTTATCGGGAAAGAGACGTACAAAACCATGATGATGAAGAAAATATTGGACATAATAAATGCACAGTATGATCGCGTGCGCTCACTACTGCCAACACACGGTTGATACGAACAAACAAACAAAAATTCCAAATCCTGATTAAGGTTTCTCTACACTACATGTGTTTCTCTAGCGGTTTATGTTTTTCTTTTTGTTCGTTTTAAACGAATTTATAAATTGGATGTTAACAATTTAGTCCGTTTTATGTGATTAAAAATTTGATGGAATGTAGATCTTTCGCATGTAAATTACATGAGCATATTTATGAGTTCGCTCTTGAATGATTGACTTGGAATAAGAAATAAAAAAATTCAAACACGTTTTTGTTGGTGACGTTTCGTTCAACTCACCCGCCTCTCATCTATTGTGGTCACAATTGCAATCATCCGAGATATAATGAGCAATAAATATTAATCAAGTTTTAATTATAAACATACGTTCATTATAAAATAAAGTGAAAAGAGAATGAGAGAGTTACTCTGAATTGATGAAGAAATAAGAAGTTATCACATAATTTTTTGATTACAAGGCATCATATCGTGCGCCAGCAGCACAACACATTCAGTTCAGTGCATTTGCATTGTCTTGTTCCCATTCTTTCTGTAATGATCACATTTTGATTCAACCAACCATTCATTCATCGTTGTTAATTCGTGTTGATGCCAATAATTCGTTCAGTTCGTTTATTCCAACATTGTATATGATTCGCCTCTTTTTTTCGTGTAATTTGAGAGTTACATGAGAATAAGAACCGACCCCGATCGATTAATTAAATGCGTTTACATGGCGTATGCGTATGTGTGGTTTTTTTTTCTTCTTAAATTGTCATTGCAATCGTGGTTGTCATCGTTGCTGTTGCTGTTATTTGAACGTATGATCGAATAACAACAAAAACGATGTCTTCCATTCAATGGCATTTATTTTATTTACTTATTTTAGATTTATAAATACCAATTTCCTTTTAATTTGATTGGAATGTTGGTTATTGTTAATTCATTTGAAAATAATAATGTATGTCTATTCTATTTTTTATTCCCCTTCGTGTAAATCACCATCATCACCATTCACACTCACGAAATGATCGTGCGAAATAGAATGTCGACCATAAGATGAAATTCCGTTCGAAGAAAGGTCAGTTACCATTTATCGAATTGAATGGTGAAGAAATATCCGACTCGGTCATCATTATTAAGGAATTGGGCGCTAAATTCGACAAAGATTTGAATGCGGGTCTCACACAAGATCAACGCAACATCGCTCATGCCACCATATCGATGATTGAAAACCACTTGGTTTGGGTTTTGTTGTACTGGCGTATGAAAAACCCAGACCTGCTCATCAAAGGTTACAAGGTGAACTTACAACATGCACTTGGATGCCGTTTACCAAACAGCATCTTAAACTTCTTCTTCCGCTTTACATACGGACGCAGGGTAATTATCACATTTTCAATTTCTTTTTTATCATTATTATTTTGTTCAAATTGTAAATATGCTTATCAGCTACCTAATATTAGTATCAAAGAAAATATATTTGATTCTAATTCCCATTGGCTAGTTTGGTTTTTAAGTTGTACATTTTTGTATATATTTTTTTTTTGGTTGTTGGCTTAAACTCTATTCTGTTTTTAACGCGCTTTTTCTCCCATCCTATCCCATCCCCTCCCCATCACACCCTGATTATCGGCACGCTGTTGTCGCTTTTCCCTTATGCGAAATGAGAAATATCAAATTGTCAATGTTCCAAATAGTTCATCCATAAAACGAGCCAATATATATTTCGATCGTGACTAAATTGAAAGTTATTGATCATCATTTATCGATAGCACGTAAAAATAGCATGTTTTTTTCATTGCATTCATGCTGGATGGTAAACAAGTGAGTAATGTAATCGGTCTACATTCACGTTCGTGCACGCAGACCACACGTTTCAAGCACACATCAATTGCAATAACGCAAACAAAAATGAAATATAAATAAAATAAAAGACGAACACCAGAAATTCCAAGCATCGATTCATTTTTCGTCGAACTCATTATATTGGATTGATTTCGTCTATGCGTGCGATATTTGTATATACATAGATTGTGATTTTTTTTTCTCTTGTTGTTATTGTGTATTTTGGTTTGCCGTTTCGAAACGGTCAGCATTTATTGAATTGGTCGTCAAAGCGATTTTTATTTATTTTCCATTCGCTTGGTTTTAATATGCAATGTACACACTAAATGCTATCTATGTGTGTGTTCGAAACCAAATCGGAAGACACGCAATCGATCGAAAAATGCGCAAAAAATAATATCCAAAACAAAATAATATCGTTTTGTTTTTGGTGCCGTTGTGCTGTTGCCATTGCCGTTGTGTCTATATTTCATAAAAAAAAGATTATATTTCCTCTCGTTTATTGGTTTGTTTACATTTCATCGGCAAGACACACACAAAAAATACAGCCCGTTTTATTTCTGTCAAATCGTCGAATGAATTAATTAATGGATTTCATTTATTATTACATATTTTTCTGCTGACATGCTTAAGTTCGTGTGCGATTGCTCACACTGTTTACCCCACATTTTCATTGCCGAAGCAGCAGAAGAAAAAAAAAAATACACGAAACAATGTAAATTGGATTATTATTAGAACATTCCAAAGACAATTTTTGCATAACTTCTCACTTGCGATACATTCAAAAACAATAACAAAATACTGAAAGGGAGTAAGAGGAAGAGGTGGAGAGGATCTTTCAGCAATTTATTTGCAACTAATTTATAGTCATATACATTGAGCAGTTGAGCACATATATTACATTATTACAATATATATATAACTCTGGTTGTTGTTAATTCTTTTTTTCTCATCTTAATTACCGCACACATTCCAAAATGCAAGTATTGTCTTTGCCATGTGCGAATGCATGTGCTTTGAAATGCGGCTGCAAATTGCAAATCTTGTATTTGCATAAATACAAAATGCAGCAGTTTTGTTAGAATGTTTTATTATTGTTGATAGAGCAATCACAGTCAATAAATAAGCAAAATGCATGTTATTAAATATATCAGCATTCAGTTGCTGCACCCTCAATCAATTGTGTGCCGCAAACAGAAAACAAAAAGCCGAGCGAGTTAGCGAGCAAAGTGGCGAAACAAGCGTTTTCGCGATCGTGTAATATTTAAGTGCGCGCGCGCGCATATATTCATTTTCCAACTGCTTCGCCGTCTTGACTTAATCAATCTCAATTACTTGCAAACATCATTATTTCAAATATGCGAGTGCGAATAAACGACCGCAAACAATCAACTATTATGTTTGCATATTAAATTCCAAGTTTAAATGAATTATTGCCCTTGCGCACTCTCGCATCTCCGGACAACAAAAATTATGGTTTATATTTATATCTCTCAATTTTTTATTGATACGATCGCGCACTTGTACGCACACACATTAAAGCAATTCAATGCAACTGTTTGCAGTGCAACACTCGCTCTCACTCGCTTTCCATTCATTCACATTCAGTCGGTCGGTCTGTCTGTGGTGCGGTATAAAATGCGTTTTGTTATAATGCGTGGTGCTTTTTTATCTTCAATTATCACCATTTTATTCGAAGAATGAATTCACAATGTGTGCGTTTCACGATGAATCGAATGCCATATTGTCTCGCTGTTTACGCATGTTGAAGGTTTTGACCGGAATACATGTTATCCCTCAACTTAAATCGAATAAACACTAGAAATTATCTCATACAAAATTAACTCGGTTTTGATCTGCCTTACATTATATTGAAATATTTCACCTTCTTTTGAGACTCTCCCTCTCTCTCGGTCGCTCCTTTGTAAACCTCTCTAACCCTCTCACCCTTCACTCATTTTCTCACTCTCTCTCTCTCTCTGTCTCTTGCGTTGTATGCCAACCACCCCTTGTAACGTTATTTCTTGATATGGTTGTCTCATGTTCAGTGGTTCCAGGGCTGCAAGAGAGTGAAAGCACAAGGAATTGGTGTGCACAAACCGGAGGAAATCGAAGAATTTGGCAAAAACGATCTGAAAGTCTTGTCTGACATCCTAGCGGACAAACCATTCTACTTTGGTGATGAACCAACCATCGTAAGTACAACACTCATTCAAATCAATTTTTTCAATTTTCAAATATTCAATCGTGCATTCATTAAATCTCTAATATTCTTTTATTAAAAAACCAAAAAAATAGTTGGATGTCGTCTCGTTCGCTGTCTTGTCACAGTTCAATTTCATTTCGAAAGAAGTCAACTTCCCACTCAGAGATTACATCACTGAAATTTGCCCAAATTTGATCGGCCATGTATCACGAATCAAGGAACGATGCTTCCCAGACTGGGACGAAATTTGCTCCAAACTCGACTTGAACGCTCATTTGCCGAAACCAGAGTAAGTGTCATTTGTATATTTAACAAAAAAAAAAAACGAGAAAAAATGCAGCATAACAATAACGGAAATCAGTCTCCGTCAATGATTATCACATTTTAAACGATTGTTTTTTTTTTTCACCAAAATTCCAACAGACCGGAAATCAAAGAAGGCAAGGAAGCTGAAACCGAAAAGAAAGCCGAACAGGAAAACAATGAATCGGATCAAATCGAAAAAGAGCTAGAAAAAGATAAGGTACGCGATAAATAATGAAAAAAAAAGAAAAGAAATTCTTTTACATTATCACAACTGTTATCAAATTTGTTATTTTAAATTATCAGAATTATCGTACAATTTGTTAATGGAGTACGTCTCTTTTTCCTTCCTGATAAATTCTTTAGGTCGAAGAGAAGGAGAAAGAGAACATAGAGGAAAACAAGGAAAAGGAGGAAGCTAAATAAGCGCATTGACATTGAAACAGAAGAAGAAACACCGAGAACAAGCATGAATAAAACAAAAAATAGAAATTTACAACAGTAAAAACGTTATCCGAATACATTTAAACTATCTAAAAACAAAAAAAAGCTAAAACATCAAAAAAAGTAATAAGGAAAACACAGAAATTACTCAAATTTTATAGATACCATTTTTTTGTGCGAAACAAAAATGAAATCGCTACATTTTCTAGTATGTAAAATAACAAAACAAACATAAAACGTGAATCGCGCGCGACCGATAAAAAAAAATAACAACAACAACCGCAACAACACACAGTAATAAAACAAAATGACATCTTTCTTACGAAAAACAGTAAATTTTACAAGAACAGACCAAACAATTTTACGAAAATCGAATCTGTATGGAAACAATTTATATTTGGCATAAAAGAAATGGGCAGAGCTATGAAACAAACCAACAACAAGAAAAAAAATGCAAGCTTGATTCAACATTAAGATATTACAAGAAAAAAAAATTAATATTATACTCATACTCATTTAATAGATACAAAGTAAAGAAAAAAAAAATCATAAACAAGTAAACTAAAAACGCGAATCAAACGAAAAAAAAAAAGCGAACAAACATATAAACATACTACAGACACTCATCTCTTTTTGCAATAAATACATTCTTTTATTATGTTGCATGACAATTAGTGAATGGCATACAATTCCACAATAAAAATGATTATGACAAGCGTAAAGCAGCGTTCAGTTTCTTTCACAAATTCCAAGCACATGCGTTTCTCTTTTATTTAATTTATTTTTTTTCTTTCTGTTTCGGGTGTGATTATTTGCTTGTCGTAAATTTGTTTTGATGCATTATTTTTTATGCGCAATTCTGCCATCTCTCTTACTCTAAATCGTAAGTCTGATTGTATGGAAATTGATCAATCATTTTCCGTCTTTGTGTCGCCCGTTTTAACTTGCGACATACAAGCACACACATACACACAATACCACCGATAGCATCAAAATAATATATAATTCAATCAATTGCGATATAATATTGCTATTCTTCTTCAACGGTGCTATTGTTGTTTGCGTCCGTGGCTTATATCATCTATAGATCATGCATTTGTATATTCATTTAATTGTGTTTCAAGTGCTTTGATCACAAAATGCTTCACACTCTATCAAGGTCGCCGAAATTCTATACGCACACACACACACTTGCACTTTCAACGGATGAAAGAATATTTTTTATCAAACCGAAAATGATCAACCGCTTTTATTTGAAAAAAAAAAAAAAAAAATGAAACGAACAATCGTGTGATAGAAATAACAACAAGCACAAAAACAACCAACTCAATGGATTTTACGGCGCAATAGAGCTAAATAACAACAAAAAAAGTCATAACCAATACGCACCTAAACGAACATCGTGTCGAATCAGGGGAGAAATTTAGTAACAACAACAGATAAACCATACAAATTTACACATTACACTCTCGCAGAACAGAAACAAACTAAATTAAATCGACATTGTTTTTATATTTCTTTCAAAAAAAACTGTTCGAAGAATAAAAATAATGCACTGAGAATTTTCGATCTAGAGACTATTTGTAGCAAATAGATTGTAGTAACACCAGAACCATCGATGATGTTAGGATTAAATAATAAAAAAAGGCGCATCTAACTTCCGCTTCGAATCGGATCATTTTTTTTACTCATTTAAAACAAAAAAAAAAATCATTCACACTCATCATACGTCAAGCGACTGCACAAACGATATAAACGAGAAATCAAAGCATTAAACATCATTTTTGTACACCATCATGTTTTTCTCCACCTATTTTATATTTGAAAGAAAAAAGTAAACCTTTTTTACGAAGAAATAAAAGAATGGAAATACAACAATGGACATCTAACTTTAAAAAACAAAGAAAAAAAAAACATTAGTTTGCAAAAAAAAAAGTAAGAAGAAAATTCGCAACAAAACAGTATAGAAAAATGATACAAAACACAAAGAAAAAATTATTATGAATATATTATTAAATTAGTAAAACCCGTGTAATATTAATTTAAAAAGAAAGAAAAACAACAAGCATC
The DNA here is from genome assembly GCF_009176525.2 of Contarinia nasturtii. Classification (NCBI taxonomy): domain Eukaryota; kingdom Metazoa; phylum Arthropoda; class Insecta; order Diptera; family Cecidomyiidae; genus Contarinia; species Contarinia nasturtii. The sequence continues at coordinate 2,121,667 of NW_022198581.1, forward strand.
AAGAGAAAAAACGGACAAAAAAAATATTGAATAAAAAAACTGCAGTGTTTTTTGCATTTAAATTGTATTTGTATATCGCTTTATATAAAATGAAACCAATGTTTTTCGTCAATGTATACCGCCTGCATTCATTTTTTTTAATTATAATTTTTCATTTGTAATTTTTTTTCTTTTCGAATTTTTTTAATGCATTAAGGAATAATACAACAAACAAAAAAAATTTAAAAAAACAACAACAATTTGTACTATTTTTAGAAGTATTAATGGAAAAATTGTCAATATCGACAAAAATTTATCGATTATGTGTAAAAAAAACCATTTAATACGTCAGTAGCTCTCTTTTTTTATATGATATGGAAATATATAGAGAAAATAAAAAAAAACCAATTTGCAATTTCTTTATGTATTAACCATACAAAAAAAACGAACAATCAAGAGAAATGTTGTGTTTAAAGTTTTGCTTTTAGCCCGGTGTGTTGCCTTTTTTAAGGGGTAATTTAAACAAATAAAATGCTTTTTTTAATTATTCAAATCCCGAATGCTCTCTTACAACACATATTTTTGTTGGGCCTAGTTTAAATACACCATATAAAATGCTATTTTTTTTTTAATTCTAATGCTCACTAAAAAAAATCGTTAAAGTGAGAGAAAGAGAAAAGGCTACCGCTTTCAGGCAGCGCTTCATAATTTCTCTTTCCATTTATTGTATGTAATCGAAAGAACAAAAAAATACTCATTTTTACGAAGAAGAAAAAAACAACCATTTCTTATTTCTTTTGTTTTAGTTTTTCTTTCGAATGTGAATGTGCAATTTTCGTACGTGAATTAATATGTAGCTATATTTCTAACGATAAACGAGTATCGAGATGACGAAGATCACGATGTAAAGAAAACACACTAAAATAGTGAATTATACAATTTTTGGCATTGAAATCGGAGATGCTATAAAAGCACATATTATCGGCCATACGTACGATTTACAGAGCTAAAGTGAAGGAAAACCGCCAACCAAGATATAAACCAATCAAAACAAGTGTTCATGTTTGCCATTTTTAAATGGCCGTTTTTGTCGCCGTTTATATGTAATTCAGTATTTTTTTGTCCTCTAAATGTTTTTTTCGCTAAACGATATTCACTATCCATTTTCAATTCTATTGTTTATGCAAAATCATATTCAGTAATGGCATTCGTAAATGAATGGTGAAGACAAACAACATAAAATCAAATAAATTTAGCTACAACAAAAAACAAAAATATCTACTAAGATGAAAAAGAGAAATGAAAGAGAACAAGGGGAGACAGAAAGGTTTATGTTGACCCAAGGGAAAAGAAATCGAGAAAACGAACAACAAGAAAAAAAAAGAAGAAGAATATTTAAGTAAATTTATTATTGAGATATAGCCAACCGTTAACCAAAAACAAAAGAAACACAAAAAAATCTAAATTTAATGAAAAAAAAAAAACAAAAATTGATTTTTTCGTATGGACGCAAGGAAATGATATATGGAAGGAAAATCGTATGAAATTTGAAATGTCATATTTCACATACACACAGAAATTTCAAACAAACAAACATATGATTGAAAAGGATGGCACAAATTTGAAAAAGGATAATATGAGATTTAGAGCATAAGTCCATTTTATAAATAATTCTATTCTATATTGCCAGTATGAAACAAAAAAACAAAATGTATGTTTATGTACCACATAAAAATTGAAAGTGACAAAAAAAAAACTAGTATCAGCGATGTAATCATTTTTACCCTTTTTGAACATTCGAAACGAACAATTTTTCGCTAGCTTTTTTATATACAAACACACGCTGCCGCGATCTATGCTTCGAATTAAAACAAAACAAAAAAACAAAAATTCTTGACCTTCGAACCGAAAATGAAACGAAACAAAAGAGAAAAAACAAATTTTTTTTTCGCTAAACTATTTCATTTCTTACGAAACGATTTTTATTTGTGTATTCAAAAAGGTCCAATTTAGAAAAAAACTAACTTTTTTACTTGATCAATTCTCTGATTTGACATCTTAATCGTAAGAAATTATTTTAGCGTCAAATCGAATTTATTCAAATTAATTTTTTTTTCGTCCCCATACACACTCACACACACACAGATAAACACACATAGTCAAAATATCTAGCCAATTAGACAAAGCCTAGAATCTTATTATTTTCTCTATCTCTTTCTCTATATCGTTGTGAATGGTTGATAATTATGTTTCATCATCAAAGTGTAATAATTCATAATATGTAATATGTAATAACACCGATAGTTTGCCTCCTTATTTTTCTTTTTTTTTTACTTCAAAACACCTTTTTTATTATTTCTTTTATTATCTAGTTTTTTTTTTTCATTTACTTTGAAAATATACATTTACGATAAACCGCACTGTTTTCTTTTTCATTCAATTTGTGATATATCCACACACAAACATATGTTGTGTTTATGTCTGAATGTAACGATGCATGTACGTGTACAAAAGAAATCCACAACAGGTTTGCTTACTTATCAATGAAGATGGACAACAAAAGTATGAATGAAAGAATTCAGCAAATTCAAGTTTAAAATAGCTCACTGTAAGTATATATAGAAAAGAAATTAATTTTCACTTTACTTTACTTTATAGCCAAAGCGACTTGCTTTCGATAATTCACCGGATGTCTTGTTCGGCTGAAACTGGAAAGGAAAAAAAAAACCAAATGTGTTTCTTTTTCTTCGCTTTCTTCATTAATTGAAAAAGTTGATGGTTTTTATTATTTCTAAAATAAAATGTTTCTTAAATAACAGTCATATGAAGGAGACACTGGAAGAATTCCATAATTTAAAAGAAGACACAATTTTTTTTAAATATTTATATTTGTACGTTCGTCATTTGAATCGAAGTGTGTTTCATGTACGGTGGCCTTGTGAACGGTTATATTCGAACTATTTGTACTTGAACTGACAATATTTTGTGGCATATTTGAGTTTATTTGTAGTTTCGTTGGATCGCTTGGTTTCAAAGGTACACGTAATTTGGAATTTTTGAAATTGGTTGCACCTCCAACTAAGGTTGACCGAACGGTTGGCATTTTATTTGGAGTTGTCTGTAGATTCTTGGCCAATAATGATTTTATTCGGGCCGACACAAGACTTGAAGTTTTTGGTGTACGATGGTTAAACTGTAGTGTTGGAGTTTTTGATTCATTTTTTGATTCATTATCAACCATCTCTTCCAAATCAGTATCGGATTCTTCTTCGTCTTCGCCAATTTCGTCTTCGCCAATTTCGTCGTCACCATTTCCATTCGTTTTTCCATTGGTCTTGTGAATTTCAACGGATTTTAGAGTGTCACACGATGAACTTGATCGATTTTCAAAACATGTATTTTGGAAAAAACCATTTGTACCGAGTGGATTAGCTGGTGTCATATGTTTATCAATTGCTGTACTGGCATACGAAACGTCATTATGATCAAGATCACTTTTTATTGAGGAATCATCATCGCCGCCACCTTCGTCATCATCATCCTCGTTGTATAAAGTGAATCGTTGTTTGGCAAGTTGGTCGGTACTTTGATAGAATGATGATGACGTTGATGGTGCCGATTCAAGCGGTTCAATGATCGAAGCGCTCAATAATTTTGTAATATTTTTCATTTCAATGGAAATGTTATCGAAATCATTTGGATAATGATTAAATGTGCGATAATCCCTTAAATCGTCAATGCTATTTGATGTTAATGTACTGCTAAAATTTGGTGGATACTTTAAAAATGAATTTTCGACCTTTTGTCGTTCACGCAATTCGTTCATGGTTCGTTCTTTAAATTTTTGCCGCGATGCACGTTTCATTTGAATGATTTCCTTTGTTTTATTTGTAAAATCTTCTAAACTTTCTGCATCTGAGAGTGTGCTGTGTGTTGTGTCACCAAGTTGTTCTCGGAAATCCAATGAATATTGCTTAGACGATGATTTTTGACCCGATTCACTGGTATCGGTGCTATGTTGCATCGAATTTGATTTAAATGTCTCTGTATCAGTCATCGTATGATGAATTATGGCTTCGTGTTGTTCTTTATTATTCAATAAATCAAAACTTCGATGTAAATTCCCTTTGCCGTTCTGATCCAATTTCATCTCGGTGGTTTTTCGATTTTCCAAAAATTCCAAACTTCGGCAACGCGACAACGTATTGTTATTCATCTCATCTTTGTTCATATTCTTTGACAGTTGTGGCAAAACAGTTGCACGCAATGGATCACTTCTCTTTGGCCAATAGTCAAAACCATGGTTTTCACGATGTTCAGCCAATATCGATCTGGGATGAGAAATAAAAAAAAAAAACATTTATTATCAAAGATCTTTTTTTTTTGCCGTCGGTTCAATCATAATATTCGTCTTACCTGGCAATCCTTTGAATTTTATCGTCGGCATTTTTGCTGAAATCTTGAACTTTTCCATCAAGTTTTGCGGTTGCTTTAAGCATGTATTTTTTGAAGCTACGTTTATTTTGATTAATTTTCTGTTCGATATGATTGAAAAATGGTCCACAATAGCATGTATTACCAATTCCAACGGGTCCTTTCCGAATATTACCCGCCAAATCTAAATAGTATTGTTCGCCACATTTCAATGGATCTTTCGGAAATGTTTCCAATTTTGGCGATGGAAATGATCTTGGATCGGGAAAATAATGGCAACCATATGGTGACCATATTTTTGAATTAGTCGCATTCGGATCGTGATGATGACATCGATGTTCGTTCATTACAGAATTTTTCGGTTTGTTTTTATCACTGTCCGATGTATTATTGCGTCCACTACCCGAACTGCAGCGGTGTTGTTGTTGTTGTTGATTTTTTTGTTTGATTGATCGACCGTCGACATCATCGCTGGTGCTTTTATTTACGGTTGGCGGTGAATTGAGTATTTCAATAATTGGCTTTAAATTCTTTCTTATCGCAATGTCGCGTGGTGTTTCACCTTGTGCATTTCGCAATAACAGTGCACTCGTACCGCAAACTTCGTATAGAATGCGCGTCAATTTTCGTCTGCCCATCGCACAAGCAATATGCAATGGTGTATCAAAATTCAAATTAACACACATCGGATTACATTTTGCTGATATAAGAATTCTTGTTGCTCCTGCATGTCCGTAACGACACGACGTATGCAACGGTGTATCGCCATACTATACATGTATACATATAAACGAACAACACACAATGTGTTTAATTAGTTTAATCATTTCCAGTGATTTTAACATCATTAAAGCAAATAATAATTGCCATTTTACTTACATTATTTTTCGTATCGGGATTGGCGCCAGCCAGTAGAATTTCACGGCAGCTTTGATTATGGCCATTTTGTGCGGCCAAGTGTAATGGTGAAAAACCGCCAACATTCGGTGTATTCAGATAATTTTGACTTTTCCATTCGTCTTCGACGTGTTTAACACTTTTTGCCTTTTTACCAAACTTTTTATTTGACGAATGTGACGTATGTTGTAGCGTACACAGAAGCTTTACACAACGACTGTATCCACGCCAGGCGGCTTCATGTAACGCTGTATTCCCATGCTAAACATTTTTTGAACGAGAAACAAACAAAATCAAATCATTCAAAGATATTTGGAATTTTTTGTTTTGAAATTGTGGCACAGGAAAATTGTTGAAAAATTATTGCTCACTTTGTTGTCTTTGGCAAAACGATCGACACCATTTACAAGTAAAACCTCAACGGCTGCGTCGTCACCAGCAATTGAAGCCTGATGCAATGGTGAATATGATGTTTCTGATTTTAAGTGTTTGTCTTCCTCTTGAATTCTCTTCGGCGAAGAGCTCTTCAGCATTTCTATCAAATGTAAATAGTTTAAGAGAAACGAAAAAAAAAGCCGACAATTTCAAATGAAATACAATTTAATTCGACGGTCTTTAATTTAGCAAAGAGTTTAAATCATTTAATGTCATCAATCATGCAATCATGGCTTTCTTCTGAACACGCACACTCAAACAACGAAAATGAATTGTGTCAGCATTTCTAAGTTCGCATACTAAAAAAGAAGAATAAAATGTGCACCAAGGTGCGTACAGTGTATATCTTAACCAACACGGTTGATCACTTGACTGGATCATAAAATCCGTATAATTATGGTGAAAATGTTAAATGATCATTTACGCAGTTATTTAAATTTACTTTCATTTTAGTACAGGAATTTCTCTCCCTACCACACTCGGTCGTCATTATTATTATTATTGTTGTTATCACCACATTGTATACATTGTACGTCAATTGCATGTCTCTCTTTCTTTATTCGCATTGCAATTAAAATGGGGCAAACAAATTAAATCGCGTTGATCTCTTCTTGACGAGCAATTTGCTTATTTACTTCTCTTTTTTTGTTCGTTTGCATTTTTTTATCCATTAGCCATGAAGAGAAGCTAAAGCAAACCGATTAAAACTGTACAGAGCGATTAAACCCAAAACTATGCAGTGCATTCTTCGCTTTAAAACTCTTCTATGTACACTTTGGTCTACTCACTTTTTCCGATTATTTTTGTGTTGCAGTCTGTCTTCTTGTCAGCAGCAGTCTTGTTAGAAATTTTACTCTTTACGATCGAAAATTCTTTTCAGCACCGAATGGTTCCGAATTAAATTCGCATATACAAATCACATAAACTACTGTTAAATAAACAATACATTCTTAAATGTGGCATTTCTTTTTCGTTGTTATTGTTAATCACCAACAAACAAAAAAAATTCCATTTGTATTCGAATACAATCCGTTTATTGAACTATGTTAAACAATGATGCTGAACGGAATTGATCGATGCAGAATGCATAACTGTTTAATGTGACGCGATCGCTACGCAATTTTTTGATAAACTAAAGCACTTCAATAATCCATAATGCAAATTCCGCACGTAAAATGTTCACAACTCAGTTTTTGTTTCTTTCGTATTGAAAAATACCACAGTTACAGCGGCAGCGGCACCAAAAAATTTATGTATTTAATGAAAAAGACGAGAAAAAAAACGCTGAAAATGAAAATATACACACGGCACGTCGAAAATTGTGATTAAGAAAGAACGAGAAACAAAAACGCAAACACCACCGAAAAAAAGTACACAAAATGCGCGCGCAAGCTATGGTTAGAGCAAGAGAGAAAGAATCAATAACATGAGCAACAGCGGTAACTATCAAATCGCGCCGAACCAACAATCGATTTTGGTTGCCTTCAATTTCAATGTCTCTTTAAACACTGACTCTCAGCAAATATAAGCGCATTCTAAAACAATAAGAAAATACGATCAAATGTCTTGCGTACGCGTTGTCCGCGCTCTCAAAAAAAAAAAACCAACAACCAAACACTTAAATGAAACCGAATGAACGAAACAATCAAACGTAAGCAAGCAGCTTAGCAATAATGAAAAAAGCGTACCTTTGTATACGGCGCATACACTGGACTGATCGAAAGGTACCGAAGAAGTCGATGAAACGACCGAAACCATGAAGAATATTCAAACATTCAACAACAGAATAAAACTCAACTCCAATGTAATGAAGTGTGTGGTGATCGCATCGTGAAGGAGACAGAAAGAACGACCGCAACCATGTCAAGCATGATGAACAGACAGAGTTAAACAACCACATTTCATGGCGCAACGAATTATATAGCAGCGATATCGAATGAAATGGAACAGAAACAGCAACCATTGTACATACACAGACGATAGGTAAACGATATGCGAGCTCACGATCGTTCCTTTGCTTGCTTGAGCGCACCTTCATTTTCTTCTCGTTTTTCTTTTTGTTTTTGCTTTTCGCCTTTACCTTTTGTGCCTCGCGCGCGCGCGCGCGATCTTATACGATCACACGAGATGTGTTGACCTATTCACATTCAAACAATGTAAGTTGTCTCTGATGTCGACGTGCGTATCGCCGATGATTGTTTCATCGTCATCGTCGTGTGGTTTTTCTTTCTTTAATTTTATGTTTGCTTATTCGCTTCGTTCGCTTTTCGATTTTTTTCCATAAATTTCGATTTTCGAACTACATTGCGATGTGTATGCGTTTCTTTTTGCGTTTTCGCTTCATTTTATTTTTCTTTGCCACCAATTTGTGTTTTTTTCATTGTTTCATGTCAAACAAACAATGGAAATGAAATATAAAGACGAAGAAGACAAAACAAATAAACAAACTACACTTGTTTCATTGTATGCTTTACGTTAAACCGTTTCGCTGAAAATATCAGTTCTTATTGACAAGCGATGTGAACCGTTTTTATCCGGCTGAACTTAAAAAAAAAACTCCATACAATCCAATTTGATTCAATGGCTGAATACACATCCGTCACAAACATTGCCAAGTCGACAAAATCTTGAACGATTTTAATGGCGGGAAAATGATTGAATTGAATAAAAAAAAAATTGAAGAAATATTGCAATGTGTACCAATGTATCTCGATGCACCGATTCTTTTGATTTAAATTATTCAATCTTTTGCTGTGAACAAGCCTTAACGCATTATGTCAAGAGTGTGTGTTGTGCGTTCTTTACATGCATACCGGTCTATCATGCACACGTGACATTGTTTATATTTAAAAAAAATACTTATTCAATGAACATTTATTGAAACTCTCCGATGGCACTAAGTTATTCGATCCTGTTATTAAAATAACCATTTTTTAATTTATATTTCATCTATCAAATGTTAAGTAAAACCAGTGATTTATGTCAAACAAAGCACGTGCTTTATGATGGGAATCATTTAGCCCCTTCAAATGACTCCCCGTTAAAATATAAAGTGATAGCAAAATGTAAAACAACCAAAGCTAGAGTTGGCGTAATGACATTGCGGCACGGTGATGTTGATACGCCAGTCGGCACACAGGTTTGTTTCAATGCACAATCAATTTGCGTGGGTTTTTTTCCGCTGAATTTTGAATTAAAATGTCTACATTGAATGCATTTATTGTAGGGTACTTTAAAAGGAACATTGCCAAATCAACTATATAACCTGGTCTGTCGAATTATTTTGGCCAATACAGACCATTTGGGCCATAGACCGATGTGTCATTGTTTTTCTTTCCCGTTCTTCGTTATGTATCACTTCAAAATAATAAATTACGCAATTTCCCATATAGGGTATCGAAATTCTCGATAAAATCGGTGATTTACACAATTTTATGGGCTGGAATCGAAATTTGTTGACCGATTCCGGTGGCTTTCAAATGGTATCACTTTTGAAATTGGCTGAAATTGATGAGAATGGTGTCAATTTTTAATTCGCCATATGATAGAAATTCAATGCTATTAACACCAGAACATTCTACACAAATTCAAAATTCAATTGGCGCTGACATCATGATGCAATTGGATGACGTCGTTAAAACAATAATAACGGGACCAAGAGTTGAAGAGGCTATGCACCGGTTTGTATTGATTTCATTTCGATTAAAAATCTTCAAAAATCTTGGAAAATGCACCTTAAAACTTTGAATTTAATATTCGAATTTCTTCGTTGACAGAACGGTTCGTTGGCTAGATAGATGTATTGGGGCAAACAAGCGAGATGATGTCCAAAGCATTTTCCCAATTTTTCAAGATGGGCTCAGTGAGAGTCTACGCGAAATTTAGTTCAAATTTAATGAGAGTTTTTTTTCAGTGGTGGCGAATGTAAAGATGATTTCTGTCGTATAGTAAACAAATGCACCGATTTATTGCCCGAGGATAAGCCTCGATATTTGATGGGTAAATTGCTAAAATTACTATTCCATTACTATTCCATTACATAAGAATTCTTCTGATCATCCTTAGGTATTGGGTACTCAGCCGATTTGGTTGTTTGTGTTGCACTTGGAATCGATATGTTTGATTGTGTATTTCCAACACGGACAGCAGTGCGTAACATACAAATTTTGTTCAATGCTCAATTTTAATCATGGGTTTAATGTCATTTCGATTACAGAGGTTTGAAGTTGCATTAGTTCGTGATGGACACAACCACAATTCAAAGACGATTTACGTCCAATTGATGAGGACTGTGAGTGCAGCACATACAAACATTATACGCGTCCATATTTAAATCATGTGGTTCGATTTGAATCAATTGGTTCGACTCTTGCATATCAGGTAAATAAAATCACTTCATTGAAGACAGCAAAGTCTTTTAATTCGTTTGCATTTCTGGTTCATTGAATTTCAGTTGCGTTTGATGCGAGACATTCGAGAGAGCATTATGGAAAATCGTTTTCCACAATTTATCCGAACATTTATGGACCGATATTTTCATTCAAAGCCAATACCCGACTGGATAAAAACCGCACTATCCAAAGTGAATATTCAACTTTAAAGCAGGCACAAAAGTTCTAAATTTATAATTAGAATACCTCATTAGATCAATTTTTTCTATTTATAATTTATTTGAATTGTATTTTATTTTTAAATTTAGTTCAATTGGATTTGACTTCTGTTTTTTAATCAACCAAAATAAATAAACTTTGACACATCAACAAACTGAAAGTGTTTTGTAAAAGATCGTCAGTGTCCGTCTCCGATAGGGACAACGATCGTTTTGAATACAAAATTTGTTATTGTTACACCTGTCTACCGAATATACCTGTTGTTTATGACAATTTATATGTGTATTTGTGAACGCTGTCTTCATTCTTAAAACTGTTGGTTACCATAGATACCTGATATTTGAAAGAAATCACAAACAAAGTTTCGTCAAAACAGCGTTTTTTCTATTCTTTTTATCACTTGTCTTGTAAACCATTTTGACATTGGCAACAAACAAAAAATCATGTTGGATTATAATTTAATTTAATTTCAATAAGACGCAGCCAATTGATACAAAGTTGTGACTAAAACTTAAAAATGTCCAACGGAAAGGTAGGCAAACTCTTCATTTTTCTTGTTTAATTTTTTATGTCACCAAGTGAAATTGATTCCAGATATTATTTCGATTGGATTTTCCACACGGACCAGGCACCGTACATTTTACATTTCAAACAGGAAGCTCAGGAAATCATCTTGTAACAACCGGCTCCGATGGAACTGTTGCAATTTACAATCGTCAAGGCCAACTTCAAGATCGAATTGTATTACAAGCGTAAGTTGGGTTGTGCACCATCAATGTTCGAATGCTTTTCAATTTGATCTTTTGTCATTTTAAAGATTGTGCACCGGTTTGGCATGGGATCATGAAGGTGATATATTGAGTATCATAACGAATAGTTCGTCTCAGGTAAAATTCAATTAACATTTGATTCGATCAACAATGAACATACGTGGTTGACTCATTTTGATGACACGCATACATAAATAATGTGTAACGTACAATAAAAGAAAAAAAATCAATAAATTATATTTCTGATTGCTTACTTGGAATCAATTGTAGATAATTCTATGGGATATAAACATACGTCAAAAGCATATCGTCGATACAGGCTTACGAGATTCTCTGTCATGCATTATATGGTCGAAAACATCGCAAATATTGGCGGTCGCCTCAACACGAGGAAATCTTGCCATTTACAATCATCAAACAACAAAGTAATTGCCATTTATATGGCACTTGGTATTTATCAATATTAAAGTGCATTTTTAATTTCAGACGAACGCCAATATTGGGTAAACATTCGAAGCGTATAACATGCGGTGCATGGTCAAGAGATAATATATTGGCACTTGGATCCGAGGATAAAACATTCTCATTGAGCTCTGAAGACGGTGATTCGTTGCGTGTTATTCAATTACGAGACATTCCAAGTGATATGTGCTTTGCCGAAATAAAAACCGATGAACGTGTACCCGGCGAAAATACAGTCAGTCTTTTTTTTTTCTTCTTCAATTTACATATCAGTTCCCTATATTTACTCAGGAGTAATTTTTATTGCATTCAAATTCAGATTAGTATGATAATTGGTAAAAAGACGCTGTACTTATATCATTTGCCGGAGCCCGATTCGCCGGCCGAGCTTGGATTTCAGCATAAATATGGAAATTTATTGCAACATAAATGGTTCGGCGATGGATATATTCTATTGGGATTTTCACAGGGAAATGTGGTGGCTATATCAACGCATCCGAAAGAAGTTGGCCAAGAGCTATGGCAAATTCGAAATCATCGAGATTCGTTGAGCGCAATTGCCGTTTCAAAGGCATTAGAACAGATTGCGTCATCCGGCGATGATAAGTATGATAGATTTGTCAATATTTATTAAAAAATGTATGATCTTTATTTTCAACATTTCATACACAGAATTAAAATCCATGCAATCAGTAATCTACAAGAGACGGTTAGCATTCTCACCGTTCCCGATCAGTCGGGCGTTAAAGCGATGGATTGGAGTGTTGACGGTCAATTGATTGCAACATCAACGACACAAGGATCGGTTTATGTGTTTGTTACAAAAATGTCTGTTTTGAGTACCGTTTCCTTTCCACGAATTGCAATTCTAAGTAGCTTGGCCGAGGTTTCCATTTATAATTATTCATTGGACAAAATTAAAACTCCACATTGTGTTATTCCGCTCGAAATTGAACCGTCGGTCATTGCGGTTGGTCCATTTCATTTTGCATGTGGCATGAACAATCATGCATGGTTCTATGACCTCAGTCGACCCATTGATGATGCACCGATATCTTTGGGGGATAAAGAGTACATTGCCGAAATTAATGATCTTAAATTAAATGCCAAATATTGTGCAGCACTTATTGGTGGACGAGTCTCATTACATCCCGTTAGTACTAGTATTTTTTATCATTGATTTCGTAACAAACATTTTTTTTAATTGATGATTTCTGATTAGATTCCGCCAAATACCTCAATAATGAAAGATCAACAAGCTAGAATGTTTCCCGAAAATACACATGGCATGCAAGAATCTGTGATAACTTCAATTCTTCTAACATCCGAATTTCTTATCTTCTCCAATGATGTGCGTGCGATATAATACCCATTAACACACAAATCAGATCATGTAGTAATTCATTTTCTCTTTTCGTTTTCCACTCACAGCTCGGTCACTTGGTATTCTTTTCACTGGAATTTTGGACTAACGTTGTTACGTATCGTCACACAATGGGCATTCGAAACATATATTCCGATGTGGATGGAACGAAAATCATATTTGTTGATGACCATAATCAAGGATATATCTTTTGTCCGGTGAGTTGAAAATTTGAAATCGAATTCGGTTCCACTCAAACCATAATCATTCAATTGTATTGTATCGTGTTTTTTAGTCAGATGAAGATGCAGTCATGATACCAAATTTTCCAAAAAATTGTAGCAACATTTTGTGGGATTCATTGCCGAGCCGAACATTTGTTGTATTCGAGAGTAAATTGTGTACAACATATGTCTATTCAAAATACTCAATAAACAGTGAGTTGTTTTTTTATACATTTAGTTTTTTCGTATCATTCAGTCAGTAAGTGCCGCCTTAAGATTTTCGGTTTATTGACACCTGCGCAGTGCTGTGATAAAATGGCACTACTTACTACTGACCGGTACGATATCTGCAAATATTTTAAATTAAAAGAAATTTATCATCAATTCAGATAAACATGTGATGAAAATAAGCGAAACACCGATACTATCGGATCAAACGCCATTGGTACTGTATGACAGTGAATTGTGTTTGGCCACAAGCGATGGTAGTTTGTCAACAATAGTATTGACGTCGCACTTGAATTTACCATCGATCGAAACAACGGATCAACTTAAAATGTTGATTGATATGAGAAGATTCGATGATGCATGGCATTTATGTAAAACAATGAATCGAACGGATGTATGGCAAGATTTGGGCAAAGCCGCAATTGCCGAGCTTGATATCAATTTTGGTAAGTCAATGCAACAAGTGAAAATTTTCTTTTAAATTCATGATATTTTTTTTTTATTTTGCAGCAATTCGTGTCTATCGTCAAATTGGGAATGCGTCAACGGTGTACGCATTAAAAACTATTTCATCAATTGAAGATATAAATTTTGTGTCTGCATTTTGTGCGCTATTGCTCGGTGAAACGGACAAAGCGAAAACATTCTTTGCAAAAAGTATAAATCCAGTGGAAGCATTAGATTTATGTCGAGATTTATTACAATGGGAACAAGCCATTACGCTGGCTGATACATTGGCGCCCGAACAAATTCCACTTATAGCCAGAGAATATGCTCACCAACTCGAATTCACGTTAGTTCACTCGAACATTGTGTTGTGGCTTCATTTTCATCATTCTTCTCTATTACAGTAATCGATATGCTGACGCTCTAGCCAACTATGAAAAGGGAATGGATCGATCAACATTGGACCGCATTCGATTGAGTGAAAGTGCATTGGAAGAGCATAAACGAATGTGTGAATTTGGAATCGCTCGTACAAATATCAAACTGGGGAATTTCAAAAAAGGGGTTCGCTATCAATACCAAGTGTTTTAAATTGAATAAAATATATTTATTGTTTTTTTTTTAAATTTAAATTCTAGATCAATCTGGCGACCGAGCTGAAAGATAAGCAATTATTTGAAGATTGTGGCGAAGCGTTGACAACAATGAATGAAACTGTTGAGGCGGCACGCATGTTTGAATTGGCTGAGAATTGGGATCAAGCGTCAATGGCAAGTATTAAAAGTGAATAATTTATTAATCTCGATCCTGTCACCATTTTTGCCATTTTAATTAATGTGATTAATTTTATTTCAAATTTTCAGCTATATGTTCAATTAAAGGCGTGGCAAAAGGTTCGTTCAATTTTACCGCATGTAACTAATTCGAAAATGCATGCCATTTATGCAAAATCATGTGAGGCCGATGAAAATTTCAATGAAGCCATCGAATATTATCGCAATGCCGGTGATTTGGATAGTGTAATACGAATTTATGTGGAACAATTGGCCGATCCGCATAGTGCAGCTGAGATTGTGGTCGAGACACGATCAATGGACGGTTCAAAGCTACTGGCACAGTTTTATCAAAGTGTCGGCGATCATGAACAGGCTCTACGGTTTCTTATTCTTTGTGGTTCACTGAATGAAGCCTTTATATTGGCAAAAAAACACAAAAAAATACGTCAATATGCCGAATTGCTGGAAAACTCAGACACAGCAAGTGCCAATAATTTCTTAAGTATTGCAGAGTATTTTGAGAATGAAAAATACACACTTTTAGCCGGAAAATATTACTATTTTGCCAAGGAATACACAAAGGTTTGCTAGGATAAACTTTGATTTTTTTTTTCATTTTCTTACCTTTTTCTAATTCATTGACAGGCGTTGAAATATTTATTAAAAGCATCAACATTCAGTATGGACGAAAGTACGGCACTTGTTTTGGCCGTTGACTGTGCCGCTTCCTCAAATGATGATAAAATTGCTAATCAATTGATTGAATTTCTGCTTGGCGAACGGGACGGTTCGCCCAAAGATCCAAAGTATTTATTTGGCTTGTATATGGCACGAAAACAATTCAAAGAAGCCGCTAAAACGGCTGTTATCATAAGCAATCAAGAACAAATTGCTGGAAATTATCGTAATGCACACGATTTACTTTTCTCCATGTATCAGGTAATTTGCTGCGTTGCGTGCAGATAAAATCGTTAATCACAATGAACAAAATGAAACAAAAAACAAATAATTCTTTTTTTTTTATTATTTAAGGAATTACGGAAAAATAATCTATCAATTAGTGCTGTGATGGTTGGGAATTTAGCATTACTCCATCGTTATACATTAGTACGAACACATGTAAAGATTGGTGATCATCATCAAGCTGCAAAGCTACTAATTCAAGTTGCTGCCAATATTTCACGATTTCCAGCTCGTAAGTTACACACATTTAAAAAAAAACACACACACACACAAAGAAAATTACTTGAAATTATGCTTTTTCCATCGTTAATCACATAGACACTGTTCCGATATTAACGTCAACCGTAATTGAGTGCCATCGGGTTGGATTTCAAAAGGCAGCATTTTCATATGCATCAATGTTGATGAGATCAGAATATCGCAGCCAAATTGATCAAAAATATGCCAAGAAAATTGAAGCGATCGTTAGGAAAGCACCGAATGGAATCAAGGATACCGAAGACGCATATCAAGATGAAACACAACCATGTCCAATTTGTGAGTGTAATCTACAAATCATGGAATTGTCGTGTCATCAGTGCAAAACCAATTTACCAATGTGTATTGCTACGGTAAGTTATTTTAACAACTTCAAAAGTGACGATATCTTATTGCGATTTAGTGGGAAAAAAAATCTAGAGATAATCAGCATGATGACAAAAAAAGTTTGTGTTTAAAAAAAAAGTCGACGAACACTTATGCCTCGATGGCCTAATTTAATGCGATGTTTGCATGTCAAGATAATGATAAATCACTTTGTCAATTTAATTTTCCAGGGTCAGCATGTCGCCAAAGGTGATGTTGTCGCATGTCCTGCATGTGATTTCCTATGCTTTCAACCGCAAATGACCAAGTAATAACACCATCTAAATTTAAATTACAATGTATATTTTTAGCTTTGTACTAATTCGATGCTTTTTTTAAATCTTCATCAGAGTTTTAAATGCAACGAATCAATGCCCCATGTGTAGCGAAATCATCGATTCGAATCAATTAAACGAAGTGACAAATATTGCCGATTATCTGAATATATCTTAAGATTGTGTTTTTATTATGTGGATTCTTTTTTTCTGAATATTTATTGAATAATAAAATAAATACACTAAAGCGTTTGTTTGTTTGTTTGAATTTATTAATTTCAATAATACGTCTTGAGGAAAGCACATACATGGAACTTTATAGGTTTCGTATTTGTTTTGTCTGTTAAATACTTGGCGCTATTTTGTTTTCTTTTTAATCAACTATGCAATTTTTGTTGAAAATTTAAATGATTTTTTTTTGCTTTGCATTTTTTTTTTTCATTTAATAGTTGAATTTAAACAAAATGTGTGAGTCGAACGATTCTTTGTGTTTCGTAAGATTTGAATTTATAAAAGATTTTTTTTTATCATGATACTATTTCGTCAAACGAAATACGCGGTAAAAATTAGAGATAAAAATATTGGATCAATCGCAAATCAAACGTGTTGATTTGTGATTAAATAGATTGAAAAAATATTTTAAATTGAATGCATCAGTTTTTCCTCCGTCGTGTGTATGTTTGTCTTATTTTTTTCATTTAAATTAATTACAATGAGGTTAAAAATAGATTGAATCATAAAAATTAATCATTACATAATTAAATCACCTTGTTGTTGTTGTTGTTGTTTGCGTTTATACATAATATTTAAAATATGGGTTTAAATTACGGCCAATGTCGTTTAGAAAGAAAAACGATCGATTTTTTTTTTGGGTCGAAATTTTTTGTTTGCCTTTTTTAGTTCTGACATTCTATTCTATTCTATTTATTTAACACACAAAGGGATGTGAGAGGAGACAATTTCTCATCTTTTTCGGCTCAAATTGTTCAGAACTGATTCATACATACGAATGTTGTCAATAATTGAATGACCAACAATGTCAATGAATCGGCCCGTTTTCAATCTAACATTGATAATTTACTCTAATTTTAACAATGTTAAAGTTTTAGTATTTTTCGCCCATTTTGCTCTATAATATTGATTTGGTTGATTTGTGGCTTTAATTTTTCACCTATTTCACCAAATACATTCATTATTTACCATTTGCATTGTATAAAACGTTCTATTCCAATTAAATAATCAATTTTCCAAAAATAATGAAAAACCAATAATAATTTTACAACAAACAAAGCTCAATTTGTAGCCAAATTTTTTTAGATAGCACTTTCTTCTTATTTTTTTGTATTGGTATTTTTTGCATTTTTTTTCATAGAATTTAATTTTTATATAATAAGAACAGTTCAACTGTGAAAGTTTACATATTTATTTCATTTAATCAGTCTAACTGAGTTCCGAGTTTGGAATAAAAAACGTTTCGCCATTATTATTTTTTTATCGAAAGATTTTTGTTTTTTGCAAACAAAAATAACCAGATTCCTGTTGCGTATTATTTTAATAACAATATATTGTTGTGAGCAGTAATTTGCGCTCAAGACAATAAAAACAGATGACGTTTTTTATAAATGAAGTAAGAAAATTGGAAACTATTCAAGGGGAAAAAATTCTTTATATATGTCTTTCTATTTATCCATCTTGTGCGAAGATCAATCAATTATACCGTTGAATGTGCAGAAATTTGATGTTCATTTAAACAGTTTTTATTTGAAAAAAATATATATTTTTTTTTCAAAGGTTAAAAGCCAGATGTGGCGATTTAATAGATTTGAGAAGGGAATGACAGCCAAAAGTTTGCAAAAGAAAAAAAAATGCTAAAAAGCAATACAAAAATGATCGAGTTGAATTTTGATTTGAACAAAAAAAAAAGATTTTTTTTTTTTCGTTTTCATATATACTTGGTGTTTTGGTGTGAACAATGTTCGGATTTGAACAAAAGATATAAAAGAATAGAACCGAGAAAAATAATAGTTTTAATTGATATAAAACTTAACATAAAACTATTAACACAAAGACCTGTTGATCCAAATAAATTTAAAAAATAATAATAAATGTACACAAAAAAAAAGAACAGCAAAGAAATGACTAGTCAAGAAAATGTTAATCCTCCAATAGAAAATGTTACTATCCTGTTTGTAATGTATTGTCGTTAGCCGTAGCAGCATACATGCATAAATATTTACAGGAAAGTAAAGTCGATTTTTATGAATTGAAGGATATATTTATATGTATGCAAGTATGTGTGTGTGTGTTGTCGTTATTGTTGCTAATCTATTCGTCCAAGATATAACAAGAAACAAACACCGTTGACGAAAGCGAAAACATTCGCGACCGAAATTGACATCCCGGCTCACAATGATTAAAACACAAAATGGTTCCAATTAACAAAATTGTTTAAAACAATTTAGCATTAATTTCGATTTTGAAAAAAATGTGTTGTGTCTCTCCATAAAAACAAAATGCTGGTCAAATACGTACTAGACTGGCATAGCACCAAATAATTAATTAATGTAGCGAGAGAATTTCGGACTCAATCATTTGAACCATGCGACAGTATTTGTGTTCTAATGAGCGTGATGAGTACGAATCGGTGTTTGCACTTCCTACACAAAAGATTACATTTGCATACAAGTCGAAATACAATGTCGATTAATATGATTTTTGTTTGTGTGTATTCGTATATCTTTTAAATGGTTCTTTTTTTTCTTACGTTTCTTTAATATTTCGTTAAATAAGTATTGTATAGCACAATATGCCTATGCATAAAGTTTAGATTAATTAATAGACTTTTCTTGATTGAATAGTAGCTTTGTTGTTTTTTTTTTTTTTGTTGTCGGTTTCTATATTTTCATTTTGTTTGTCGAACGTATGCTGTTTTTTTTTCTCTTCTATTCGTTTGTTTTTTCTTTTCTTTTTTTTCACAAAAAAAAAAATTAATTCTTAAATTAACAAGAAACAAAAAGTATCTTATATTGAAATACTTGAAGAAATTCATTCGATTGCTTTGTCCATGAATTCAATAAAGCGTTTGGCATATTGATCTGGATCACATGTTGATATTCCGTCCACGTTGCTTCCATATTTCACTGTTTTTGCTGCTTTTGCGGCCTATTTACGATTTAATTAAATGAAAATCAAATTGAATTGATTGACTATCATGGTTAATTATTTACCTGTTTTTTAACACCGTACTGTGTGAGAACGTCGATGATTGCAATGAAGTAAATTTCACGCCGCTCTAAAAAGGACCATTTATCAAATGAATGTAATTTGTATTCACATTAAATGGATAATTGTAATTACCTTCAATACTGTGTAGTGCATAAATGTCAATGTCTTGGATGATATCGTTATATGGTCCCAAGCATCTAGGTGAATCTGGCGGTGTATTGTATGCGCATCTGTTGATTTTTTGTTTTCAGTTTAACATTAAAATTTGTGTAATTAATAACAATAATTTGATCAAATATACTATACCTTTCACCGCTTTCACACTCTTCACTTTCGCTTGTCTCACGACCAGTATTTGCATCTCTGCCGGCATTTTCATTCAATAGCGCCTCTTCTTCGGCCTGCGCCATATCATGAATGCCGACCAATAGGGAGTAATCCATTAAATGGAGTTTGGTTAGGAACTGGAATCAATTCAAAGCACATTTTTTGCATTATTTTTTTCTTTTCATTTGGCAATAATTATCGAATTAATAATATCGAAATGACTCACGTTTGTGTCGGCATTAAGCATTTCAAATAATTTCTTTTTTGCGTCTTCGCCAATGCATAGTCGGATTTTTTGCTTAATGAAATCATTATCCTTGAGAGTGGGCAAATGCTTCTCTAATTCTTTGTCGGACGCTTCACGATCAACGGTGCTACCTTTCAAGTCAAACTTTCTAGAAATTGGCAATATGAATGTGAAAACAGAAAGAAAAAAGAGAACCGACGAACAAACAAAGATTACAAACAATTCTAATGACTAAATGCTTTAGCATATAAATCAAAATGATAAATACAAAGAGATAGAGATAAAACTCATCATAAATGAGTCACTTACCTATGGATTGTTAAATGAGAACTAAATACATTTCGCATAACCACAAAATAATACTGAACACCATCCACCGTTAATCGGTACATGCCTAGATATTGCGGTAATAGGGTGTTACCATGTCGTTCAACCACATACTGCAATCAATATCCACGTTATAACATTTAATTTGATTATGATTATATTCCAATTGAGTGATTTATGCACAATTTTAATGGGCATCAAACAACAATTGATGAAAATAGCAACAATATAAAATATGACCCATATAATATAGCTGGTGGGCTATAGATAGAGGAAACGAGATAAAGCACACTTACCGGATGATAGTGTTTGAGAAATGCATGCATGCGTTCAATTTCTTCGGACGTAAGACTTTTCAAAATGAAATATTTATCGTAGCTTCTATAGAATTGTGCACCACTTTTGCCGGACGAATCGACTTGAACGGGTTGAGAGCGGGTCAATGATTCACGATAATCGACATCATCGACGCCAAAACGTTCACGTAAATTTCGAAAGACTAACGGGCAATACTCTTTCACTTTGAAATGGGATGGCATATTTTCTCTAAAACATTTTGATTGATGATGGATGACGATGGTGACGGTGGTGAGTTGAAAATATTTCAAGGGTAAAAAACATCAAAAATTATTATTCATGAAATATTAATGAACCAAATTAATGTACAACATGTCTTACTTGTTGAACAGATGATTATCCACTTTGATTTTCGAATATGCTCGAAAATCGTCCGGTAGCAACATGACTGGTATATTAACATGACTTAATTCGTTTATCTGTATATTGACATCGGCGATCGAGAGAAAGAGAAATAATAATAAAAAAAATTACAATCATTAGTATCTGAATCGATAAATTCGATGTCATTACACTTCTATGTCGAACTACAGAATAAAAAAAAAAATCTAACATTAAATTATGGCGGAATAATGACTTGTATCCCTTCGGGCTTGTGTTTGAATCTCACGAGTAATGACAATACAACAATATGATGCCATTAACATGCAAAAAAAGAAGTGAACTAATCATGAATGAAAATAATCATTTCGCTTACCGTGTGATTGATGCCCCACATAAATACACTTAAAATCGGTTCATTTGCACGAAATAGCTTGACTTTCTGATGTTTTACACGAAATTTCCTTCTTATCATTCTTGGCATTGACGATGAACCGGACGACATTTTGAATGTGTGTTTTGTTTTGGTCGATGAATGTATTGCTCTCAGTAAAAGATGTTTTTATATTTTGCACACCAAATAGCTGCACACTTTGGTTTTAATGATGATTATCGTCTTCGGTGTTGTCGTTGTCTACTTTCGTTTCAACAACAAAAACAAAACAATGCGGATCAAACTAGATGTTTTTGTCGTAATGTTTATATGCCAGTTGTTCGGTCTAATACCAACCAATTATGTCGGCGCTCATCAATCTGTGAAATAAACAACAAAAAAAAAAACATTCTCAATTCTGCGTCATGCTGCTTTTTAAAAAAAAAAAAATAACCACTTTCTCTGAATCGTAAGGCGCGATATTGTGTGATTCATTCGGCAAGATATATACATTTATACACTTTTCGCAAATTGCGATAGGGTTTTTGTTTCGATTTTCGAACAAACATGAGTGGTAATATCTTTGTTATTTGTTTATTTGGTCGATCAAACTCTATCTCTAATGCATATCATTGATTATTATTATCGATATACATCATATGAGAAGTTTTCGGCCAAGTATATATATATCGAGACGAAACGACGTGCTTTGAATTTTATTTGCCATTGAACAATGCAAACACCAAAAAAATAATTATTATGATGTCTTCCATGCTATATACCTATAAACACGGTGCGGTGTTTATGTGATTATAATCACACAGGTTGAATTGAACGATTTGGTAAAATTGTACGTTGTTGTTGTCGCTGTTGTTGTTATTAAGGATTAAGATAAGTGAATCAATGAACTTCCCTTTGTCACAATCCGAAAATACGTAGGTAAAATGTGAGAAGGGAATGAATTTCTTTTTCTCTCACCTTTACAGGTGCACAAGGTACAAAAAAGGTAAATAAAACAAAAATAAATGTTGTTATTGCTGTTGTGTCGCGTGTGTATATGCTCTGATTGAGGTAGATATTTCGGTATGTGTATTTTTTACATGTGCTTTTGACATTAATTTTTGTTTCTTATTTGTTTTCATAGTCACACTTTGTGTGTGCATTACCTAGAACACACATAATTCAAAGTACTCGATCGACACACCCAGAAAAGTTGGGCCAACAATGAAAACAGGCCATCGAAATGCATGCAATCAAACAACGCGCACAGAAACAGTTTATGTACGGTGCTTGAGTTCTTTTTATTTCGAACCAAAAATGAAAAAAAAATTAGAAACTTACACAACACGAAAACTGTTGAAGTGAAGCAGCACGCATAAGTTATGTGGTGGATATGGCAGCAGAAGAAAAACCAACAACGACAACGAACTTATTGAAAATGATTATATGACATTAGTAAATATTTAATTGGTGTATTTTCGTATAATAACAATTCCTTTGTACAATGTGTGTGCATGTGTGTGTGTCTGTATGTATCGAAATGATAGCCATTTTCAGCTTTTTATCTTAATGGCTAATTAAATGCAATACTTGTTCTCCGACCGAACGATGGAACGAAACGTACAGACGTACGGGGAGTTTGTTAAAAACTGGAAATGTACGACAAAAGGCGATTCACGCGCGTCAAACAACAATGATAAAAGATAGTCGAAACAATTTAAAAATTTCACTAGAAATGCGGCACGTAAATATCAATCATTGTTTGTGTGTGTGTTGTGCAATTCTTGGCTATTCTCTTTTGTTCTGTCATAAACCGAATTCGTGGTGTTCATTTGAAATATTTCTAAATGCACAATTTTATCAAAACATAAACACAACCGTTAAAATGAATTTTGCGTAAAATCAATTTCAATTGCGACGAAACTGAATGTAGAAACATTGAACAATAGAAGTAGGTGGTTTTTTTTTTACTTCTATTTATTGCTCTACTCGATATCACGTAGTACAATACATCGGTGTAGATGGCAAAATGGTATTAGTATAGGAGTGATTTCATTCAAATCACATACACTCTTTCTGATTTGTTATGTGCATTTCAAAAACAATTTTATCATTAGCAAATTAGAAACGGTGATAGGGTCAACTGTCTATTGTAACACAATGATTGCTATTAAATGATATCGAACCATCCAAATGGTGCGAACTCACAAGCCACAAACCATACAGAAAGTGGATAAGCAGAGAGACAAAAAAAAGAAGAAATACGGTAGCACCAAACAGCAAAAATGGTTTAATAACACAACCAAATACGTTTCGATGCCACCGAAATGGGACGATTCAAGATGGACAAAATGTTAAAATTCAAATGTTATCGATCATGACACTGTATTTGTAGAAAATGACAAAAAAAAATCAACGTACTTAAAATGTGCACAGCTTACAATTTAAAGATGTCAACTCGAATCAAGTGAGTCAAGCTCCGATTAAATTCGGAGAATGAACAGAGAGAAAGAGGGACAGAGTGAAAAGAAAAAAAAATGTTCGCATAAATATCTTGACAGCATCAAAATGATGAGCGCGTAGCATGCGTTCGTATTATAATTATTTTTATATTTTTTTTCGCTATTTGTATTCATAGTAAGGAAATTGACATTTATGCAACATACTTTTGATTTTTTTTTTATTTTTACATGCTTTTCATGTAGCGATACAATTACGTTGCAATGTTAAACTGCAATAGCCCATCATCGGCACGAAATTGAATAACCAAAATGAATAGAAGCGAACGATGAATTTCGCGTATATAAACAATGCTTTTCTCTTCTTCTTTTTTTTTCGTTCGTTGTCGCTGGTCTGTTGGTCGCGCACACAATTATTTTATGTTTTTGCTTGATTTAAAATGCATTTTATGAATTTTGCTGTTGCACACATGCAGATCGCACACGGATGAAAAATATAAACGGAAATTTTATCGTGGCTTTTGGTATTTGCCATGCACTCGACTCGCGATAATCAAAGTAAATAGCAAAATAAATGACAACAACATTCTTTTTACTTCTTTATACCTGTGCAAATACACTCAACCATATCGTCCGAGTTGCAAATTAAGAGAAAAAACAACAACAAACACAAAAATAACGAGAAGAAGAAAAAGCAAATGCGCCTCTATTATTTTTTTTTTAAATCAAATATACTAACACTTGGTTTTAGTCCATTAGATCCAAATATTACTGGGTCAAATGCGATGTTCAGTGGAATGACAGGAGATGGAGAATGTTTTTTTTTCTCGGTATGAGTTATTCGTCTTCGTGTTGACTTTTTTTTTATTCTTATTTATGAATCAGCGTCGAATGATTAATTTACAAAACTTGTCTTGTTGCTTCAAATATGTCCTGTATTTTTATTGCGGTTTTGTTTTTGTTTTCTTGTCAAAAGGTAATTTTCAACTGGTACGGATTCGGTTTTCTATATGGGAGACAATGAAAGACGTCAACACTTGCAATACGACATAAACTATTTGTTGTTTCGCTATGTGGTTCTTTTTTTCGCGATCGGAAAGACAGATGAAAAAAAAACAGCACACACTTTAGTTCACTGCAGCGTACACACACACCAAATATATGCACGGGCTCCAAAATGATTAATAGCAAGACTGACTCAGTTCATTTGTTGTCAGATTCTTTTGCGTTGTGCGAATGTTTTGATGTTGTCCTCACCAAATTGTTTTTTCGATTGAATTTTACGTGAATCGGCACGGTCGTAATCACTCTCACAATCTGTTGGTTAAACACTCACACATCTTTTATTGATTGAATTCAATTTTTTGCATTTGCTTTTGTTTTCAGTCGTCGATTATAGTCGAACACTTATTTTTTTTTTTTGTAATATATATTGATATTGTATATGTACGTTCATTTCTTCTCACACACTGAGTTGATAATTCGCTCTGAAGTTGAAGCGAATTCTGACTTTCAATCCATGTGTAACACGTTCATGTATTGGAGTTTGTGCGTATGTTTATGTTTTGTATGTAGCACAAACCGTTTTTCTACCATATCTGTGTGTATGTGTGTATGTGTGTTTGTGTCGGCTACTAGTAATTGCCATTTCAGAATCTTTCATCATTATAAATCTTCATTATCCAATTACTTCTGTCAATTTCTTATATATTTTTCTATCGCCATAGATATAATGAGAAAAAAAAATTGTTTATCAAAACCAAAAAGATCATGTAACACATGCTGTAGAAAATTAAGTATAAATGACATGGTATTTAAATATTATGATGTTTCTTAAATTCAAAACTTCTTCTCGTCTTTTCCATGAATCATGATTATTTGCTGCATTGAGAGTGGTCTATTTCAAGTGCATATTTTTCAATGTACAATTAAAAAAAAACTCGATTTTAAAATATTATTATTTAAATACTTTGATTAAATATAGTTAGTTAACGTAAATTTCAACTTTTCATTTGTTTAGTCTTGCCAGATGCAATACCTGTCATATGTTATAAACAATAGAATTTATCGTTTGATTTTTCTTTTTAATTTTATATTTCCGTTCCAATTACAACTAGATAATTTGTTATTCGAAATAACTCTAGACTTTTTTTTGCTGGGGCGTATTCCAATTGAGAATTCGATAAATTATTTTCTAAACAATAATATTTTGAACATACGGAAACGATAATGATCAGCAGGATGCATCGTTAATCTCAAACGGCAAATATCAAGTGAATAGCTTAAGCTTTCAATTGAAACTACGGGGTCGAAATATACGATAATATAGAAATGTGCGAGAATGGCATTTAGATCGGCCGGTGATTGGATTCGACTTTTTTACCTTCATCAAACCTTTTCTTTCCCCTTTGAATATTCGATTTTTTGTGCAAATATTCCATAAATTTCGAGCGAATTTTAAAATCAATTCCTGAAAAATTTAACAGTTATCATACTCTGTTCTGATTGATATATCGGTATTTTGAATGTTCACAGACATTGTTTGGACAGAGACTCTGATGGCGAAACACACAATGAACGCGTATTCTGATTTTTCTGTAGATATTTTATTACTTGGTTCTCACATTAAATTGCATCTTACATATGTATACATATATTTTTATTTGCGTTATTAAGAAAATGATGTCTTTTCTCTTGTATTTTCTATTAAGAAGGAAAGATGTGATGTAATTTGATTATAATCCTATAGGAATCATCATTCAAAATATATACTATTTATTTATTTTTCTAAAAGTGTTCAGCATGTAAAATGAATCATTTGTTTCAATTATATAAATGAACCTATTGTGATCACGATTATATGATTCATACTCGGCCTCATCTGTTCATTGTCTCATTTGAAGACATCTTCATTTTGTGCTTACATTTGTGTTGAACAAATAATAAGATATATATTAAGTACGCTTATTTGAACGAATTCGACCAAAGAATTAGCGATCCCGACTTAATGATTTTCGCTGCATCTTCTGGTCGTATAAGTCTTATTTACAAGTGCCAATAATATACTTTCTTTTAATTATTATTAAAATGTTTTTGCAGAAGGAAAAAAAATGAAAATGAAAATAGCTACTCTTAATAGATTGATGAAAGCTTTTTGTACATTGAAAAATAAAAATGTATTTGCATAAAATCATAATATGAAGTTCCATAGCCATTAATATGGTATTCCTTTTGATGGAATTTAAGCTGTCCATTTGGAATCATTTTTATATAATATTATATTTAGATGTGTATAATTGTGATGGATGATGAATAACTAAGATAAAGTGATACTTAAAAATTCCATTTACATCGAAACTTATTCTTACAATATGATTGAATTTACTAAAAAAATGATGTTTATTCGAATATTCACTGCGAAATTTCACTAATTTAGCGTATCATGATTTCAAATTGATTTCTCACTCATTTGAATTTATAGGATTATATGTGCTTAGTTGTGACCAATGCATGCATTTTTTTTTCACATTATTCAATCAACGTCATTGTGTATCGTATATCGTTAAATGGTACAACTACATTTGATTGTTGTCAAACAATAGATTTACGTCAACCCCAAGTCATCTATTCAACTTTATTTGTATCGTAGCCCCATTGTGACATTTGCGTTTGTTTACCATCGACTGTAACCGGATTTGCGGATGCCTGTGAGGTATTTGTATGCAGATCGGCATATTCACGTTTCGTTGGTGTGCCATACAAATGAAATGGAATTGCATTGCTTGGATTCACATGTTTCGGATCAACGGAGTGTGTTTGCTGTTACAAATAAAACAAAAGTAAATTGTAATGGCGCCGCCAAAGATAAGACAGAATTTGTGTTTTTTGTTTTGTTTATTAAGCTGTGTGATTTACCTGTTGTGCTTGAGATTGTTGTGATTGCGGTGGTTGTTGCTGTGATGTCGGTTGTGTCGATTGTAGAGATGAGTTTGTTTGTGCATTTGTTACGGTTTGTGCAGGTATTGAACTGCCATGCATCGATAAGTAATGACGCTTGAGGTATAGATCTGATGTAAATGACTTTTGACATAATGGACAACAAACTGACGTTGGATTATGAATGAGTCGCATGTGCTGCCGTAAATTCGAAACATTTGAATAGACGCGTGCACACAATGGACATGAGCATGGTTCAAGTGCTTTATAGTTTTTTGATGATTTGCATCGTTGTTGACCGTCACCATCATCACTATTCGATGATGTATTTGACGTTGGATTGCTGCTATTCGGTCCATGTTGTGCCATAAAATGTTTGTCATCAAGCCATTGTTCATTGTGCGATACACTACTTGGTCCAGCATCGTCGTATACCTAAGGGGCAAATCACAAAAGAAAAGAATACAATTAATTTAAAATAATCGACAAATAATCGGGAATCGTCGTATACCATTCGTTGATGTGATTTTCCATAATCAACATTACCACCGCCATAAGTGTTTGCTGCCTGAGATGATTGATCACCAAATTCGATTTCCGTTTTCGTTTCAATCATACCACCATCGTTTGGAGTGGTCCCTTCATTTAAATCATCCAAACGAATTTTCTTGTGTTTTCGTTGCTTCTCTTGCATACTACTTTCGGTTCGTCGTAAGTTTGATAGACTTGCATCCTAAGGTAATAGCGATATTTTGTTAGAAAACGAAAAAACAAAATTATTGGATTAAAAAAAAAAGCCATACCGAGTTCTCCTTGGTCACACCACGTATTTTAAATTGTTCGGCCATTTCGATGAAATCAATTAAGTCCTCGTTGTTTATATGCACCTCACCTGGATGATTGAGTCAGAAAGGAAGAATGAAAACAATGGAAATTAATCAACATGCAATGGAAGATAATGGAAAAAGAGTCGAAAAAGTGCACCTTACCCATATACATAAAATCCAAAATTGCACGTAAAACCTCACTTTTCACGCCATTTATGAAGAAAACTGGATGCGAACAGGGATTTTTCTATTTTTCATACACAAAAATATATATGATTTTATCAATGTTTTAAATAAATGAATTTGCAAATTACATTCTTACCTTCAATATTTCTCTGAAATACGGACTGCATGCAAACAATACCAATTTGTGAGCGCCAAATTGTTTTCCATCACATGAAAATGTAATGTCCACCAAATCAGATGCCTCTTGAATCTTTTTGAATTCAGAACTTACATTTAGCCTGGAAAAATGAACAATAACATCTTTTAAATACACCATTCATCTTCGCTTGTCCATTTGTTGTTTACAAATATTGCACAAGCACAACAATCACATCAAAATAAATCATAAAATGGTCATGCCAATGGTGTTCATCAAAATATTCAAGCGACAACTTACTGAAAATTGCTCCATTTCAGATAGAATAGTTCATTTGAGGCAGTCTGCTGTAAATCACTCATTATGTTTTTTTTTTCTGTTGCCGTTTCGACCCTTAATTACACCACAAAACACAATCAAGATTTTGACTGTTGCACATAAATCGGGTTTTTCCGAATGAAATCAACTTCAATCTTTATTTAAAAATGTGTTGTCGAATTTATGTATGCTTTGAAAATGTTCGTTCAGCTGTTGCATGAAACCATGAGCAAATGCTTCTTAATTCATTCGTTTTTGACGGTGAAAATTACTTGATTGTATACAATTTTTTTTGTTATAGAACGAAGCGCATTAAATAAAAAAATGTCATTAAATAAATGACAAGCAATAAGCATGGCCACATGTAGACATAATCAAATACTGTTTTGGACGACCTGTATCTTGTAGCATGCACTTTAACGTAGCCCAGACAAGCAAACGAGAGATAGTATATGGATGGAAATAAAAGAAGAAGAAGAAGCAGCAGCAACAACAACCACAGACATCGACAGTACAAAACACAGCACCGTCTCACACGTCGAATGTCGAACACTTATCGCATGTGTATACGCATGAGTGTTGTAACAACTACACTCACGACCTCTAATCGAAATTCGTATTCGAGTCGAAATGCAATGGTATTTGAAATAAGATGAAAAAAAAACTGATATACTTCTCTTTCATACTCATTTTTACTTTATTTCGATTGCACTCTGAACTTCAGGACTAACATAACCTAATGCAAATTTTGCCGAATTCGCGGATACGGGACATAAACTGCACAACGCAATATTCATTGATTTGAATTTTAGAATATTTACTCCGTTAAAATATATCTTGATGACGGTTGTTTTTGCTGCAATTAAGCCGCTAAAAAGTTTACAAACACCTAATTCGCCGATTTTCCGTTATATTCACAGTGAAATAATAAAAATGAGTTTGGAAACAGCAAAAAAATTAGCCGCATTCAAAGCGGTCGATGATTGTGTCGAAAATAATATGGTTCTTGGTATTGGTAGCGGTTCAACGATTGTTTACGCTGTTGATCGTTTAAAGGAGCGCGTCGAAAAGGAGAAATTGAATATTGTTTGTATTCCGACAAGTTTTCAAGCGCGTCAGCTTATCATTCAGAATGGATTGAAATTGGGCGAATTGGAAATTAATCCAAAATTACATTGTACCATCGATGGAGCCGATGAAGTCGATTCTAAAATGATCCTGATCAAAGGTGGTGGCGGTTGTTTACTACAGGTAGAAAAAAAATACGATTTTTTTAAAAAATGAAATGAAATTTTATTCAAGAAAATTTTTTTTTAGGAAAAAATCGTTGCATCGTGTGCAGAAAAATTGGTAATCATTGCGGATTATACGAAAAATTCTACACATTTGGGTGAACAGTACAAAAAAGGCATTCCAATTGAAGTGGTGCCGATGGCATATGTGCCAATCAAACAAAAAATCGAACAAGAATTCGGCGGTTCGTTGAAACTTCGTATGGCGGTGGCAAAAGCAGGACCTTGTGTCACTGACAACGGTAACTTTATTCTTGATTGGAATTTTAAAACTGACAAAACCACCGATTGGGAAACGGTAAACACGAAAATCATATCGATTCCGGGTGTTGTAGAAACCGGCTTATTCGTGAACATGGCACAACGAGCTTATTTCGGTCAAAGTGATGGCACTGTCTTTGAACGGGGCAACAAATAAACTCAATTTTTTTTTTAAATGAGTTTATCCGAATTTTTTTTTATCCCAAAATAAAAACAAACTTACCATTTCTGTGGTTCCTATCGTTTTGATCATTGAAAAAAATGATCAAATATTTCAAATCAATGTTGAATTTTCGAAAATAATAATAACAAAAGAAAAAAATTAATTCAATAAATACACAACATTTATTCTATTTTTTATTACAAAAATTTTGATCAATTTTGTTCTTCAACATGCGTTTACACTTTATTCATAAATATTATTTTAAGTAATTTACGACATTGCTACTGGAAAAACAGTAACTATGCTACGCTCAATTTTCAGTTCATTGACTTTGTTCTGTTCTAACGAAATATTTTAAAATGACTTTTTAATTCGATGCGGTAGAATTGACTCTTTGGCATAATTAAACAACGAAAGTAGTCCCATATTTTTGCGACGTGAAAAATAATTGGTCACAATGTCATTGTCGGTATCAGCTGAAATTTTAAATGATAGAATATAATTGAAATGAAAATTGACATGAATCATGTGAATAATAAGCACTTAAACCTACTCAATAGTGATGTTCTCTCGTTAACAGTTGGCAATACATTGTCATTTGCATTCAATGACACAAACAAAGCAAACGGTACGATCCATAAGCATATTGTAAAATATCCTAAGACCTGTGGAAACAATGTTGAAATTTAGTTGACGCACATATGATACCATAAAAGGTCGTGTAGTCAGACATGTAGTTATTACCTCTGAAAAATTGTAGTAATTTTGTGTGAAATAACTAAAGGCTAGATAGTGATTGACAAACAGCATAATGACCGCACTGATGAATTGTATCGACATAATTTTAACATATGGAAAATCGGTGAGGATCATCGCATGAAATGCTTGTGACACAAGACCACAGATGACCATCGACCATGGAAGATTGTCAACGAACATGAATAGTGCATAGACGGTTGTCACGAACAGTACTTCGATTGTGATCACCTTTTTCGCTGTCACTGTATATTCTTCTACCAATTCTGCAACGTAATAGAGGCCAGCCGCTGTAAATGTGAAATGAAATAAATATTTGCATTCTTTGTGTCCACTTTAAATGTGCATTACATACCAACTGATATAATTACGGTAAATATTTGAATTAATGTTGCTATCAAACTAACAATGTATAGCAGCGTCATCGTGTCTATCTGCTTGCTATCGGAATTGTATTTTATTTTGTCAAAATTGATTGAGAATAAAATCAATTGATTGCACTGCTCATTCAAACTGAATAACTACAACTATTACAGAAAAAATTACCGATTTCAATACAATACAATTTACGATTTATTCAAAATTTACACAATGTCTTTGATTGATGTTCATGAGTATAATTTATATTTTTTTAGTCTTTTCTAATGTTCAAAATTACAATTTAAATGACACCGAGTATAAATGTGTGATAATCTAGAAAATTTGGCTGATATAATATGCTATCGTTAAATTTAGACCGAAAAATTGGATATGTGGCGATCTGAATGTTGTTTTTGTTTACATGTTGTCATTTCAAATCTAATTTTTAAACGTCACTTAATTTTCAAAATCATTAGATTTTCTAACTTGCTTGCTCTACTTATACGGTGATTTACGCATTCGATTTTTGTTTTGAGGTTATGTATCACCTATACTGTCAGATTGATGCAAATGTCATATAAATTTCGTTCGCAATTCAAAATACACATCGACGAGCAGCCACGGCTACTCGAAATATTTTTGTGTATGTTTGCAGTTTTAAATATTTCGCTCCGTCAAATAAGAGGCCTTACGAATTTTTCGTTCTTTTTGAAGAAATTTCGGCGGTTCAATTTTTGTCGACAGATATTTTCGGGGTGGAAATGGAATAAGTTTATTAAAATAATGGAAAACATCTTTCGTTGGATGAGGCAGTTCAGTGAAATATTTGTGACCTAATGCTTCATTGGTGCTGATGCGTTTCTTTGGGTCCATTACAAGCATTTTTGATAATAAATGAAATGATAGTTCATGCTTTGTAACGTTGAATGCTTTCATATACTTTGCCAATGAGCATTGGGCGTACCTGAAATTTTTGAGAGATAGTTTGAATAAAGATATCGAAAAAAATCTTTTAGCAATCAAATTTACTTGGATCTGGCAATTTCTTGTGTCATCTTCGTATATTCGGGAATGTGTTTCAGTTCTGGCCAACTTGCCAACGTTGGATAGCCCATAACACTGAATATTCTATCGAGTTGATTCTTTTGATACGGCGAACGGACGGGTTGAGGATTAGTTTCCGGAGTCGATGCAAATATCGGTAGATTTGTTAAAATTTCCGCAAAAATACATCCAATCGAAAACATATCGATGGCTTTTGTATAATGACGTGAAGCAAGTAATAGTTCTGGTGCACGATACCAACTAGTGACCACAACAGTGTCAACATCACCTAACGGTTTCATTGGCGCATGAAAAATGCGTGCCATTCCCATGTCAGCAATTTTAATGCAACCTCGCTGCGGCCCCTCACCCATAACCATTATATTTTCCGGTTTCTGCAAAAAAACAGTTCTCAATCATTTCTGCGACATTTTTCCCGTTTTTCCCAAATGATTCTTACCAAATCACGATGCAGAATCCAATTGTCGTGCAAATATTTAACGCCCAAAAGTATTTGATAAAGACAACTCTTTTTCATGACATAAGGCATTTTCAATGGAAATAGAGTCAGTTCAGTGTTACGATAAAACTTAATCATCGAATGCAAATCGTACTCAGCGTAATCGAAAAGTAACCAAGCCTTTTGATGTGAATAACTGAAGTACACCTTCAGCAAGTCGATTATGTTCGGATGTTTGATCTCACGGTACAGCTAAAAATGTCATTTGAAAAAAAATGTCGAAAATAAAAAAAATTGAAAATGTTAATTTCTCAAATATACATACGGCGATTTCACGAAACGTTGATGGTGAGTAATGTGTAAGTTCAACTTCTTTGAGTGCATAATTTTGTTTGCCATTTTCATCGTCTATTTCACGTGCTTTATACACTTGGCCATATGAACCCCGTCCGATTCGTACATTTTCGTTGAATGCATAATCGTCATAGACGCGCTGTCTACATTTGGCTGCCTTTTGCACAAAATAATAATCCATTTTTGCTTATAGTTTGTACGATATTTACAAATGAAAATGTTAAAAACGATATTCAAACATGGAGACAATGCATGAAAAGAGCAAAATGCGTTTTAAAAATTGTATGGCAAGTGATAGGTGATTTTATTGGTTTGTTGCAATCTAACTGTTTTCTTGTACCAATTGTATGAATTCAATTCGTAAAACCGCCAAACCATTTTCGTTTGTGCGTATGTGTTGGTGTGTGATGGCTTATATGTCTGTGTGCAATGACAGACATAAAGGTATAAATGAGATAGCAAGTGAGAAGATATATAATTTTAACAACATGATAAGTTGATAACAGTTTGTTGTGAAGTTGGACTCATGTATGCCGTTTTGGCGTAGAAAATCGACATGAATTTTGATTTAAAGAAAATTTTGTGTTTAGCACTTCAAATTTCACCGCATAAATTATCTCATTGGGGGTTTTGTGACAATGAAAATCGATGATGATAGAGATGACACATAAATGTGAACGTTTTCTCGTTCACACACACTCTTTCCAACTTCATATCATACAAAGCTGTCACACTGTGGCAATGCTGACAGATCGGCACTTTATAATGCCTTTTCTGATTGTGTCACGTTCTTGAAAAGGTCACTAAATACTTGATGTACCAATTAAAATTGTATTTTTTTCCCATTGCATATTTGTGTATTTTGATCAATTGAATTTCACCCATTGTGTGTCGTCATATGTAGCTCGTTGTTTATTCAGTTAACGATTTGGTTCGTTGTGTTTGTGACTATTCTTTTTTAACGGTGTTTATTTTAATTTTTCATTTCTAGGTTACACTTTCGTTGAACCCAATAAAAAGCTTTTGAATTTGGCATTCAATTTTTAATTCGTTTGCAACACAGTTTTCAACAAAAAAAAAAAACATTTGAAAAATGGCACCAGCAGCTGCGTTACCCAAACATCAACCCGAAGAATCGGAACCAGTCGGTATCAATGCAGTTCTTCTGGGCCCACCAGGAAGTGGCAAAGGAACACAGGTAATACTAATAATAAAAATAATAATAAATCGAAAAATTGCATAAAATCACATGATCTAATAGTTTTATCGAATTTTTAATTATTCAGGCGCCAGTGTTGAAGAAAAAATTTTGCGTGTGTCATTTATCGACCGGTGATATGTTGCGCGCCGAAATTGCAGCCGGTTCAAAAATTGGTGCTGAATTGAAACGTATCATGGATTCGGGTAAATTGGTGTCCGATGACCTGGTCGTTGACATGATCGATAGCAATTTGGATAAGCCAGAGTGTAAAAATGGATTCCTATTGGACGGTTTCCCAAGGACAGTGACACAAGCAGAAAAAGTAAATCGACATTTTATTTTTATCGAAATGCATTTTTTTAATGAATGTGTGTGTGTCATTAACTTCAATTAGTTGGATCAATTGCTTGAAAAGCGTAAAACCGGTTTGGATGCTGTCATTGAATTTGGCATCGACGACAATTTATTGGTGAGACGTATCACAGGCCGTTTGATTCATCCAGCCAGTGGTCGTTCATATCATGAAGAATTCCATCCGCCGAAAAAGAATATGACAGATGACGTAAGATTTTGATAAAATTCAACAACAATTCATGCAATTCACTCTTGGTGTGATTTTAATCAAATGTATTGGTGATTTATTGAATTAGATAACCGGTGAACCGTTGATTCGTCGCAGTGATGATAATGTTGAAGCGCTCAAAAAACGTTTGGAAACTTATCATAAGCAAACTAAACCGTTGGCCGATTACTATGCACTACAAGGACTTCATTATAAAGTTGATGCTGCCAAAAGTGCCAGTGCCGTATTTGAAAATATCGACACCATTTTCATGAGACAACGTGCTCGACGTTTAGCTGCCGCCTACAATTAAATATCAGTTGAATTTTAAAGAAATAAAATATATCTTTCAATATTAAAGCAAACAAATAAAATGAACATATTTTATGTGCAAACAAGGGTACAAAAAAGTAAGAACACACAGTACTTGAATATTTCTTCATTAACTTTCGCAATGGGGTTGTGACATTGTTTGACATACTGAATCCGAATCTGACATTACTTCTGTGATTGCAGATCAGTCCTTGTAATGGAATATTTTTTTAAATCCACTGTGTGTCAGTTAAAGTTCAGTGTGTGAAGATTTTCCAATTTTTTTAAAAGTCAAATTGCGAAAAAGAATTTTTTTGGTACATTCATTGTGCACAATTGTACATAATCTCTTTATTTTTGGACAATAAAGTATTTAATTACCCAGTGTTTTAATTTCTACGCAAAGTACCTAATATTCTCATTTTTTGGCACGTAAAACAAAAGTCAGAAACAATATAACTTTAATCATTTTATATAACTGTTTGTGTTTCTTTTTCACAGAGATAAAAAAGTTTAAAAATATACATAAATGAAGAAATGCGAAGAACAATACAAAACACCCGTTATTATTTTTTATAATCAATTTGTGTATACATAAGGGTCATACATGCAATGTAAAGGCACTTAATAATCTAAAGTTCAGATATTTTCAACGATATCGCACCAAAGCAAAGCGGACAAGATTTTCGATTCGTTACCTCCTCTTGATATGCACAATGATGACAATTATTGCATTGCCATGCATCGACTTGACGAATAATTGATCG
Source organism: Contarinia nasturtii (assembly GCF_009176525.2). Lineage (NCBI taxonomy): Eukaryota > Metazoa > Arthropoda > Insecta > Diptera > Cecidomyiidae > Contarinia > Contarinia nasturtii. The sequence goes on from NW_022198581.1 coordinate 2,158,725, forward strand.
GCCGGATGCTAAAAGAATAGAATCATTTATTAAAATAAAATTCCATTTCTACTTTTACATCTTTTAAAAAATCATTGTGTATGTACCAATGCACGTTGAAAATTGGGTCCTGCAATTCGGGCACGATGAATACCTACCGATGTAAATAGCGATTAAATTATTTTATATTAAAAATTTTGTTTGAAATGTTTACCATGTCGGTACCAAAGCATCGCAAATATAGCATTCAGTTCGATCGCTTCGCAAATCTTCTGGTTCATGTTGTGAAAATATATTAACTGCCATTTCTTCGTATTCGATGCGTCGTTGTTCCGGTATTGTTTCGAGCGACTCAAGTTTGATGAAAGCCTTGGAGCACGTGCCAAACGATCGATCAGCACAACTGGCCAACGCAAGTAAACAATAAATATCCTCAACATTCAAGACATCTTCATAATCGCGCAGTTGCATCGCTGTATAGACGGCACTGTGAATGAGACCGCTTCGTAATTGTCGTTGTGCCAACAGCATAAAATGATAACCTTTTGCTGCGTGCCATATTTGATCTAAAAGTACCGAATCCTCTGGCAATAATCCGCTTACAATTGATGCACGTGTTCCACCAGTCAATGATGCTTGAACTCGCAAATGATCCTCAATCAACAAACCAGCCAGTACGTATAGCTTTTTAATGCACAACATGCTACTCTTTTTGCTGACTTCACCTTCAGCCAATTTTGTCAGTAGCCGAGCAGCATCCAGATATCTTTTACAAATGGAGAGTGAAAAAAAGTTAATAATAATAAGATGTTTGGTTGAAAAGCACTCACTTTCCAGCTTTCCGTTTGAGTTCAATAGCTTCAAATAAACGACCTTCTTGTAGTAATTGAGCCGCATGCTTTCCCAGCAATGCACTGATCTGTGGCATTTTATATTTTTGTGCAAGTTCAACCGCTTGACCCCATTGCTTTAGATTGACGCAGGTATTAACTGCCGATTTAACATCGCCTTGTTTTAAAAATGCTGAAACCGCTTGATCACACATTCCAACACTGGCTAACATTTGTCCCAATTTTCCAAGCAACGGACTCTTGTCCGGCAATTTATTGATGCAATTTTCAAGTTCATTGAAATCCTCCAGGTAATACATTGAATCCATAAGGCCTTCGATGTCGTGCGCTTTTTCAAAATATTCTTTGGCACTTTCCCTAGATGAATAGCAAATTGAATTTAGTTCACTTTTGTTTTGATAAATATTGTACATGTATATAAAACCCACCAATTGCGCAAATTGTGAAAATGATCCCCAATCTCTTTCCAAGCTTGTTCCATTTGTTGATCGGAAATGCCAGGTCCGATTCGATACAATTGTACCGTTCGAAACCAATCGCATAACGTTTGTCGCAATTCAATGGCCAAATCACGTCGATCAGCATCGATATATAATACTTCGGCTTCATCAAAATTACCAAAAAATGCAGCCACTTCAGCTTTTTGTAATGCTTCACTCTGAAATGTTCGCAATCGTTTGATCAATTGAATACCCGGATAATTTGTACATCGAACGAATGCATTTTCGGCCGTTTCAAAATCGAGATTTTTCAATGACGCTTCGGCCAATAACCGCCATAGCCGAGGATGTGGATTATCTTCAATAAATTGCTTTGCCTCTGAGATGCCAACATGCGCCAATAAGTCTTCCGTATCACGAAGTGATTTGACACGTAATTGCAAGATATGTGCATTTTTATCGGGCGTTGCTGATCCACTAATAATTTCATCTAAAAGTACTCCGGTTATTTCAAGATCTTCAAAACTACAAATGTAGCCAGAACATGAAATCGGCTCCTCTGGATCAGCTCCACGAAAAACATACATTCTTGTTTTTTCCATGATTGCCAGTAATTGTGGATTATCTTTGGCCCAGCACATTGTCCACACATCTTTTCGTTCGATGCGACCGATTCGCATTGAACCCGCCGATAATTCGCGACTATCAACCAAATCGATTGCCTGCAATAGTCCCGTCGAATCAATGACAGCCGCACGAGTTGAATTACTATTTATAGCCATTTTATAGGGTTGATTTGTGAGCGAATGACGATTTCGTAGGGCAACATTTGGTACAGAATATTCATTTATCGTTCCCGATTCGCGGCCAATCAAAAGAATCGATTCTGATATTGTGATACAACAAATTGGATCGAGAGTTGGTTCGGTATTTATTGGCGGCTCATAACCACCTTTGTCCAAGTCATTAATTACTTCAACAATTCCAGACGGTGTATCATCAATGTGATATCGCTTATCTTTTCGTCCTTTCACATTGTGCAGTGTCGATGTACCCTAATCAAAATAATTGTTTTTTTTTTTCTCAACATCAAATTCATTTTGACATTCGATTGTAACATACCTTTGGTGTATGGTATTGCCAAAGCAGAAAATGATTCTTTGACGCAACAATCACAAACTGCGAATTCATCGCGATGAATTGTAGTGATAAATCAATGTACTTGGCTAGAGAGGTAAAAAAATGCGTTCGTTTAAAAAAAAAAATACTTAAATTTCCAATATCTGATTGAACTTACAATCAACGGTGGTGCTTATTGAGTTGCAAATCAAAAGTTGATATTTTTTATCCTGTTTACTATTTTCAATCAAAATATTCGGATCTTTTGACGATAGACTTGGACATTCAACGGCAATAACACAATGATCAGAACTGGATGCCATGGCAACCGGTTCATCGATGTGTTTGTTATTTGATTGATTTGATATTGTATCCCAAAATGTGACCACATAATTTCCCGTCTTTGTTGTATCCGCATTTAGATAGCAAACGGTTTTACCAAAATAGCACCACATATAGTCGGGCCGAATGTTTGCAAAGTAAATAAACGAATCAACGGCCAATGCAATTCGAAGTGAATGACCCTCCCATGCTAATGCACTGATTTCGTGACCAGGAATTTTTAATGTTCGAAGATGCTACAAAATTGTGTGATTTCAAAATAATAATAATACTATAGGACTCATTTTGTCATCGCTTACATCACCGAATGCCGAGTAAAACATCACAATGTTTGAATCTTTCTCACTGCCATACAGTCTCATTCCACATACAGCCAGTACGGATCCATCATGATTCCATTGACAATCAGTTGCTTGTAGTTTTGTATCGACAATTATTGGCACTATATATACGAAACAAGTTAATATTCAAAATCGAGTCTAAACGAAAAAAACCTGCACTCACCGTCGTCATTTTCGTTTCGCATAATTTGAAATTTGCCGGTTTCATAGCAAATCGCCAGAGATGGTCGAGTGAACGATTGAATGCGATGAAACCACGACATTCCAACCACTGATATGCTTCTTGTTGGCCCAAGTGGTACGCATTGAATGTTTAATTTCATCTGGAAATATGATGGTTTAAAAAGGAATTTAAATGTAAACATTCGTAATGGAATTTCATTCAGAGAGTACAAACCACAAACGATCCTTGATTATCATAAAGGTGTACTTCACCGTTTTTCAAACTAAAAAGCAATAAACGACCATCAGGATTCCATTGGACGCCAGATAATGAGGTATTTTTCAGTTCTTTGCCCCAAATCCGATTACCGTCTACCGAACCAACAATGATCGCACCATCTTCGTACACAATACATATCTGTTGACCATCCGATGTCCAACACATGCCTATCAAATCAAATTCATTATAAAACTTTTCACTGGTAAAAAAGAATTCCGATCCAAACCTTTAACTGTTGATTTCTTGCGATCATTTGTCATTTCCTCGTACCAAGTATCCTATTGGATAAAAAGAAAAGAAAATCTCTCATTTCAATTCACAATTGTTCTACAATAAATTCAAATTCACCTTGTACATCATCCAAACCATAATGACACCATCACGATCGGAGGTGGTTAACTTTTGTTGAGCATCATTCCATGTTACAACTTGAACTGTGTCTTTGTGCCCTTCCAGTGATTGATTCATGCATAAATTATTTTGCGGTGCAGCAGCAGTGCCATGACTTTGATTATTGTTCAAGACATTTGTCGGCGATTCTAATTTAAGCACTTTTAATAAACCTTCATCGCCTCCGACAGCTATGTATCCCTGTGTTTTATTCCATGCAATACAATTGATTCGCGTATTATTTGGAATTGCGATCTAAATAAATGAATGAAATTAGAACAAATCAAATCGAATCACACAAACATTCATCCGCTTTAATACAAACCTTTTTACTTAAGTACACAAACATTTTGAATATTTGGAACCGGTTTTTTGTTTCGTTTTTTTTTTAATCAAAAGATCATTCGTTGCATATTTTCATCGACATTAATTTCGATAGAATTTTCACCATTTTTGTTTCACTCTTTGGATTGGTAACCAATGAATGACAGGTGTATGTTAGTAACCGTCCGATGCCAAACAAATGCCATCGTCGTTCAAAACAATGCACTAACACAACCACATATATTCGCACCGCATCACAATCGCTGTTTATGTGTAAACGCATCGGAACGCAACATAGCAGAATCCAACTGGGTGGTACCGCCATAAAAAGAAACATGAATTCTCGTTGAATTTCATTTTATCGAAAAATCTTTACATTTCACATTTTCTTTGACGATGATTTTGCGATTTGTATGCATGCACAATACTTAATCATATTAAATTTCACCGCTTTGAATCGATATGAGAAGATAAAATGAGAGAGAGAGAGAGAGAAATATTGTTGTAATCAAACAATCGCAACGTATAAATACGGCAGAAGTATATGTCTATATATACCTCGAGAATCGGCAGTTTCATTGATCACCCAAGGCCAAGGTCATGACTAAGGTTATTCTATTTCAATATTCTTGACTAAATTCACTGTCAAGTTCACATCGAAGGACGCGAATTAGAATGAATAAAAATACATAACATAATGTTCAGGAATAAAATGTCAATTACAACAATACATACACACTTAAGTGTATGCCATGCACACTTCAATTTAGAATTTTGTTTTTATTTGCTTTTATTTAACAAAAGTCCGAACATTGTATAGAACGTAAAAAAAATGAGCATTCAAAGTATAAGTATTTTAAATTCATGCATCAATTGCACTCTGAACTGAGTTTCGGAGATAGGAAATGGTTTCCTTTTGGTTTTCCGAACGAATAACAGCAGTACCTGACACTATCATATTTGCTCCAGCCTAAAATGGATATCATTTCGATATTAATTTCTTTTAAAAAAAAGGATAAATAAATGTTATGACATGAACAAACCTTAGCACACTGATGAATTGTTTCTGGTCCAACGCCGCCGTCGACTTCAATGTCAAGCGATGGATAGTTCTTACGTAGCCATTCCACTTTTGGCATTTGATTGGCCATGAATTTTTGACCACCAAATCCAGGTTCAACAGTCATAATCAAAATCATATCAGCAATTGGAATGTATTTGGTGACTGCTTCGAGATCGGTGCCCGGTTTAATAGCAAGGCCAACTTTCATGCCGGCTTCGCGAACCTTTCGGCAAATTTCATCGACGTCATCGAGTACTGGCTCAATGTGAAATGTATACTGATCAACACCGGCATCGGCCATACTCTCTATCCATTGTTGGGGCCGTTGAACCATCATATGCGTCTCAAAAAATGCATCCTATATGAAGAAAAAAAAACGAATGATTCCGATATCAATACCGATTCCGATTTTTTTGTCGTTTACCTTGATTTTAGAGCGCAAACACTTAACAACTGGATGACCGAAAGTAAGGTTAGGTACAAAAGTTCCGTCCATAACATCTAGATGTAAATAGTCGGCACCATTTTTCAGTAATTTTTCCGATTCTTCGTACAATTGTGATAAATCGGCATTCAAAATTGATGGACCAATTTTCGCTTTCACACTCATTTTTCGATCGTTTTTTTTATTCACACCGAAATATATGCACTACGGAATGTCAAAGGAAAAAATTACAAAATGCAAAATCGAAAAGAAAAAAAACTGATAAGAAATCGTCAAAATACGGAACAAAATAAGTTTTCAAGTAAGAATTTCGTTATTTAATAAATGCATTTGTGTACAGTATTCAACGCAATATAACGCACCGTTGCCATCTATCAAATGTGACATTTGTTAATTATGACAGTCATTGCCAGCTAAACAATAACAGCAAACGTACTCAGTTCTTAGTGGAAAGTCAGCATTTGAAAATCATTCAAAGAATTAGTTTTTTCTTCGGATTTCCTTTTTAGAAAAACAAAATGATTACCTCAAAGAGAAAATTCCAATTAATTGCGATGCTTGTCGTTTGTTTGATAATCGCTGTGAGTGCAGGAAAGAATGATGATGATGAGAAACCGGCATGGGCAAAGAAGAAAATCACAGACTATTCAGATGCGGATATGGAACGATTGTTGGATCAATGGAACGTAAGTCGTATTCTTGTTTGGCAATGAGAATCAAGCGAGTGAATAAAACATGTAATATTTCTAGGAAGACGATGATGATGGTGATCCAGATGATGATGTGCCCGAACACTTGCGACCAGCACCACAAATCGACTTATCCAATATGGACTCAAGTAATCCCGAGAATTTGCTGAAAGCATCGAAAAAAGGCAGAACAGTCATGACATTTGTAACTGTATCGGGAGGTCCAAGCCGACTTGAGGCCGAAGAAATCACAAAAGTATGGCAAACTAGCCTTTGGAATGCAAACATTCAAGCTGAAAAGTAAATAAAACTGATACTTCCTCTTTTGTTTTCAAATTTGTGACTAATCCGGATTTTACTCAATTAGGTATATGATTGATGATAATCGAGCGATATTTATGTTCAAAGATGGCAGTCAAGCATGGGAAGCCAAAGATTATCTCGTTGGTCAAGAGCGATGCGAAAGCGTATCGGTGGAAAACAAAGTATACCCGGGAAAAGGAAGTCCCGACGGGGGAAAAGATGAACTCTAAAGAAACCAATTTTCATTATTTGATAGAGAAAGTTTCTGTTATTTTCAAATCAACCATCTGCAGCTGAATGTCTTCGAACAAATCATAAAATTATTACAAATAACAACTGTATAGCACAAATTGCATTTATAAGAAAAAAAAAGATCTTTTGTTAAATAAATAATTGTAAAAAATGAACATTTCTCGTACTATATACATGTAGTTTAAGCGTAAATGAATTTAAGTCTTTTTAGGACACATAGAGAAATGAAATAATAGAGATTATGGATACTTTTGTTACTGCCAAAGTTATAGCTAATCGAAAACCCGTGATAGAAATTCAAGATTGACACCGCTTGGACATTTATTGATGTCCGCTACTCCATATAAAAAAGCAATTTTCATCAAAGCCAGTGGAGCGGTATTTTTTTAGAAAAGAAAATGAGTGATTATAAGAAAAAACAAACAACATGACATGGCATTTTTTTTAAATAAAAATAATATAAATAGAAACTATTTAACGAGTAGAACTACTGCAACATTCGTCGGCAGTCGAAAACCGTATGATGTTTGAAAACACAAAACGGCGATGTCATTCATAAGACGCACTAAAACGCGATGATAAACATCACTAAAACGCAACGTTACTCGCCGTTCGTTCGTTTGTTCGTAGTGTGCCTTTATAACAGACAGAGCTAAAAACACCTTTATAAGTTTCAAATACGCGTTACGGTGTTTGACAGTCGTATTTCAGCTTTTTAGCTGTCCATACACATCAACATATATATGATTATCACGTAAAACAGAGACAAACCTATTTGGATTCGTAAAAGTGTGAGCGAAAGATATTGAACATCGAAGAGTGTACGCACATCTTCATGTACGAAAATTTATTTTTTATGTTTTTTTAATCGGCATCGAATTGAACAACAACCAAATATTGAATTGAGTGTAAGCATTGAATTTTCATGTTTTATTTTGCGTGATAGTGTAATTTTTTTGCATAAAAAGTCGAAAATAAAGTGACAGATAATGAAATTGAAATGATGAAAGTGAAATTAACACATGTCATACGCATTAAATGTTTAAATCTATTTTCTCTCATTTTTCGGTCAAAGTGTACTTGATTCGAAATATTTTATTGTATTTATTCATGTCATCAAAGTCAAATGTTTTTTTGATAATTTGTGGTGCAATTAAAACAAAAAATAATTCAATTCAAGAATTAAAAAAAGAAATAAAAACTCTCCACAAAACTGATTAAGATGAATGAGATTCAAAACAAACTTACACATCGAACGGTTTTGTGTGACAACATACACACAACCATCATGACACATTATTTAATCGCATGCCAATGGTTTTCATTGTGAAATTTGCACAAAATACGATAAAACAAACGTTTGCTTCGATAGTTTTTTTTTTGATTTGGTTTCGTTTGTGCGAAAACATTATGGCGTGAGTGTCTGTGTATGATATGCCGCGGCGAATAAATGTTGTTGTTTATTTGTTTTCATCACTTTGCGTCTATCTCTCACACACCAACATTCGACATTCGTCACATCGTACTCTAACTGCACTCTGAATCTGGGCTGGTTGATTTTCATTTTGTTTCACACTGCGAAATATTTTTACCTTTTGGCAAATGCTACACTTCTCCTTGGTATGATATAACCGAGCGTATCAAAAAAAAAAACGACGAGCGTATGTGTGAGAGAGAAATAACAATAAAAAACAGCAGAAATTTCATTCTTTTTGTGTTCCGCTCCACGGCCGAATATACGACCATGTGTGCACAGTAATAATATATTCGCGCATTCAATTCAAAATATGATGTCATCGTTATCAAAGCATTTGCCATAACAAATGGCTGGCTTAACTTTGGCGCAAAACCTCTCTGTATTGGAGTGAATAAAAAGAATGGAGAAAACAAAATAAATTTAAAATCAAAAATGCTTCGAACCATATTCCTATATAGTCAAATGAAAGAAAAACCAAGCCATAAGAAACTCAAGATAACATTGACAAAGAATCACATTAGTTAATGTGAAATAGAAACCTGTTTCATTTAATGCAGTTTATATAAAACCATCTTCTTTTTCTGTTTCTTTTTTTCCCCATCAACTGTGCAACATAGTGAAAAAAGTTTTTTTTGTAGTTTTTTTGGCGTGCAGAGAAGAAAACATATGATAAAAAAAAGACGAGAAGGATTTAGTTAGAGAATATTCGAAACGAACACCAGTTGAGTGAACGTGCGTATATTGTGGAGTGTTATAGAGTGACGACGGAAAAATGGTCTTCGAAAGTATTGTTACCGATTTGATGAATCGCTTTTTGGGCGATTTCATCGAAAACTTGGACCACAAGCAACTCAACATCGGAATTTGGGGTGGTAAGTACATCAATGACCATCTGTGCCATTTGACCATTCACATTTGTTAACTGTCCATAATAATTAAGATTTGTTTAAATTTCCGCAAAATGTCGTTCACATTTCCTCAAATTTTTTAGTACATTTTATCGATTTTTCCGATGGAAGCATATGCAACGAACAGTTTTTTTGTTTTCATTTTGTACTGATTCCGTGCTTAACAACGATAAAATACCATTCAGCACGCACATATTTCTTGAAAGCCAGTTAAGCTATTCAAGTATCACGTCACGCAACGAAATGAATGTATATGTCTCTCTATGAGTGGACTATAATCATAAGGGATTTATAGACGTTCCGTAATGAATGTGTTGTTGTAAAATGTTTTGCTTATTCTAAGTAGCTACTTTTTTTTTGTTTACATCGCTGTTCAGAAGTTTGCTTGACCTGCCCTAATGTAATGTCTTTGGTTTTCATCTATCGGAGCAGCGACACATCCATAAATCGTTTCCGAAATTTATAAATGACATCGTCAAACATTTAGTTTGCTTTGAACAAACAATTTTTATATTACTTACTTACTGTGTAAATATGTATAAAAATCAGACGCAAGATCGAAATGGAATTGAGTTATTTTGCATAATTCTACTTGGTGAATTTTCCAAGTGCATGATAATTGTGCTTAAGTTTCAATTAGCACACATTTCGATTATTAATGAGCTGGGTGTGTTGTCACACACACACACACATTCCGTTGTGTATAAGGATGATTTCTATCTAACGTTGTGAAATGCGATGCAAATGTTTCTTTGTTTTGTCTTCGTTACTTGCGAATTATATCGCACGCAATAGGTCGGAACAACGAATTACAAAAATAGATCGTCAACATTTGCATTCGGTAATAAACGTTGGACCTCGACTATGGTTGCCGGCTGTGTCATAAATAACATGATTAATAATGTTCTTTATTTTTAATTTTTCATGAAAAAGAAAATGTTGAAGGAAATTTTTGCAATTTATTATTTCCATATGGGATTGAATTTTTCACGTTCAATATGCTTAACCCGACGTTAGTATGTGCCAGTGGATTTATGACTTTCAACTGATTAAAATAAATAACGAAAACACCGTTGAATTTATAAGGCATAGTGAGCATTGCTCATTGTCGAATTAGTTGTTTTGCTATTTTCGATTTATTTATTTCAATTTGATTACAACTTAACGAACACTTATTTTGGCCAAGTGCCAATTAAACCAATTGCGTTTGATAAATTGATTTATTTATGTTTTTTTATATCAATTGTGTGTTATCGAATGGATGTACGCCCGTTTTTTTCGTAAATGAATGCGGGCTGATGAGAATACATTTTTGAGAATGTTAGCGACCCTGACCCGAAAATCATCCTTTAGTTTATGACATAACAACGCATCAAATATTGAAATATTTCTAAAAGCAAATCTTTGCCGGTTGAAAATGCAAATTATCTATGCTTCGTTGACTTTTAAGTTTGTAGAGCCCACACATTGAGAATCAACATAGAAAAATGATTACAGTATTCTTATTATCGTCTTGTTTCTGTCAAACTGTTGAGTGTGTAAAGAGTCATTCATTCTTTGCTGATAACAGATTACTCATATTCTATAACTTGTTTCATTTCATGAAGCGTCAATAGTAATTCAAATTGATAAAGTATTGCTAGAAAATGGCATTGCTAAGAAATCATTTCTTGAAATAGATATTTCATCATTTTACGACTAACAATAGACACAGAGAGAAATTTAAACGGTTGCCATAAAACCACTTTCGTTAAACATAATTACACGTCGACTACGCCTTAAAATGACGTGAACCATTTTAAAATCCGTTGACTTTTGCTGGCCATATTTTTTTCTTCTTCTTTTTCTGAACGAAATTCAGTTTGATGAATTTATGTTTGATTTTTCTGGTTTGAAGATCTTCAAATAGTAGACACTGTAAATTGTGCAAATATTTACAACAATGCAATGCAAAATTTGCTTATTTTATTCTCAAGCATGTTCGCACACTTCTATGGTTACTGATTCATCAAATATTTTGTTCAAACAGCAAACGTTGACTTATCTTATGTCTTGAAGCAGAAATGAATTCTGTCGACAATCCGGCTCATGTAACTAATATTGTTGAATCAATGGAAATTTAAAACTTTTACGATCATTGTCGCTGATGACTCGCCATTTTCATGGTGCACTCAATGACAATAACTGGAAACAATAAAAACATGAGAGTTGCACATGCATACTGAGCGCAATAAAGATATTTTTTATGCCTGCAAAATGAGAGAAAAGCTTTTTTTGTTTGTTTGAAAACGAGTTACGGCGCTTCTAAACGAAATATTTAAAACAATAAACATAATGTAAAGTAAAACGGCATGATTAGAAAATGTCATAGAATTTAAATTTTATTGTTATTCATGAAAAGAAAAAACGTTGTACAATCTGATTCAGATGGTTATGAAAAATTATTACTAAAATTCTTTGAATTTTGTTCACAGTACATTAGACGTACTATTCACATATTATTCTTGCGATAATTTTTCTTTATTTTATGTCATATTTCACATAAAATATATTCAACGGTAATTTTTTTGTTAGTTTTTAAATTTCAATCCACCACTTTGCCGAGGAAATAACTGCGGAAATAATGATATTGCCACTCATTCAACCAAAAGTCACACACAAAATCATTTGCCGTTGAACTGTATTAAATTCGTTTGATAGAGAAAAAAAACATAGAAATGCTTTTAATCCATTATATCCGTAAATAATTGCACGATAAATATTACAAGCTACAGAAGATTGAACAAAACAAACACCAATATTTAAAAAACGATAACCAGAAATTGTGATTTATTGATTTAGTTTGAAGTGCATTTTTCACCTGAATTTTATGAAAGAAATCCATGTGGCTGAAAAATCATTAATTAGATATTGTACAAATGTGTTCCTTATCAGTTGGAATATCACATGTGGCTGAGTTCAGTCCCGTTTTTCATGCGAGTGAAATAGAGGACTAACCACCACATTAATTCACAGAAGTGAAACAAAATATCCTCTCATTCACTTTTAAACAAATAGGAACTGACCTCAACACATGCCATATTTTTGTTGGCTGAACATATCTTAGCACAATGTCCGAATTTTTTTTTCCCGTTCGTTGTTTATGGTTGACTGGTTCACTTATTTTACTACAAAACCAATAAGTTTGTAATTAAATAGTAGTTTTCATTAGGCTGTCTATTGAAATAAATAGATTATTTTTTGTGATACATCTTTTGGGCAAGTACAATGCAAATAACAAAAATTAAAGAAATTAAAAAAAAAGCATTTTTTGTGACGCAAAAAAAATTAACAAATACGAAAAATAACACACATTCACGCTTCGTGTAAGATGAATATCCCAAACGCACACACACATTGAATCATTACTTTGTTTGGATATTATCCTTTGTCTCTTTAAAAGATAGTTCAGTGGCCGATAAAAACCACTTAAAATGTATACATATCACTGAATAAAAACTGGTCCAAATAATCTGAATATTTGCGTCAAAGAAACTTATACTGATAGAGTCTGACTCTCAATTAAAGCACCAAATTTGTTGTATAGCCATAGTTGTCTTAGTTGTTGTTCAAACACACTTTTTTTACACGATGTCATGATTGTCCTTTAATAGTTCGACGCTTTCATGTGGGCATTCATCGTGTTCTTTTGTTCGTTTGTTGTTTGTAATATTGTTTATAACGGGACTCAATGAATAGAAATAGATGGCAAACGAGACAACAGCTATTGATATTGTTGTATTCGTATGAATTGGAATATTAAATAATAGATAGCATAAAATTGCGGTGAATAATAGTTCTAAGGCACTGGCAAATGTTTTAAGAATTGAATTTAAGTAACGCAAAAAGAAACTGGTAACAATTCCAATCGCCGCATTATTTAAAATTATAATAATCACATTGAACGTGAACACGGTTTTTAAATTGGCCATATTAATGGCATCCATTGAATTTCCCTGAAGTATTAATAATACTACGTTACATACGATTGAATCAACGTACATAAATACATTTTGTACGTAAATATTAACGCGAGCGCCAACATTTTTCAGTAAATATTCATTGTACACGCCAGCCAAACATGAGCATATCAATTGAATAAAAATATAAACGGCATCTATGCTGAGATCAAATCCAGTTGTATTTTTGTTCGAAAAAGTGGCATTCTTCGCGTTGTTTGTGTTTATCACATCGGTTTTTGTCATTGTCATCGATACACTTGTGTTGCTAGTATTGCTGAACATATCACCGAAATTTAACTGCTTCACCATGCATCCAAGCGTCAATAATAGCAATGAAAACCATTGTCGTCGTGTTAATATCTTGTGGAATATCACCTACATGCAAACGAGACAGAGTGCAAACGATAATAATTCGAAACAGATTCAGTATTGAGAAGAAAATGCATATGGATCTAAATAGATGACGACATTCGTGTATTGACATCAAATAAAAGCCAATTGACCCTTTTGACAAATTACACAATTCAAGCTCACCTGAAATAAAACTCCCGTTATTACAACTCGAAATTGAAGCAGTAAATAGTATGTCGTTGGATCGAATGTTGATAAATTTTTAAATGTTAAATTATTGTAGATACAATACAAAAGTGACGGTATGAAGTATAGCAATAGCAAATGCTTGTTGTCAATTGTTTCCTTAACTAACTTTGTAGCCGGATCACTGCAAAAAAAAAGATACATCGCAAAAAAATATATATGTATGAGTATATATCCGTTTCAGTGTTATCACACTTTGATATTGAAGTGTTCTATTTCTTAAATGCGGTTGTGGGTTGAATGGCCGTCACTTGATATGACACGCGACAGAAGTTAAAGTCGAAAAATGTTGATATATACCTTCTACAATATAATCCAACCGATGCAATTAATTTAACCAGTTCAGTGATTAAAACCACACAAATTGTATTATAACTGTAATTACTGGATTCATCTTGTGAGGCCGTCACCAAAATACCTGAAATGAATCCAAAACAAAATCAATTTTGAACGGAATTTTTTGATTTTTCGGACGATAAAAATGTATAAAAGAACAATAGATTGCATAGCAATTTGTCATTCATTTTATTATCTTTTCGTCTCTTTCTCACTCTTTATTTCCTACCTTGACTGATGAACAAACTCATATAGGCGACGAAAATGCATAGTGCTGTTTTTGTTGGAAAAACTTCTGACCAAATTATGCCGCCCATCTTATTCGCTCGGTTTTTGTCGCTTTGCGTTGATTTGTACAATCGATTCGATTCTCACGTTTTGAATATCATTCTTGAATTATTATTTTTTTTATTGCAAAGGAATATTACTTATTTTTTTATCACCACCACCTAGATTCTTATCTGGGTTTTTTCCCATTCAAATTCAATAAAAACATAGAATCAACCATTCGTATTTTTTACACATTTAGTACAAACACTTCGGTTTCACTGACTTCATAGCTCCAAATTCATGTGGCTAATTTGACAGCTCTATACATGTATTGAATATGTCTACTTCAATGCGTCGAACGAACTCGACGTTTTTATTCGATACGATACGCAAAGTCACATTTCTATGTGAATCCCTATTGGAAAAATTTGAATAAAAACCGCTTTAAAATATGTGGCCACATTTTGACATTTTCTTTTTAATACTAACATCAACAATTGCAAAAAAATGATTGTTTTTTTTTAATATTTAAGGTGATGTCGTATTGAAAAATTTGCAGCTTAAACAAAGCGCATTGAAAGAATTAGATTTGCCCGTTCAATTAGCTTACGGTCAACTGGGAAAATTAGTTTTAAAAATTCCATGGAAAAATTTATACAGTCTTCCGGTTGAAGCAGATGTTGAAGATTTGTACTTGTTGGTTGCACCAAATCAAGCCGTTAACTATGATGCTGATAAGCAGAAAAAAGTCGAATTGGATACGAAAAAAGGTGAACTATCCAAATTGGATGAGGCCAGAAAACGTGAATTGGAAAAGGACAAGCCAAAGGCTGATAAAACATTTACCGAAAAACTAGTCGCACAAATCATTAACAATGTACAAATACGCATTCGAAACGTACACATTCGGTATGAGGATCGTTCAACATCGACCATACCATTTGCGCTTGGTATCACATTGGGCGCACTTGAAGTTCAAACCACCGATGCTGATTGGAATACGGCTTTTGTATCCGAAGCGCTCAGCAAAATATTCAAAGTGGCTAAACTTGATGGATTAGCGGTATACATGAATTGCAATACACCATTATTCCAAAGTCGATCGACCAATGAATTTACACAATTGTTTATGGACACAATTGCTACAAGTGAATCACGACCGGAAAATTTTACATACGGTATGTTGTTATCTAATAGATTCTTAAGAAAATTTTAAAGTCATCGAATGATGTTCCTCTTTTTTTTTTAAAAATGGAATTTAGTTCTTGGACCCATCACATCTGTGGCCAAACTGAAGTTGAACATGAATCCAGAATTGGATTCTCCACCATTTGAAGTGCCCAAAGTTGATTTATACTTGGAAATGGAGAAATTGGCCGTTGGCATCACTCGAGCACAGTATCAGGTATGTTAATGAATTTAGGTGATAAGTTTGAGAGAGATTTTTATTCTTTTTTTTTTGTTTCTTTTACAGCGACTCATTGAACTGGCCGATGGAATGGGTTCAATGACAAGAGGAATACCATACAGAAAATTCAGACCATTCAATACACGTAAGTAAATGAATCGATTGAGATAAAAGAATTATCCTTTAATTCCTTTCTATTTTATGTAGCTTATAAAGGAAATTCAAAACTTTGGTGGAAGTTTGCATACAATTGTGTTATGGAAACAGAAATAAAACGACGCAAACGTGATTGGTCATGGGAAAATATGAAACAACATGTGAATATGTGTCGAACGTATGCAGATGCATATCGAACGAAATTGACAGCAAAGAAGCTTACAAACGATATACAACAATGCCTTGATCATCATGAAGAGCATTTGGATCTGTTCAATTTGGTATTGATTCGTAAGCGTGTCAATTTTGAAGTTGAACAGTCGGGCATATTACAAAAGCCAACAGTCCAAGCTGGTTGGTTTTCCAGTTGGTGGGGAGGTGGAAAAAGCGATGAACCAGCTGACAAGGATAAAGATATTTGTAAGTTGATCACATTTGGCACCGAAATAAATGCAAACTAATTTTTAAAAAATCTCCCATCCAATCTAAACAATGAACAGTGAATCAATTTAAAACGGCCATGACCAATGAAGAAAAAGCAAAATTGTATGAAGCAATTGGTTATAGTGAAGGTGTAGTGGATCTTCAGTTGCCCGAAGAATATGTGGCAATAACAATGCATTTTAATTTGAAATTGTTGGAGATATGTGTTCGCAATGAAATCGTCAAGCCAACCGATTTGGAAATGTCATTGTCAAACGTGTTATCATTACAAGTGTCGGGAGTCTCTTGTGAAATTGACCAACGTCCCGCCTCATCTGGCCTCAAGTAAGACATTTTATCAGAAGAAAATGTTAAGCAATTGCGAAATAGTTACGAAATCAAAACATGCTTAAAATTCATATTATTTCAGACTTGATTTAAAAATGAGAGAATTCACTGTATTTGGTTACAAACAATCCGACTACTTGCCAGTTATGGTAAAATCGATATTGGAATCAACGACCGACAGTTCACTGTTGGATATTAAATTTGAGATGAATCCATTGGACAAGCAGTGCGATCAACGGGTCGACGTTTATGCTTGCCCATTGCAAATCGTCTATGATGCTGAAACAATTATTCAGCTATTACAAGTGTTCAAAATGCCTTCAAATGCAAACTTATCAGAGTAAGTTAAATACAAAACATTATTGGACGTATTTCGAGCTATTTATTTCAACTGTTTTGTGCTCGGTGTGTATTAGATTGACGGACGCTGCCGCAGATAAATTGTCAAATTTCAAAGAACGATCAGCAACTGGTATACAATACGTTATTGAAAAGCATACACGGCTTGAAGTGAACGTATCCGTTCAACCAAACTACGTTATTGTTCCGTACGGTGGAAAATATATTGAGTAAGTCGTTTGAAAAAAAAAAGGTAAATTTTCATTATAAGCAAGTTTTTAATGAAATTCATTTGAATCGTTACAGAAATAAGGTCCCATTAATGATCATCAGTTTGGGTAGTATTTTGTTGAAATCAGATCCAAGAATTGAAGAAAGAGATGTGGCCGCTATGCATGGCGCTGGTGCCACATCTGAAGACATCTTAAAAACAATGATGGACCAAGCCTATGACAAATTTAATTTGAACATTGACAATATTCAGATTTTATTAGCTAAACCATGTGATCATTGGCAAGATGCGTTGACTCAGGGCAAAATATCTCGTCTTCATTTATTAGAACCGACATCATTGCAAGTTAAAGCCGCCTTATGTGTGGTCGATGACGATCCACGTCTTCCAAAAACGAGATTACACGCAAAAATTCCAAGCGTTGGTGTTTCAGTTACAGAACAAAAAGTCCTTGATGCACTGTCACTAGCAACAAGTATACCGTTGCCGGAAGGCGATACAACACCAATGCCTTTGAACAAAGTAAGTTCAACAAACAAAAAAAAATGAAAAACCATTACTTATCAAATAATGCGAATGAATGATTTCAGGAGAGTTTATTGGTTGCGTCAAGCATGTCGTTAAAACGGTATTTAGATGAACGACAGTCAAAGCCAAAAATTTTGGAAAATAAACAACGGGACATTTCCGAAGAAGAAATCACTCAATACACCGATTTGGAATTTGGTTTCGAGCTTAACGGTAATAAACTACATAAAATACACAAAAATTCATTTTAAATAAATTCGCTTTTTCTTCCAGAGGTTTCAATAAAGATATTTAAAGACTCCGAACAACTGTTTTCACCAAAATCACCTGGATCAGGTGATGAGACCTCAACAGAAGAATATGCATCAGCAACATGTACGATTTCAACTGAAGGATCGATATCCGAATTGGAATCAATTGGTTTGCCAAAGCAATTGGCATTTTCAATAAAACAATTGGAAATGGCGGTAACTCAACGAACCTATGATTTGAAGGTGTCGATGAAGTGAGAATTCATAAACTTATGCTTAATTTATTTCTTCGTCTGTAAATCATATTTTTATTTGTAGACTTGGCGCAATCTCAATGGCTCAATATCATCATCCAATCGCAACGCCAAATGAACAGAAGAAAATCACAATGATTGAAACACCACGATATGCCGAAACAAATGACTATCTCTTATCGCTATTCTATACAAATGCAAATAAAGATTCGCCAGAATTCACAACCAAATATAAATCAACCGAACAAATGGTTGAAATTAATTTTACCATTTTAATATTGCGGTTGCATCAAGAGGGTCTTACCGAAATTTTACAATTTGCCAACAATTTCCAAACGAAAATGGAGGCAATTTTGAATAAAAATAATGGTTATCATATGGCATCGGCCGGACCGCCATTGGAAACAATTGCCGAAGTTGATGAGCATCCAGAAGAAGAAGATGAGACCAGAGTTGAACAGAAAGTAATAAAGAGAAACACCAAAAAATCGGCAACAGTTGTCGATAGCATTAAAGTTAAAGTCGTTGCGAAAATGGAACAAGTTGCCATTGAAATTGAAAATGAAAACCGACCAATTACCAATTTAAAAATCGAAAATCTAAACGCCGGTGTTATTATGAAGACATCGTATACCGAACTCACACTCAAACTGCAAGACATTGTTGTTAAAGATTTGAACACCGAAACCATTCATTCCACGGTAATTTGTTAATCGATTGTTCTATTTATTATGCTCGTACTGGTGTCATTTAATGTTTATTTAAAAAAAAAATAGATTTTAACGGTGATTGGCGGTGATGCATTGTCATGTCAAATTGTTCTGTTCAATTTGGAAGAAACTTCTGTCTATAATAGCGACGATATGAAAATTGATGTTTCTATGGGATGCGTTAAAATTGTCTTCTTGAATTGGTTCGTCAATTCAGTGTTGGTATGGAAAATTAAAACATTTCTGAAATTAAAATCGTTTAAAAATGATTTCGTCTCTTTTTTTTGTGGTGCCTAGAATTTCTTGGATAATTTCCAAGCCGCACAACAAGCGATTGCTGATGCAAGTGCTATTGCTGCCGAAACAGCCAAACAAAATATGGTCGAAGCATATTCAAATGCAAAACGAATGCTATTGAATGTTCGCATAAAGGCCCCCATTATCGTTGTACCGGTTGACTCAAAATCGCTTCAAGCCATTTCCATCGATTTGGGTCACTTGTGCATCACCAATCGGTGTTCAAACATACCAAATTCGGCGGTGGTAAGCAAAAACAGCTGTTCAGTACAATTGAAACACACTAACATTTACAATATTTTCATGCATTCAGGCTGATCGCAGTCCGGCCATTTTGGATGAAATGAAATTGGAATTGAAAGATATGCAAATTTCAAAAGTGGAAATTATTCAAGCAGGCGGCACTGAAGATGGTTTAAAACATGATGATAACATTTTGAATCCAACATCATTTGCGCTCATTATCAAGCGAAATCTGTCATCCGGTTGGTATAAGGAAATTCCCGAGCTTGATATTTCGGGTCGTTTGAAGAGCATTGTTGTAAGTATACAGAAAATTGATTTTTTTAACAACGGAGAAAACGTCAAGTATTTAATTGCATGAATGCATTGCATTTCCCTTCCATCATAGATGAACCTATTAAGTACCGATTACCAGTTGCTAATGTCGATACTCTCTAAAAATATGACCGAAGGAGCCAATGAAAGAGTTGTCGTTCAAAAACCGGAAATAGGTAAATTTGTGTTTTCTATTGCCATTGCTTATTGAATGTATAATATAATGGAGTGCCGTTTTACCTTTTATTTGGCTTTTGTTGGATTTTTAAGTTTGTCTTATATAAGTTTATTCGGGGTTGTGATTGTGCAATTGATTTTGTTCACATAATTTTAACCAACAATCCTGCACCCTTGTATATAATGATTACGATTTCTCTGGTGACATTTATTTCAAATATAATTTTACTGGATGGTTGGGAATACTGAGAAATAGATATATTTAGACTTTGGAACGAATTGGTCGACCCTGTCGTGGTATTTTGGTATTTAAAGTTTTTATTTTAAAAATATTTGATGTCATGGTCATATTCGGATTCCTTGTCCCAAAACCATGGGCCGGACATCATGGTGATTTGTGTTAGAAAATTAAGCGAATCTCATGTGATTGGAAAAAAGTGAATGTGAGACTCCTCCCGAGTTTTCATTAAAGTTTAACACCGCCATACAAATAATCGCAATGTGGTGTTATATTTCAATAAAATCTCTGGGGAAGTCTCATATTTATTCTTGAACTTTCACATAAATTCATCAATCATACTGTAAAATCACATTTGAATCCATATCACTAGAGATGGTATAGTATATTATATTTTGGCGGACCTTTTATTTTATATTACCTTCTAGATTTACTTTATTATTTGAGTTTTTTTTATATATTTTTATATATAGTTATTTTTTATTTAATATGCTTTTATTCCGCCTCTTTTAATGCTCATTCACCTCCACATTCACTATTGCAATAACCCACCATCCCAATAACCCGAAAAAAAAAAACAATCATTTATCAAAATAGTAACAACACCGACGAGTACCGCGCAAGTTCATTTTACCGATGCTGATGAATTCAGTGTGCTCGCAACTGGTAAAGGTTAGTAATAAAGCTAGTCTATTTGCCTAAATACAAATATTTGAAATGAAACTTAAGTTAATGAATTATAGTGGTTAGTATTATTTGGCGCTTTGTTTGACTTTTAACTTTGCTTTTGATTTGGCTTGTTTGAGAGAATTTTTGATGGAAAACTTAATTCAATTTTTTATTTGCCATTATGGTTGATGGAAAGTGAAATAAAACATTTATTAAATTTCCTTTGAATCAGAATTATCGCGGTCATCGAAACGTGTTACAACAAAGAGCACGAAATCAATAAAGCCAAAGACAAGCAGCGCAGAAAATCAAGTCGTCGCAAGTAATGATAAATCAAAGAAAAAAATTGATACATTCTTGCAGTTCACCTTCCAAATGGATTCGATCGTTTTGAACTTATACACAGGTAAATGATGGTGCATGACTTAATGACAAAGTTAAACAACAAATTCATAAATCCTTTTTTATGTTGATTTAGTTCCCGGTCAAGGTCTTGCTTCATTCGGTATACATTTCTTATCGCTCAAAGGATGCAAACTTGTTGATGAATCATTGAGCGCATCGATTGTATTATGTGATGTACAACTTGACGATATTCGTCCGGATCGACAAAACTTTATTACAAAGTTAGTTTGAATTCAATTCAAAGAGAAATTGCAGTGAAGTGCAGTCTGTTTGTCCGAATAAAAGTTATTGATGTTATTTTCCTAATTTAGATTCATGAAGAAAAAAGAAATCGAAGCCCCGTTGAATAGTAGCGTTTCGGATAAATTGCCAGCTTCGCAATCGTCATCGAACTCGATGGTTGACATTGTTGTGCGCATGCAGCAAGACGATACATTTGCCAATCTCAAAGTGTCAAGTTTCGATTTGATTCTGTCCTTGGAATTCTTGTTGAAAATTGCACAATTTGTGACTGTTCCCGATGATGGGAAACCAGTGACCACAGTGGCAGGTACAACAACTGCTGCGGCTAAACGTAAGACGATCATTATAATTGAAAGATTTTTTGTTGGTATTTATTACATTGCTTGATTTTCTTCGTTATTTTAGCGACCGAAGTGGTTCCGGCAACCGAAACCGATCCAAATAAAAAGATAACCGTTTTAATAAACATTGAACAGCCTGACATCATTCTCGTTGAAGCAATGGATGACATTAATTGCCTGGCATTGATATTGAATGTTAGTTTAGTATTTTTTTTTTTTGGTTTTTACATATGGTGACACTGTTATACACTCACACTTGATTAATTCTGTGGTATGGTATCTTTTTTTTTTTGTTAAATGTAAACAGACCCAAATGGCACTGCGCGTTCGTATGCAAGGCGACAAACAAGTGATCGAAGGCGAAATCGCTGATTTGAAATTTTATCTGTGCGAATTTAATCCGGCCAGACGAAATGCAACCAAACACTTTATCATTCAACCATGTACAATTAGTTTGCATGGAAATACACCTGAAGCGCATGGCATGAATATTAGTCTGTCGACGAGTGATATTCGGATTAATGTTTCACCCGGTATGCGTTGTTCGCTTCAAATTTAGATTTGGGTCAAAGAGACATATCATAAGGTTGAGTTCAATGTGGTTTTTTTTTCGTTTCTTTCTAGCTATTATTGAAATCATTAGCAAGGCAATGTCAACTGTAACAACAACAGAAGCGAAAAATGAAAGTATCATCGAAGAATTGCCCGATCACTCTGATTTGTGGGAAGTTCAAAAGTATCAAGAAGACGATTTTTGGTTTTTGAAAGTTGAAGAAGCCCAAGATACACTTACTGCCGCCGAATACTTTCAGCCAATTGCTGATCGGAAACCGGAAGTGTGCATTGTTGAAGTGCCTTCCATTGTTATTGTCATCGAAACCGGTTTTGGTTATTACACGTATCCGATGCTAGTTATTGAAACCAAAATGAATGCCGAAATTCGCGACTGGAGCTCTGATGTACGTTTTTTTTACCAAAGAAAGTAGAATCAAATGTTCATGTTTAAATGTTCTTCTTTACATATAGATTTCAATTGAGAGTTCGTTATCATTGGGAATGGCATTTTACAATAGCACACTTGCTGTATGGGAACCATTGATTGAGCCAAACGAACGCGAAAAATCAAATGGTCTAACCGAATATCAGCCATGGGAATTGGCGTTCAATTTAAAAATTGAAAAACCGGTAGAAAATTCGCTCACCGAAAGTGAACCAAAAACAAAGATTCAGATATCATCATCGGACACATTGGAAATGTCGGTTACAAAAACCGGTCTTGATGTACTCCAAGATTTGGGACAAGCATTCTCCGATGCAATTAAACCGCAAGGATTGAATAAACCGGATGTTACAGCACCATATATTGTGGAAAATGATACTGGTTTTGATATCGTCATGAATTTGAAGAAAGGTTCATTGAATTTACATTCATCACACTTACCAAATCCGGATGGTTCGACGAATCATTCATTGGTCGTATTCAATACAACATCAACCGAATTGGATCCAAACGAAATTACAACGTGTAAAATTTCGCCGGGTGGTCGCGCATACTTGCAACCAAAACGTGAACATTCATTGGCCAAAATTACTGCCTTCCTTACAAGCGAAGAGAGCCAATTGCAAGAGACACTTTTGCATGTTCTAATTGGTGAAATCGATAAAGAGATTACATTGCCGGTTCATAAAGCCGATCGACGATACTTTCCATTGTATCGTGATACACATCAAGAACCATGGGGTATTATTTCTCACGTCCACACTGAATATGGTAGCACTATAATCACCATTCATGGCGTATTGAAGGTAAAAAAAAAACAAAACAAAAAATGAATAAATGAGAAAAAACTGATAGCACATTTTCCGTTTCATAGGTTAAAAATCATTTTTCAACTGCTGTCAACATTTTCCGTAAACGAAACGGAGCCCTCATTGAAATTGGCCAAGTTGAACCAGGATCAACATTCAATGTACCATTGCATGCACTCTATGCTACGCACAAAGAATTATTCTTTTCAGTTTCAAATTATAAAACATCAGTTCAAGGCTTCAATTGGAAAGAGAATCCAAGCGATTTTAAATTAATGAAATATTTGCAATGCGATCCGATTCATACATTTGAACCGTTCTATATAACGGCAATTCGTGAACGCGAAGAAGTTTACCATGAAGTGACGACAAAGTATACGATGTTAAGTGCATGCTATGTTATTAATTTGAAACCACCACTTTATCTACGAAATGCATTGCCAATTGATATTCAAATTTCGGTGTCTGGATGCACTGTGTCTCAAATAGAAAGAGAAGCAAAAGAAGCAACGCAAAATAACCATGACGTTGTCAAAGAATTCCGTGGTCCGCATAATGCTAGTCTAACAAAATCCGATTTCCTTGATTGTGGTGAGAAGACTGTGAATCCCGGCGATTTACTACATTTGCCAACAGTTAAAACAACAGCCAAGGAAGGCGAAAGAAGAAGCCTGATTGTGGCCAGAGTAAGTGAATTTTGAAAAATCAAATCTAAAAAGAAACACTCATTCTTTTGCAATTTTCATCTAGTTGGTTCAATATTTGGAAAAAGATTGGTCATGTACTACCGAAGTACCAGCAAATCCACCCGAATTTGCTGTATGGTCATTTAAATCATATGATTCAGACGAAGTAATGTCGATTGAATTGGGTGTCATGTAAGTTTCCATTTAAATGATATACAAACCAAACATGTATCTCACATTTCCATTTTTTCTACTGATAGGTTTGAGAATCGTTTGGGAAGTCTACAAATGACCGTTTACTGTCCATTCTGGATGATAAATAAAACTGGTCTCATGCTCAACTACAGAGTAAGTTATTCAATATTATGTTATATTTAAAAAATAATAATTTAAAAGTGGAATATACACTGCTAGAATGACCAATCATACTTCCCGAACATTTATATATTTATCTTAATATTTATTCTATTTATTGTCACCGAATTTTTCTGAAAAAAAAAAAAATTTTTTTTAACCAAATATCATTGGAATGTTTGTATTGCGTGTGTTTCTTGTTTATCATTCAATCGAAAACTTAATGTGTTAAAGAAATCAAGAAAAACCGAAAAGCATGAGTCTGCTGGCAATGTACAGGTTGGTCGATGTCATTTAAACCGTATATATTAACAAAATGTACAATATTTTCAGTTCGATTTGGTTTAAATGGGTCTTTGATAATTACGCACCCCGTTATTTAGTTGGTTTTCGGTTTTTTAAAACCTTTATTTCGCCTTATTATTATTCCTTTAATTAACCGATAAATGTTGAATAATTGTAAATTCGTCCAACCATTAGCGCATTTGAATCTAATTTATGTTCTGAATTCATCTTTTCAGTCGACCGACGAAAGTGTGAATGTGTTGTATCATCCGCCAGATTGGGAAGGTCCAATACTTTTCTCATATCGTGAAAAAGTATTTTTTGGTAAAAAACGTGCTGCTGTTCGAGTCGAAAATGGCGATTGGAGTGAGAAATTTGCATTGGACGCAGCTGGTTCAACTGGTTTAGTTGAATGCAAAGCGGACGGAGTGAAATATGAAGTAACAATCAAAAATGTCATTCATATACAGATATCAATGTAAAAAATCATTTCTTTTCTTTATACATAGATTGCCGTACACAATACATTGACACATAATTCGCTCACAAAACAAATCACATTTATGCCGTTCTATGTGCTCACCAATAAGGCACCATTTGCAATTCAAGTACAAGAAGAAAAACGTCCAGGCGATCCATGGATTGTCATTGAAACCGATCAAAGTGTTCCATTGTGGCCAAAATCCGATTGTAAACGATTGCATGTTCGAGCCGGTGACGATGAAACGGTGTCAAGACCATTTAAATTCGATGAAGCTCAATGTACTCTGCTTAAGCTCAAAAATCGAGTATGTAGCATACACAAATTGCCATTTCAACAATTTCCCCATATTTGATGACATCATTATTTACTCACTGAAATCTCTTTCTTTTTCTGATTTCTTTTTTTTACTTTCGAATATAGTACGGTGGTATAAATGTTGATGTTCAAGTATCGGAAGGTGGTGTTTATATTCAATTCACGGCATATCATCCGGGCGATGCGCCAGCATTAATCATCAATCATACCGACCAATTGGTAAAGTTCTGGGAAAAGGGAAATGTTAACGAACGTCGATTACAACCATTCGAAAGGATGTTGTATACATGGCAAGATCCAGCCGGTGATCGATTAATTATGTGGGACGATAATGATGGAACAATTGAAAATGATTTGCGTCGGGATGGTTCTAAACCAATACATAGTAATAATGGTGACAGACCATCGTACTGGGTTTCCTTCTTAGATGGAACGCAACGTGTACTATTGTTTACAAACATTGAAGATGTCGCTTTCGGTGCGAACAGTGCCAATCGATTGGATAAGGTAAATTTGAAAAGAAAAAAAAATCACATTATTTGCAAAAGTATGTGTGTATATATGTGTGTTTTTATTTCATTCCGTGTGAATTTTGCATGTGCCAGTAGCTTAGTAATAATTTAGAGTGCTTGATTTTTGCTTTTTTAGATGGGACGTCAGTTAAGAAAACGAGACAAGGTTTTCTTTTAATTTTTTTTTTTTCGCTCAAACTATGCACTTTTTATTCACTTGCACACTTTTTTTACATTTTAATTACAGTTGGAACATTTTTTTATAGAAATTAAATTTATAACTTCCTGTTGCGTTACATTTTCAATTATTTATTTATAATAAAATCAAGTAGATACTTCTATTCAACATTTTACTAATCGAATGTTTCGTTTGCGAATAGGTAACCCAAGAGATTGAAGTTGATATCCATGGTATTGGTTTATCATTGGTCAATAATAACAAGCAATGCGATATAATGTACATTGGAATTGCAAGTTCCGGTGTGATATGGGAAGAGAAAAAGAAAGGAAAATACTTCAAACAAATGAAAATTCAAGAAGTACAAAACCTTGAAGAACGTTTTCAACAGTACTTGCGTAACAAGCAAATGGGCATCGAAGAACACCACTTATACTTTGATGGGGCCGGCAAAATTCCAATTGATTTTGATCATATGATTTTAAGAAAATCACGACCGCGTGAGATCCGACGCACATTCTATCCAGGTTTATGGATTCAATTGAAATCATCACCATATCAATTACAATTACACGCTAAAATCAATCGCATTCAAATCGATAATCAATTGACCGATTGCATTTTCCCAGTTGTATTGGCACCGGTTGCTCCACCAAAAAGTGTTGCCGCCTCAATTGGTATGTATTTGGTCTCTGTATTTTACTTTCAAATTGGAAATACGTTCGATTTTCTTTGAATGCATATGTGATATTGGTTAATGATATCGATTTTAATGCTTCATTTCATTTATAGAGCTCAAACCATTTGTTGAATGTAGCATTGTGCAACGTATCATTCCCCATTCAAACGTAAAACAGTTTAAATATCTCAAAGTGTTGACACAGGAGTTTCATGTTAAGGTCGATTTGTTGTTCATCAATGAAATCGCTGAAATGTTTACGGCTGAATTAACCGACGAAGAAAAGGTAAGATGTTCGTGCCACGTCAATCGAAATTTTATTTGCACGCTACATAAATTATATTTTATTGTTACAATTTTTTTGTGTAGCGAAAGCTGTTCAACAAAGACATACAACAGCACAGTGAACAATTGTCGGCTCTGGTGCTTACACAATCAACTCAGGATCAAAAGAATTTCTACGATCAATTACATTTGGGACCACTGAAAATTCACATTTCATTTTCGATGGCCGGC